>NC_139218.1:402376737-402736737 GCF_055691185.1 Crinia signifera | reverse complement strand
TGTATATATATATATATATATATATATATATATATATATATATATATATTAGATGTACTCTAATGAGGGACACAGACATGGGTAACATATAATTACTGAGCTGTGCAGTACCCAGGCAGCCATTCAGCAGCGCCACATGGTGATTGCACAGCCAGATAGGTAGCCAGTAACAGTACAGATATATATATACTAGATGCACTCTAATGAGGGACACAGACAGGGGAGGATCCAGGAGAAAATGACAGGGGGGGGCATCAAGATTGGGGAGGGGGGGTGTTAGTGGTGCCAGTGTGCACGCTGAGGAGGAAGGGAAGGATGACAGAGAGAGGGCGGGAATGGGATTAAAAATTAGGCCCTGGCATTGAAAGTACACAGGCCCACCTTGGCGTCAATACTGAAGGATGCAGTAGTGCGCACGCCGAAGGCGGAAAAGGGGGTGTGGCCTTGAGTGTTGTGTACCACACCATATACCACATCTACACACTATGCAACAAAATAGTAGACCCCCATTATACTTGCCCCTTACACATTATGCCAAACTAAGTGAGCCAAAATTCACATGCTGTAATACTACACAGAATATGGCAAAATTCACAAAAGGCTCCACAAACATGGACATTGCGCACCAAAAATTTCCACCATAATACCCATTACAAGTTAAGCCACAGACCATAATGTCCATGACGTATTATGCCAACCACCGTAATGCCTATTACAAATTATGCTACATAAGTGCTGCTTACCTACATGCTCGTTGCCAGGGGTTCCATGCTTGTTGTCATGTGGGATTCCATGCTTGTTGCCATGTGGGGTTCTACAGGAACTAGTTGCCGCCCACCGCCGCCTGAAAGAATTCACAGCTGGGCAGAGCGTCCAGCTGCCCGGCTGTATACGATGTCCGTCACAGAGCTCACTGCAGAAGCCAGCCCCCTAGGACATTTTTTTATTTAATTTAAATGCCGCCCGCCGCCTCTGACAATCTCCTCAAAAGTAGGTCTTTAAACCTCCGCAGACTTGTGTGCGCCAGAAAGAGGGGTTAATTTAACATGCAGGAAAGTTACTGCTAGACTCATATTTAAAAACATGATTTGTTTCATATCTAAATTAAAGTTGAGTCAAAAGGAAGATAAACGTTCCACAACTGATGCGCTATTGTAAAACCAAATATGAGAGAAGCAGCCCACACACGCTGCGATGCGGGCTGTCCCGACGTGTGCTTTGAGATTCGCGCTCCCGCGGAACCTCATCGCACATTACAAAAAGTATCTGCTTGCACATACTTTTTGTACTTCATCGCATTGCATCGCATTGCATGCACAGGCATTGCAATGCGATGTGATCCGTACTATTTAAGCCCACAACGCACGCCCGCATCAGGGCGTGTATGGGCGGCTTAAGAATGTAAAAAACAAGATTAATTTCTGCTTCTCTTTACTAAATCAAAGGGCATATGTACTAGGGTCTAATGTTGCTGGAGGTGCGTGATGACAGGCAATCTTGGAGGTTTTTATTAAAGTGACAATAATGTACAAGCAAAAAGTCCCAAAACACCACAAGATCAATTGAAATCCCGCACCTCCGACAAACTTGGCTCTATTACATTTGCTTCCTAGTCTTCAGACCCATGCACGTCACAATACTACAATAATCACCGCCTATGCCAATATGCGGGGGGGGGGTCCATCGTTACCTAAGAACTACTTCGTTTTTTTGTTTTTTTTTAAATGCCGCCCGCCTCCGCCGCCTGAAAGAATTAACACCCAGGCAGATCGTCCTGCTGCCCGGCTGTATACAGTGTGCTCGTCAGGCTCAGCTCGGCAGCAGCCCCTAGGTCCCGGGCAGCTCCCGGCTATTTTGAAGCTTAGCTCGCGCTGCCGCGGCCGCCTGTCGGGACCGCGAGCCATTCAGAGCTAGCTCGCGGTCCAGCAGCCAATCAGGAGTGGTGGCTCGTGATTGGCTGCCGGACCGCGACCAAGCTCTGATTTGCTTGCGGTCCCGACAAGCGGCCGCGGCAGCGCGAGATATGCTTTAAAATAGCCGGGACTCAGGAGCCCCATGGGACCTAGGGGCTGCTGCACAGCTGAGCCTGACGAGCACACTGTATATAGCCAGGCAGCAGGACGATCTGCCCGGCTGTTAATTGTTTGCGGCGGCATTTAAAGCAGGGTTGTCGACCCTCCCGGAATTTCCAGAAGTCTCCCGAAAATCGGGTCCCCCTCCCGGCCCCCCGGAAGGGTGGGCAACCCTCCCGGATTCAGGGGGGACCCCCGCTGTCCCCCGGATCGCGGCATTAAAATGCCGCAATCCTCGGGTCTCAGAGGAGGGGGCGGAGCTAAAATGACACAATCGCATCATTTTAGCCCCGCCCCCTCAACAGAGATCCCTGAATCCGCTGGTTTACCAGCATGGGGCGGGGCTTAGTGATGTCACGCTTAAGCCCTGCCCCCTGAGCGGCTACTGAAACTCTCCTCTCCGGGCTTCTCCCGGAGAGGAGAATAAGAAGGTCGGCAACCCTGATTTAAAGAAAAAAAAAATGGTGTCAGAAATGACAGGGGGGCACGTGCCCGGGTGCACCCCCCCCTAAATCCGCCAGTGGACACAGACATGGGCAACATATAATTACTGAGCTGTGCAGCACCCAGGCAGCCAATCAGCAGCACCACACGGTGATTGCACAGCCAGCTAGGTAGCCGGTAACAGTACAGATATATATATATATATATATATATATATATATATATATATATATATATATATATATATATATATATATATATATATATATATATATATATATATATATATATATATATATATATATATATATATATATATATTAGATGCACTCTAAAGAGGGACACAGACATGGGGAACATATAATTACTGAGCTGTGCAGCACCCAGGCAGCCAATCAGCAGCACCACACGGTGATTGCACAGCCAGCTAGGTAGCCGGTAACAGTACAGATATATATATATATATATATATATATATATATATATATATATATATATATATATATATATATATATATATATATATATATATATACATACTAGATGCACTCTAAAGAGGGACACAGACATGGGGAACATATAATTACTGAGCGGTGCAGCACCCAGGCAGCCATTCAGCAGCGCCACATGGTGATTGCACAGCCAGCACCGTACATATAGAACACATTAGAACAGTACAGGGTACACAGAACCAAACATAACACCACTAAAGCACAACTCTTATTACACAATGAGATATTGGGAAGTGAGTGAGAATAGATGCAGGTATAGATTGCAGGTGAGTGAGAGTTGTAGTTGAAATGCAAGAAGAGTGCTGTGAGAACAGGAGGGAGGAGGGTCCTGCTCTAAGGAGCTTACAATCTCTAAGGAGGGGGAGACAGACAGGTGACATGAGGTGCAGGTAAGGAGACCTGAAGGCAAGAAGTGAGCATGGCAGGGATGGGCAGGACATGAGGCAGCAGGAAGAGAGAATGGGCAAAGTAGTCCTCTCCCTCCTCCTATCCTCCTCTCCCCCCTCCACCTGCACCCTTGAACCCTAACAGCCCTGCGCTGTGGCCCAAGCCATAACACACCCTGCTAGGGGGCAGAGGACATGCAGAGTGAATGTAGCAGTGCACACCCACTCTTCTAGGTGCCACGAGCACAATCTATTTTCACAATCTCTCCATATATGGAACCAGACACGCCCTTTGGGTGGAGTATGACACGCCCACTCAATGGGCGCTGTGCAAAATTCTGCTACCAACTATAATCTCCCTGAAACTAGTTTTCAAAAGTCGGCAAGTATGACAAAGTGTAAGCGTTACCGGCTCGTTCTATTCTGACTATACGCCACACCGGGTGGTAAAGTATCAACAAGAATGTGTTTTATAGACACATGAACCCATGATCTGTGTACCACGTACCCGTTACCATTTCAATTGGAGACTACGTGGATTACTGTACGAAAACTATTTATTTATTATTTACGGTGTCTTATATAGCGCAGCAGATTCCGTTACAGCGTCTTATATAGCGCAGCAGATTCCATTACAGTGTCTTATATAGGGCAGCAGATTCCGTTACAGTGTCTTATATAGCGCAGCAGATTCCATTACAGTGTCTTACATAGCGCAGCAGATTCCGTTACAGTGTCTTATATAGCGCAGCAGATTCCGTTACAGTGTCTTATATAGCGCAGCAGATTCCGTTACAGTGTCTTATATAGCGCAGCAGATTCCGTTACAGCGTCTTATATAGCGCAGCAGATTCCGTTAGTGTCTTATATAGCGCAGCAGATTCCGTTACAGCGTCTTATATAGCGCAGCAGATTCCGCTACAGTGTCTTATATAGCGCAGCAGATTCCGTTACAGCGTCTTATATAGGGCAACAGATTCCGTTACAGTGACTTATATAGCGCAGCAGATTCCGTTACAGGTTCTTATATAGTGCAGCAGATTCCGTTACAGTGTCTTATATAGCGCAGCACATTCCGTTACAGCGTCTTAGATAGCGCAGCAGATTCCGTTACAGTGTCTTATATAGCGCAGCAGATTCCGTTACAGCGCCTTATATAGCACAGCAGATTCCGTTACAGCGCCTTATATAGCGCAGCAGATTCCGTTACAGCGCCTTATATAGCGCAGCAGATTCCGTTACAGCGTCTTATATAGCGCAGCAGATTCCGTTACAGCGTCTTATATAGCGCAGCAGATTCCGTTACAGCGTTTTATATACCGCAGCAGATTCCGTTACAGCGTCTTATATAGCGCAGCAGGTTCCGTTACAGTGTCTTATATAGCGCAGCAGATTCCATTGCGCTTTACAATATGAAAAAACCGTGATTAAACAAACTGGGTAGATACAAACCAACATGGAGGTAGGAGGGCCCTGCTCGCAGGTTTACAGTCTATAGGGATAATAGGAGGGATACATAAGGATAGGATTCCATAGCATGGCAGTCCCACCAGATTACAGGACAGTCCTGATGGGATGCAGAAACCATCTCATATAGAGGTAGGAGGGCCCTGCTCACAGGCTTACAGTCTATAGGGATAATAGGAGGATACATAAGGATAGGATTCCATAGCATGGCAGTCCCTCCAGATTACAGCACAGTCCTGATGGGATGCAGAAACCATCTCATATAGAGGTAGGAGGGCCCTGCTCACAGGCTTACAGTCTATAGGGATAATAGGAGGGATACATAAGGATAGGATTCCATAGCACGGCAGTCCCACCAGATTACAGGACAGTCCTGATGGGATGCAGAAACCATCTCATATAGAGGTAGGAGGGCCCTGCTCACAGGCTTACAGTCTATAGGGATAATAGGAGGGATACATAAGGATAGGATACCATAGCATGGCAGTCCCACCAGATTACAGGACAGTCCTGATGGGATGCAGAAACCATTTCATATAGAGGTAGGAGGGCCCTGCTCACAGGCTTACAGTCTATAGGGATAATAGGAGGGATACATAAGGATAGGATTCCATAGCATGGCAGTCCCACCAGATTACAGGACAGTCCTGATGGGATACAGAAACCATCTCATATAGAGGTAGGAGGGCCCTGCTTGCAGGCTTACAGTCTATAGGGATAATAGGAGGGATACATAAGGATAGGATTCCATAGCATGGCAGTCCCACCAGATTACAGGACAGTCCTGATGGGATGCAGAAACCATCTCATATAGAGGTAGGAGGGCCTTGCTCACAGGCTTACAGTCTATAGGGATAATAGGAGGGATACATAAGGATAGGATTCCATAGCATGGCAGTCCCACCAGATTACAGGACAGTCCTGATGGGATGCAGAAACCATCTCATATAGAGGTAGGAGGGCCCTGCTCACAGGCTTACAGTCTATAGTGATAATAGGAGGGATACATAAGGATAGGATTCCATAGCATGGCAGTCCCACCAGATTACAGGACAGTCCTGATGGGATGCAGAAACCATCTCATATAGAGGTAGGAGGGCCCTGCTCGCAGGTTTACAGTCTATAGGGATAATAGTAGGGATACATAAGGATAGGATTCCATAGCATGGCAGTCCCACCAGATTACAGACAGTCCTGATGGGATGCAGAAACCATCTCATATAGAGGTAGGAGGGCCCTGCTCACAGGCTTACAGTCTATAGGTATAATAGGAGGGATATATAAGGATAGGATTCCATAGCATGGCAGTCCCATCAGATTACAGGACAGTCCTGATGGGATGCAGAAACCATCTCATATAGAGGTAGGAGGGCCCTGCTCACAGGCTTACAGTCTATAGGTATAATAGGAGGGATATATAAGGATAGGATTCCATAGCATGGCAGTCCCACCAGATTACAGACAGTCTTGATGGGCTGCAGAAACCATCTCATATAGAGGTAGGAGGGCCCTGCTCACAGGCTTACAGTCTATAGGGATAATAGGAGGGATACATAAGGATAGGATTCCATAGCATGGCAGTCCCACCAGATTACAGGACAGTCCTGATGGGATGCAGAAACCATCTCATATAGAGGTAGGAGGGCCCTGCTCACAGGCTTACAGTCTATAGGGATAATAGGAGGGATACATAAGGATAGGATTCCATAGCATGGCAGTCCCACCATATTACAGGACAGTCCTGATGGGATGCAGAAACCATCTCATATAGAGGTAGGAGGGCCCTGCTCACAGACTTACAGTCTATAGGGATAATAGGAGGGATACATAAGGATAGGATTCCATAGCATGGCAGTCCCACCAGATTACAGACAGTCCTGATGGGATGCAGAAACCATCTCATATAGAGGTAGGAGGGCCCTGCTCACAGGCTTACAGTCTATAGGTATAATAGGAGGGATATATAAGGATAGGATTCCATAGCATGGCAGTCCCACCAGATTACAGGACAGTCCTGATGGGATGCAGAAACCATCTCATATAGAGGTAGGAGGGCCCTGCTCACAGGCTTACAGTCTATAGGTATAATAGGAGGGATATATAAGGATAGGATTCCATAGCATGGCAGTCCCACCAGATTACAGACAGTCTTGATGGGCTGCAGAAACCATCTCATATAGAGGTAGGAGGGCCCTGCTCACAGGCTTACAGTCTATAGGGATAATAGGAGGGATACATAAGGATAGGATTCCATAGCATGGCAGTCCCACCAGATTACAGGACAGTCCTGATGGGATGCAGAAACCATCTCATATAGAGGTAGGAGGGCCCTGCTCAGACTTACAGTCTATAGGGATAATAGTAGGGATACATAAGGATAGGATTCCATAGCATGGCAGTCCCACCAGATTACAGGACAGTCCTGATGGGATGCAGAAACCATCTCATATAGAGGTAGGAGGGCCCTGCCCGCAGGCTTACAGTCTATAGGGATAATAGGAGGGATACATAAGGATAGGATTCCATAGCATGGCAGTCCCACCAGATTACAGGACAGTCCTGATGGGATGCAGAAACCATCTCATATAGAGGTAGGAGGGCCCTGCTCACAGGCTTACAGTCTATAGTGATAATAGGAGGGATACATAAGGATAGGATTCCATAGCATGGCAGTCCCACCAGATTACAGCACAGTCCTGATGGGATGCAGAAACCATCTCATATAGAGGTAGGAGGGCCCTGCTCACAGGCTTACAGTCTATAGGGATAATAGGGGAGATACATAAGGATAGGATTCCATAGCATGGCAGTCCCACCAGATTACAGGACAGTCCTGATGGGATGCAGAAACCATCTCATATAGAGGTAGGAGGGCCCTGCTCACAGGCTTACAGTCTATAGGGATAATAGGGGAGATACATAAGGATAGGATTCCATAGCATGGCAGTCCCACCAGATTACAGGACAGTCCTGATGGAATGCAGAAACCATCTCATATAGAGGAAGGAGGGCCCTGCTCACTGGCTTACAGTATATAGGGATAATAGGGGGATACATAAGGATAGGATTCCATAGCATGGCAGTCCCACCAGATTACAGGACAGTCCTGATAGGATGCAGAAACCATCTCATATAGAGGTAGGAGGGCCCTGCTCGCAGCCTTACAGTCTATAGGGATTATAGGAGGGATACATAAGGATAGGATTCCATAGCATGGCAGTCCCACCATATTACAGACAGTCCTGATGGGATGCAGAAACCATCTCATATAGAGGTAGGAGGGCCCTGCTCACAGGCTTACAGTCTATAGGGATAATAGGAGGGATACATAAGGATAGGATTCCATAGCATGGCAGTCCCACCAGATTACAGACAGTCCTGATGGGATGCAGAAACCATCTCATATAGAGGTAGGAGGGCCCTGCTCACAGGCTTACAGTCTATAGGGACAATAGGAGGGATACATAAGGATAGGATTCCATAGCATGGCAGTCCCACCAGATTACAGGACAGCCCTGATGGGATGCAGAAACCATCTCATATAGAGGTAGGAGGGCCCTGCTTACAGTCTATAGGGATTATAGGAGGGATACATAAGGATAGGATTCCATAGCATGGCAGTCCCACAGATTACAGGACAGTCCTGATGGCATGCAGAAACCATCTCATATAGAGGTAGGAGGGCCCTGCTCGCAGGCTTACAGTCTATAGGGATAATAGGAGGGATACATAAGGATAGGATTCCACAGCATGGCAGTCCCACCAGATTACAGGACAGTCCTGATGGGATGCAGAAACCATCTCATATAGAGGTAGGAGGGCCCTGCTCGCAGGCTTACAGTCTATAGGGATAATAGGAGGGATACATAAGGATAGGATTCCATAGCATGGCCGTCCCACCAGATTACAGGACATTCCTGATGGGATGCAGAAACCATCTCATATAGAGGTAGGAGGGCCCTGCTCGCAGGCTTACAGTCTATAGGGATAATAGGAGGGATACATAAGGATAGGATTCCATAGCATGGCAGTCCCACCAGATTACAGCACAGTCCTGATGGGATGCAGAAACCATCTTATATAGAGGTAGGAGGGCCCTGCTCACAGGCTTACAGTCTATAGGGATACTATAAGGGATACATAAGGATAGGATTCCATAGCATGGCAGTCCCACCAGATTACAGGACAGTCCTGATGGGATGCAGAAACCATCTCATATAGAGGTAGGAGGGCCCTGCTCACAGGCTTACAGCCTAAAGGGATAATAGGAGGGATACATAAAGATAGGATTCCATAGCATGGCAGTCCCACCAGATTACAGGACATTCCTGATGGGATGCAGAAACCATCTCATATAGAGGTAGGAGGGCCCTGCTCACAGGCTTACAGTCTATAGGGATAATAGGAGGGATACATAAGGATAGGATTCCATAGCATGGCAGTCCCACCAGATTACAGGACAGTCCTGATGGGATGCAGAAACCATCTCATATAGAGGTAGGAGGGCCCTGCTCACAAGTTTACAGTCTATAGGGATAATAGGAGGGATACATAAGGATAGGATTCCATAGCATGGCAGTCCCACCAGATTACAGGACAGTCCTGATGGGATGCAGAAATCATCTCATATAGAGGTAGGAGGGTCCTGCTCACAGGCTTACAGTCTATAGGGATAATAGGAGGGATACATAAGGATAGGATTCCATAGCATGGCAGTCCCACTAGATTACAGGACAGTCCTGATGGGATGCAGTAACCATCTCATATAGAGGCAGGAGGGCCCTGCTCACAGGCTTACAGTCTATAAGGATAATAGGAGGGATACATAAGGATAGGATTCCATAGCATGGCAGTCCCACCAGATTACAGGACAGTCCTGATGGGATGCAGAAACCATCTCATATAGAGGTAGGAGGGCCCTGCTCACAGGCTTACAGTCTATAGGGATAATAGGAGGGATACATAAGGATAGGATTCCATAGCATGGCAGTCCCACCAGATTACAGCACAGTCCTGATGGAATGCAGAAACCATCTCATATAGAGGTAGGAGGGCCCTGCTCACAGGCTTACAGTCTATAGGGATAATAGGGGAGATACATAAGGATAGGATTCCATAGCATGGCAGTCCCACCAGATTACAGGACAGTCCTGATGGGATGCAGAAACCATCTCATATAGAGGTAGGAGGGCCCTGCTCACAGGCTTACAGTCTATAGGGATAATAGGAGGGATACATAAGGATAGGATTCCATAGCATGGCCATCCCACCAGATTACAGGACGGTCCTGATGTGATGCAATTAGATATGAACGCTACTGGAGGTTGTGTGGTGTTCCTTAATATGATAGACTTGCCTGAAGAGGTGAGTTTTCAGGGAACGCTTGACATTTTGGAGGCTAGAGGAGAGTCTTAGCGTGCGTGGAATGGCATTCCATAGGGTGGGTGCTGCTCGACAAAAATCCTGCAAGTGTAAGTGGGAGCGAGTAATGAGTGTGGATGAGAGACGCAGATCTTGTGCAGAGCGGAGAGGTCGGGTGGGGATATATTGGGAGATAATAGAAGAGATATAAGTCGGTGTAGTCAGAGTAATGGCTTTGTATGTAAGTAGAAGTATGTTATACTGAATGCGGTAATATACAGGCAACCAATGGAGGATGAAGGATATTCAATCTCTAGGGTCCGACCTGATACACACAGGACCCCGCCCCGGCTTGGATGGGATGTCAAACACGTGATTTATTGGCCCGATCCATCAGAATCGGGTCAAATCGCAGTAATGTGCGGGGTCCCACCCACTTGTAGTACATCCCACCAATGTACTAACATCTGCAATTAGTTCTGATAAGAGCTGCCCTTTGTGATGCACTCCGGTGTCTGGTCTTCCTATGTGCAGAGTGACACCGGCAGCCACGGGGTAGGAGGGGTCTCGGGAGGATCCCTAAAACAGAAAACTGTCAATCTGTTCTGACAGGGGAAGGGTTGGCACAGGTTGTTACAACTGATAACTAAATTTGAGAAAAATTTGGACAGAGACCAACATGAGAACTGCTGATGTTACACCTCTAGGTTTGCAGCAGTATAGGGTTGGTGGTGCTCCCAAAGAAGGTTCAGAAATTAACTGAAAAAAAGGGGGTGTCAAAGGTGACAGTAGGGAGCACAAAAAAGGTTTTTGGGGCACACTTATGAAAAATAGAAAATTCAGAGAATCATGAGAAGATTAAGACTTAACTTTTATTGGTAAGACTAAAAAACATAAATATTTCTTTATTGCAAAAAGAGATGCATCCAGTAATTATTCAGTACATGTACATCACATAGTCATTGATTACTTGACTCACACGTCTTGAAAAAAAAAAAAAATATATATATATATATAGAGAGAGAGAAGGATGGAGGAGGCACTCAGCAGACTGCAATTAAAATGTCCTTTTTAATCCAACGGTTTCGGGGTTACCCCCCGTCGTCAGGGATGGACACAGCACACACAGAACATTAAAACAAATGGCAATATATACATACAAACATAACCCATCCCTCCCCATCCCCCGCCCCAATCAAGCACGCACTGCACTCACCTGCCGGAACTGGGAGCGTCCCACAACGCCAGGTGACCTCAGGGGGTTCACATGGCTGTGGGCGTCCCTCGGGTCCAGCTGACAGCCACAGGTGCGTCTCCCATGTCTCTTGGCTTACTTGGACGGCGGGTGCGCTGCATGCAGACAGCCGGAAGTATCAGCCTTACAGCTGCACTTCTGCCAACCACTATACACGCGCGCATCTCGCCAATCGCAAGATGGCCGCCGGGACTGGGACGCTCTGTGTAGCTGCCGGAGGGCAGAGCGTTACTAAGCAACAGAAAAACAACAATATTATGTGGACCATGAAAAAACACATTATCACCATTATACAAGTGATGATTGGCCCAAGAGCCAAACAATATTAGCAGTAGAAAAATATGCATAAACCACAAATATAGAAAAAAAAAAAAAAAAACAGAGAAATTTACAGAACATGTCCCCAAATGCATGTAAATGGACAAGCAAAAAACTATATAGCATATAAACATCAAACAATGATATGGCGAACACAGGGATACGATTCGATATATCGATTCAAATCTAAACCAGTGTGAGCCACATAGGGCAGATGTAGTCACACACAACAATAACAACATGATGTATTTAGCTGTATCAAGAAAAGATATGCACCGCAGTAAACACCTGTTAAGGTGTATAACCTGAAAGAAAAGAATTAATCAAATATAACACTTATATCATGCAGTCTCACAAGAAACACTGGAGCCCCAGTGTCTCATTAAGGCCCCTCGGGGCCAACGTGCCCAATATGAAAATCCACCTGCTCTCACATTGAAGTAACTGTTTGTTTCTGTTACCCCCCCTAAGATTTTTGGGGACCTGGTCAATTATAAGAGATTTTATCTGATTGACAGAGTGTTTATGGGAGAGACAGTGACGGGCCAATGGTTGGTCACTGTGCCCAGTCAGTATGGCCTGGTTGATGGCTGTCCTATGTAGGGCCATACGCTCCTTGAACTGGCGCTGGGTTTTCCCCACATAGGACAAGCCACAGGGACACGTAAGCAGATATATAACATACGTGGAACTACATGTAAGTGGAAACTTGATTTGAAATATTTTCTGGGTGTGAGGATGTTTAAAACTGGAGCCGATGATCATAGTCCGGCACGTGATGCATCCCAAACATCTGAAGCAACCATTTTTCCTGGTTAAAAAATGAGTTGGCACCTTTTTATCCCAACCCGTGATGTCCAACTTCACCAGGCAATCCTTGAAATTGGACTGTCTGGAGTAGCTGGGCATAAGGCGGGTGTTACGCAAAAGTGGCAGGTCTGGGTCAGAGGATACTACAGGCCACCACTTTTTGGCCTGGGCCGTGGTCGTATTACTGTCCCAGGAAAACTGGTTGACCCATGGGATTTTGCCACCAGATGTATCAACTGTGGATTTAGGTTTGACCATTAGAGTATTATTTCTAGGGGTTGCCATTACCTTGTCCCTGATGGGTATCAAGGAAGAGCGTGGGTAACAACGTTGGACAAATTTGTCCACCATGTCATCCAACGCCTGAGGTACCTGGCTTTCCTCAGATGTGATGCGCCTAACACGCAGGAGTTGCGAGTAAGACAACCCCTTGCGGAGTGGCAAGGGATGAGAACTATTGTGTCTCAACAAGGTGTTTCTGTCGGTGCTTTTTCTAAAGAGGGCTGTGCTTATTTGCCCATCAGTAAGAAAAATGTCAATGTCCAAAAATTGGACATTGGTAGCGTCAATATGTGACGTGAGCTGAATGACACTGCCACTGTCATTGTGTGAAGAAAGTAGAGATTCCAACTCAACCGGATTTTTGGACCAAAAAATTAAAAGGTCATCAATGTAACGGTAATACAATGATATACCATCTCGTAGAGTATTGCCCTGGAAAAACAAACCCTGCTCAATTTTATACATAAAAGTGTTGGCATAGGCTGGGGCCACTGCCGACCCCATAGCCACGCCCAGCTGTTGGATAAAAAATTGACCGTTATACAGAAAGTAATTCCTGGTGAGAACCAGGGACAGTAATGTAATAAACAGGTCTTAACTTTTATTGGTAAGACTAAAAAACATAAATATTTCTTTATTGCAAAAAGAGATGCATCCAGTAATTATTCAATACATGTACATCACACAGTCATTGATTACTTGACTCACACGTCTTGAAAAAAAATATATATATATATATATATATATATATATATATATATATATATATATATATATAATATTGTGTGTGTGTGTGTGTGTGTGTGTGTGTGTGTATGTATGTATGTATATATATATATGTGTGTGTATGTGTGTGTGTGTATATATATATATATATATATATATATATATATATATATATTTACGCTGAATGGGGTTTCTTAGCATGGTGGTAAGCGAAAATGTCTGTCCTGCTTCTGTTGTCACAATTGGCCACAGCATTCCCGATTGGTCTCCCAGATAGGTACTGGTCCGGCCTGTCACTGCTTAGCTTCTGAGTTCAGGAGTTTTCAGGCGCTCCAGTGAAGTATGGCTGTAGACCTTTTATGGTTGATTAGAGAGCAAAGTCAAAGAGGAATGTGCGAAAATGTACTTCTGCTTTTTATCCAAACAGTTGGTGTTTTCCCTGTTACCACAAGGGCATTGCAGGAAAAAATTGCCACAGTATGGCAAGTGAGAGAGTATTGAAGGGGGGAATATCATGCAGTGGTCCCCCATGTGCTGTCCACCATCTTACTGGGTATTGGGTGGTGGATGAGAGTGGGAGGCTGGGAGCAAAACAAAACCTCCCTTGAGACAGCTGCTGTTCTGAATATACAGAGATGCATGAGCGAGTTATCACAGTAATTGGATAAACACAACAATTAAATTGATAGAATGTACCCTCCGTCAAACAAGTATACATCCATATTGTCAAACAAGTATACATCCGTATATCTAGACACAATGGTAAATGTAGTATGGATTAACCAAACAATACACATAGGCAAGATATTAGAGAATAAATGCAGTGGTGCAGATGAGGAGAGTTATGCAAATTAAATTGTGTTCACACTTAATAACAACTCAGGTTATAATTATCCCCTAGCATTGCAATAGATGCAATAGTAGTGTGGCCATGCCGCTGTTAATATTTGCTCTCTGCTATCTGCTAAACAATGTATGGTGCTGCTAAGAGGAATTTAAATATAATGTCTACTGATAGAGGTTGGTTGGAGGCAATTGCAGAGAGGCAGCGCGATTCCCCGGCCGCAGCGGACAGAGCCGCTGCTGGAGCAGGTAGACTCGGGCGTTGCCAGATCTTTTCCAAAGTGCACCAGTATGCCGTATGTAGTAGGCAGCAGCAGCGTGGTGGCTGCAGACGTCCGGGAGGTTTGGGAAGGATAGGGTACTGAGTCGGGGAAAGAGGGGGGGTGTCCTTCGCATCACACAGACACGTGTTTCGCTGAAGCTTGATCACATTCTGGGTATCTCTTTATGCATATTTTTTTCAAGACGTGTGGTCAATTAATCAATGACTATGTGATGTACATGGAATGAATATTTACTGGATGCATCTCTTTTTGCAGTAAAGAAATATGTATGTTTTTTTAGTCTTACCAATAAAAGTTAAATCTTAATCTTCTCATGATTTTCTGAATTTTCTATTTTTCATAAGTGTGCCCCAAAAATCTTTTTTGTGTTCCCTACTTTCACCTTTGGCACCCCCTTCTTTTTGTCAGAAAACTGGTAATGCCAGTTATAGCCGGCGTTACCCTCCGCATCAGTGCTCAAAAAGAAAAAAGGGCTGCTCTGTTCCTTAGTAACCAGCCAGCTTGCTGCAGCCTTTGGCCTAAACTTGGTGAAAACAAAATTATGAGGTGGTCAAAATTGACTGGAAATTACTGTTTTTGGGGTTAATAGAACACTGGGATCAGTGCACATCTCTACATTACACAGGGTAAGATGGAAAAGATCTTGAGGATGTAGGGTTTGTCCCTGGTGGACACAGAGGTATTCGAAAATACACCCCCCAACATGACCTACCTAAAGCACAGTTCTCCCTATACAGACATGAGGCACCCCCAACATGACCTGCCCATAGTACAGATCTCCCTATACAGACATGAGGCACCCTCAACATGACCTACCTATAGCACAGCTCTCCCTATACAGACATGACCCCCCCACCCCCACCAACATGACCTGTCCATAGTACAGCTCTCCCTATACAGACATGAGACACTCCCCACATGACCTGCTCATAGCACAGCTTTCCCTATACAGACATGACCCCCCCACATAACATGACCTACCTATAGCACAGCTCTCCCTATACAGACATGACCCTCCCAACCAACATGACCTGCCCATAGCACAGCTCTCCCTATACAGACATGACCCCCCCACCCAACATGACCTACCTATAGTACAGCTCTCCCTATACAGACATGAGATGCCCCAACATGACCTGCCCATAGTACAGATCTCCCTATACAGACATGAGACACCCCCCACATGACCTGCCCATAGTACAGATCTCCCTATACAGACATGACCCACCCCACACATGACCTGCCCATAATACAGATCTCCCTATACAGACATGCCCCCCCCTCTCCACCCAACATGACCTGCCCATAGTACAGCTCTCCCTATACAGACATTAGATGCCCCAACATGACCTGCCCATAGTACACATCTCCCTATACAGACATGACCCACCCCCCACATGACCTGCCCATAGTACAGATCTCCCTATACAGACATGACCCACCCCACACATGACCTGCCCATAATACAGATCTCCCTATACAGACATGAGATGCCCCAACATGACCTGCCCATAGTACAGATCTCCCTATACAGACATGAGACACCCCCCACATGACCTGCCCATAGTACAGATCTCCCTATACAGACATGACCCACCCCACACATGACCTGCCCATAATACAGATCTCCCTATACAGACATGCCCCCCCCTCTCCACCCAACATGACCTGCCCATAGTACAGCTCTCCCTATACAGACATTAGATGCCCCAACATGACCTGCCCATAGTACACATCTCCCTATACAGACATGAGACACCCCCCACATGACCTGCCCATAGTACAGATCTCCCTATACAGACATGACCCACCCCACACATGACCTGCCCATAATACAGATCTCCTTATACAGACATGAGATGCCCCAACATGACCTGCCCATAGTACAGATCTCCCTATACAGACATGACCCACCCCCCACATGACCTGCCCATAGTACAGATCTCCCTATACAGACATGACCCACCCCCCACATGACCTGCCCATAGTACAGATCTCCCTATACAGACATGACCCACCCCCCACATGACCTGCCCATAATACAGATCTCCCTATACAGACATGACCCACCCCCCACATGACCTGCCCATAGTACAGATCTCCCTATACAGACATGACCCACCCCACACATGACCTGCCCATAATACAGATCTCCCTATACAGACATGAGATGCCCCAACATGACCTGCCCATAGTACAGATCTCCCTATACAGACATGAGACACCCCCCACATGACCTGCCCATAGTACAGATCTCCCTATACAGACATGAGATGCCCCAACATGACCTGCCCATAATACAGATCTCCCTATACAGACATGAGATGCCCCAACATGACCTGCCCATAGTACAGATCTCCCTATACAGACATGACCCACCCCCCACATGACCTGCCCATAGTACAGATCTCCCTATACAGACATGACCCACCCCCCACATGACCTGCCCATAGTACAGATCTCCCTATACAGACATGACCCACCCCCCACATGACCTGCCCATAATACAGATCTCCCTATACAGACATGCCCCCCCCCTCTCCACCCAACATAACCTGCCCATAGTACAGCTCTCCCTATACAAACATGACCCCCCCCCACCCAACATGACCTGCCCATAGCACTGCTCTCCCTATACAGACATGACCCCCCACCCAACATGACCTACCTATAGTACAGCTCTCCCTATACAGACATGACCTCCCCAAACACACACCCAACATGACCTGCTTATAGCACAGCTCTCCCTATACAGACAGGAGATGACACTGGACATTACTCCACGTGACCTGATCACTTGAATTGGTAAATAATATGGCAATTTAGCAATTGTCCTCTGTGTGATTCTGGGGATCACCTAATAAGGTCAGGACAATACATAGGGGACCTGTAATGGCTGCCTCGGGATGCTGCAAGCCCTGCGAGAGGGGCACATTTATGAGGTCTCCTGAGATGTATCTTCTGGTTTTCACACCTCATGATGGGGGTTGTGTGAGGAGTCGGCCATGATGGGGGTTGTGTGAGGACTCGGTCATGATGGGATAGTGTGAGGAGTCGGCCATGATGGGGTTGTGTGAGGACATGGTCAAGATGGGATAGTGTGGGGAGTCTGCCCCGGTGGGGACTGTGTGGGGAGTCTGCCCCGGTGGGGACTGTGTGGGGAGTCTGCCCCGGTGGGGACTGTGTGGGGAGTTGGTCTCAGCAATAGAATAAGTACTTTTGTAGTGACTATTGATTCTCCTCTTTCGTAGACTGAACTCCTGTCACCAAGAAGATGCCCTGATGATGCCTGATTCATAAAATAACAACTTACCTTCACTAGGGCAAATGGATGAGACCGCTGCTCTCTCCATGGTCACCTTAAGGAACACCCCTTCCCCACCCGTGCCCCCATGCCCACCACCCCTTCCTTCGGTATGCCTTTCCTTGCCACCATCATCGACTGTGTCAGTTGGGTCATCTCAGCCTCCACCACCACCTCCACCTGGAACATTCTCCCTGCCACCGGCTCCTCCTCCACCTTCTCATACAGTCTCCTTTCCCAATGCTCCACCTGTTCCTTTACGCTCCGGAGACCAACGTAGACCTAAACTGCGCAACTTCAACTGGGATGCCTTACCCGCTGAGAAAGTGTTGGGGGGGCATAATCTATGGACTTGTGGCCCTCAGGGGACCAGTCTGCAAATAGATGTCGCACACATGGAGGAACTCTTTGGACAAAGAGAAGAAATTCGTAAGCCAAGAGGACCACGCAGTTTTCGAGCTCGACCTCTTAGGGGGGTCACTGAACAAGAGGTGAGACGTGACTTAGAGTTAATGGACAGAAAACATAAATTATGTATAAAGGATGAACACCATCCATGTGCCAAGCCTGCTATTGCCGGCCACTGTCCCCAGGCCCAGCCATTGCTGTCCCCATTTGCAGTGTGGCCAGCCAGTCCCATTACTGACCAAATAACTGTTCACCATTTCTCACCATGTACCTAACCTCCATTGCTGTCAATCCACTGTGCCCAGTCTCCAATAGCAACAACCAGAGTCTTGCTATGACAGGACAGTTGTTCCCATGACCCCTGATAGGCCATTGCACGTGTATCAGATCGATATATATATATATCAGTGTGAGGCATGTGTTGGACGCTTTCTCAGCTCTATAAGATGCACCCAGCAGTGCTGACCCTGTGTTTTCTCTATACAGGTAGCTCTTTTGGACTCAAAGAAGAGCATGAACCTGGGGATATTCTTGAAACAGTTTAAGAGGTGAGTCTGCTGCGCCCCGATAGTTCTCTTCCTTCCCCTCACCAGTCCGGGGCTTTCTCCTGCAGTCTTATCTCACACAGTGAATCTTTCTAAATCTCTGTAGACCGGTACAAGTGATGGTTGAAGACATACGGCGAGGGGTAGGATCAAACTTTGGGGCTGAGAAGTTGGGGGAGCTACAGCGGCTGCTACCTGAGAAAGATGAGGTAATGAGTAGCCGCTGTATTGGGAGAGGTGGAGGTTGGTCTATATTGTATAGTGACAATGAGACGCTTTCTCTTATGCCAACAAGGTGAAGAGGCTCCGTGCATTTAAAGGAGACCGGAGCCAACTGTCTGATCCAGAGCTGTTCATGGTGATGCTGGTGGAGCTTCCCAGGTGAGAACTCTTCCTCCATCACATACACATGTGCACCACCATCTACACAGATCCAACACACTGGTAACCGTGAGCACCATGTGCCCAACCACCATTACTAACCACTCAGTATGTGCACCACCATCTACACAGACCCAACACACTGGTAACCGTGAGCGCCATGTGCCCAACCACCATTACTAACCAGTCAGTATGTGCACCACCATCTACATAGACCCAACACACTGGTAACCGTGAGCGCCATGTGCCCAACCACCATTACTAACCACTCAGTATATGCACCACCATCTACATAGACCCAACACACTGGCAATCCTGAGCACCATGTGCCTAACCACCATTACTAACCACTCAGTACTGTATGTGCACCACCATATATACAGACCCAACATACTGGTAATCCTGAGCACCATGTGCCCAATGACCAATACTGATAACTCAGTATGTGTACCACCATCTACATAGACCCAACACACTGGTAACCCTGAGCCCCACGTGCCCAACCACCATTACTAACCACTCAGTATGTGCACCACCATCTACATAGACCCAACATACTGGTAGCCCTGAGCACCATGTTCCCAACCACCATTACTAACCAGTCAGTATGTGCACCACCATCTACATAGACCCAACACACTGGTAACCGTGAGCGCCATGTGCCCAACCACCATTACTAACCACTCAGTATATGCACCACCATCTACATAGACCCAACACACTGGTAACCCTGAGCACCATGTGCCCAACCACCATTACTAACCACTCAGTATGTGCACCACCATCTACATAGACCCAACACACTGGTAACCCTGAGCGCCATGTGCCCAACCACCATTACTAACCAGTCAGTACGTGCACCACCATCTACACAGACCCAACACACTGGTAACCATGAGCGCCATGTGCCCAATGACCAATACTGATCACTCAGTATGTGCACCACCATCTACACAGACCCAACACACTGGTAACCGAGAGTGCCATGTGGCCAACCACCATTACTAACCAGTCCGTATATGGACCACCATCTACATAAACCAACCACACTGGTAACCGTGAGCGCCATGTGCCCAAACTCCATTACTAACCAGTCAGTACGTGCACCACCATCTACATAGACCCAATACACTGGTAACCCTGAGCACCATGTGCCCAACCACCCCTGCTGACCACTCAGTATGTGCAGCACCATCTACTGTACATAGACCAAACACACTGGCATCCCTGAGCACCATGTGCCCAATGACCATTATAAGCCAGTCGATACGTGCACCACCATCTACATAGACCCAACACACTGGCAATCCTGAGCACCATGTGCCCAACCACCATTACTAACCAGACAGTATATGGACCACCATCTACATAGACCCAACACACTGGCAATCCTGAGCACCATGTGCCCAATGACCATTATAAACCAGTCGATACGTGCACCACCATCTACATAGACCCAACAAACTGGTAACTCTGAGCACCATGTGCCCAACCACCATTTCTAACCAGTCAGTATGTGCACCACCATATACACAGACCCAACATACTGGTAATCCTGAGCACCATGTGCCCAATGACCAATACTGATCACTCAGTATGTGCACCACCATCTACATAGACCCAACATACTGGTAATCCTGAGCACCATGTGCCCAACCACCATTACTAACCAGTCAGTATGTGCACCACCATCTACATAGACCCACCACACTGGTAACCCTGAGCACCATGTGCCCAACCACCCCTGCTGACCACTCAGTATGTGCAGCACCATTTACTCTACATAGACCAAACACACTGGCATCCCTGAGCACCATGTTCCCAATGACCATTATAAGCCAGCCGATACGTGCACCACCATCTACATAGACCCAACACACTGGCAATCCTGAGCACCATGTGCCTAACCACCATTACTAACCACTCAGTACTGTATGTGCACCACCATATATACAGACCCAACATACTTGTAATCCTGAGCACCATGTGCCCAATGACCAATACTGATAACTCAGTATGTGTACCACCATCTACATAGACCCAACACACTGGTAACCCTGAGCCCCACGTGCCCAACCACCATTACTAACCACTCAGTATGTGCACCACCATCTACATATACCCAACATACTGGTAGCCCTGAGCACCATGTGCCCAACCACCCCTGCTGACCACTCAGTATGTGCAGCACCATCTACTGTACATAGACCAAACACACTGGCATCCCTGAGCGCCATGTGCCCAACCACCAAACTGGAGTAAGAACAACACAGATGCCCCCTACTAGGCAATAAGGTCTAATCATGAAGCAGTGAAAATAACGGAGAATGTGTATTCTATAGAATTCTACATAGCCGCTGAGTGGTTGCCATAGGCAACTTCTCCGGTGGCTCATTTCTCCTCTTTGCACTGCTTGATGAATAAACCCCCAAAATCGTGACCCTTATCCGTGGAATCGGTACATCTGTCAGAATGAACTTAGGTCTACAGTCATTAGGTCGACCCCACTAGGTCGACTGGCAGGAAGGTCGACCTGACTTAAGGTCGACCTGACTTAAGGTCGAATTTGCATAAAGGTTGACATGAGGAATGTCGACTGGTCATAAGGTCGACATGGGTTTTTCACTGTTTTTTTATTTGAATGTCGACATAGTTGACATGGACACAGTTGGCAATGAGAATCGGACCCTCGCATTGCTTGCTTCGCTCGCAATGCTTCGGGCACGGTGGCTCGCTTCACTCGCCACAGCTTTAATAACCTCCTCCATGCCCTAGTGGATGGTAGGGCATGAAATACCGCCTGTCAGCACATGTCGGCTCAAAAAACAGTGCAAAACCCCATGTCGACCTTATGACCAGTCGACCTTCCTCATGTCGACCTTTATGCAAATGCAACCTTAAGTCATGTCGACCTTGGCCCATGTCGACCTTAAGTCAGGTCGACCTTCCTGCCAGTCGACCTAGTGGGGTCGACCTAATGACTGTAGAAGTTCATTCTAATAGATGACCGCTTCCCTTATCCGTATGGCTGCCATGATCCAGACATTACGTGTTTTCTCCTCTCCGTAGCTTCGCTCAGCGCCTGCAGGTGATGATTCTGAAGGAGGAATTCTTTCCTCAGCTGAACTCTCTGAAACAGGCCGTGGAGATCCAGACAGTGGCTGCCACAGGTGAGCGGGCGGTGGCGTGGACAAGTCCCATGAAGAAAGCATGTAGTGTGGGTTTTGTTCAGAAGTGATCCCTTCCATTCTTCTGCACTGGGCAGAAGTCGGGCGGCCCTCCTCTAGGCGCTGGCACCTACAGCTGGGCAGCCATATTTTCAGGAATGTGGCGAATACCTGGCACGTTTAGAGGTTTATCTCAATCTTCAGAATGATATAGGCCATTACTCTTGCTCAGATCAGGGCTGGGAGAGCATGGTTGGAGGATGATGGTTGTTGTCTATGAAACTAGAGGAATTATTGTCCTTACATTCACCATTGTATGTTTTGTCTGTAGAGCTTCTGCAGTGTGAGGAGCTTCATGTGATCATTCACCTGGTGCTAAAAGCTGGAAACTACATGAACGCAGTGAGTTACCCCAATATGTCCCCTCAGTTCTACTTCCATTCATCTATACAGAAACCTGGTACTGGGGATTGGCGTGGAGTCATGACACCTGGAGCAAGCTCATGTCACCTCCCAACATATACACAAGCACACACACTGTCCCAACATGGAAAAATAACACACAATAGCCCCCCCAAGCCCCCTGCAGAAGACTGACCTCACCTGCAGGGCTGTCCCAGATAGCTGCAGAGATAATCCCAGGAGACCAACCTACATTTGCTTCAGAAGGTCCACACCAGTGAGTGTCGTCCTCCAAAGAGTCCAGACCAGGCCAGTTGGTTGAAACTTGGTCCCATGTCCTCAGCACCTCATCGTCATCTTCAGTACTCATTACCTTAGCATTTCATTCCCTTCCCCAGCCTCCCCTTCACTCTTCAGTCCTTTAATACTATCCTCTTATCCTCAGCCAAAGCCCTTACACCTTGCTAAGCCACTGCCCTATCAGCATCCACCGTCCAGCAGCCACATCGCCATCCACAGTCGGTATGTGGTTATTAGGTCTACAATCATTTGGTTGACCACTATTTGTCATTGTTATAATGATATTACTCCTGAAGGGTGGATATGCTGGGAGCGCAATGGGATTTCGTATGGGATCTCTTCTGAAGTTGGCGGACACCAAAGCAAATAAACCTGGAATGAACCTCATGCACTTTGTGGCCAGGGTAAGAGGGAACATTAATCAAATACAACTGCAGCAGGTGGAAGATGATGTGGGAAATTTCCCCGGGGGCTGGCAACCCAAGCATGTTCTAATCTGGTAGTGGCTAGTGTATATACTGTACATGACCATGCATGGGTGGCTGGACAGGGAGAGGTTTGTAGATGGGTGGATCACACTGGTACCCTGACCGCACTGGTTATAGATGGGTGGCTGGACAGGGAGTGGTCTGTAGACTGGCGAGTGATACTGGTACCCTGACTGCACTGGTTATAGATGGGTGTCTGGACAGGGAGAGGTTTGTAGATGGGTGGGTCATACTGGTACCCTGACCACACTGGTTATAGATGGGTGGCTGGACAGGGAGTGGTCTGTAGACTGGCGGGTGACACTGGTACCCTGACCACACTGGTTATAGATGGGTGGCTGAACAGGGAGTGGTCTGTAGACTGGCAGGTGACACTGGTACCCTGACCACACTGGTTATAGATGGGTGGCTGGACAGGGAGTGGTTTGTAGATTGGCTGGTGACACTGTTACCCTGACCGCACTGGTTATAGATGGGTGGCTGGACAGAGTGATCTGTAGACTGGCGGGTGACACTGGTACCCTGACCGCACTGGTTATAGATGGGTGGCTGGACAGGGAGAGGTTTGTTGACTGGCGGGTGACACTGGTACCCTGACCGCACTGGTTATAGATGGGTGGCTGGACAGGGAGTGGTCTGTAGACTGGTGGGTGACACTGGTAACCTGACCGCACAGGTTATAGATGGGTGGCTGGACAGGGAGAGGTTTGTAGACTGGCGGGTGATACTGGTACCCTGACTGCACTGGTTATAGATGGGTGTCTGGACAGGGAGAGGTTTGTAGATGGGTGGGTCATACTGGTACCCTGACCACACTGGTTATAGATGGGTAGATGGACAGGGAGAGGTTTGTAGATGGGTGGATGACACTGGTACCCTGACCGCACTGGTTATAGATGGGTGGCTGGACAGAGTGATCTGTAGACTGGCGGGTGACACTGGTACCCTGACCGCACTGGTTATAGATGGGTGGCTAGACAGGGAGTGGTCTGTAGACTGGCGGGTGACACTGGTACCCTGACCACACTGGTTATAGATGGGTGGCTGGACAGGGAGTGGTCTGTAGATTGGCTGGCAACACTGGTAACCTGACCGCACTGGTTATAGATGGTTGGCTGGACAGGGAGTGGTCTGTAGACTGGCGGGTGACACTGGTACCCTGACTGCACTGGTTATAGATGGGTAGATGGACAAGGAGTGGTCTGTAGACTGGCGGGTGACACTGGTACCCTGACCACACTGGTTATAGATGGGTGGCTGGACAGGGAGTGGTCTGTAGATTGGCTGGCAACACTGGTACCCTGACTGCGCTGATTATAGATGGGTGGCTGGACAGGGAGAGGTTTGTTGACTGGCGGGTGACACTGGTAACCTGACCGCACTGGTTATAGATGGTTGGCTGGACAGGGAGTGGTCTGTAGACTGATGCCCGCAGTTGTATATTTATGTTTGTATATTTGCTAACAGGAGGTTGAGCGGAACAACAGCGCACTTCTGACTTTCCCGGAGAAGATGCCGCACATCAGCCAGGCGTCTCGGTGAGGAACCATTTCTGCATTAACTACTTTATATAACTGCAGATATTATTCACAGTACAATGGTCATAAGAAGCCAACTGTGTCACCTTGTGCTGACATCCCAGCCTGGCTTCTGTCCCCTCCACACTACTGACACTGCCCTCACTAAGATCTGCAATGATCTTTATGCTGCCAAACGTAAGGGCCACTAGGATGTTATTCTCCTTGTCCTCTGCTATTTCTGACACAGTGGATCTCCTTCTGTCACTTGGTCTGCGTGATACTTCCCTCTCCTAGCTGTCCTCCTGCCTCACTGCCCTCCCACCTTTCTGCCCTCTCCTGCCTGGCTGGCCTCCTACTACCTCTCTGCCCTCTCCTGCCTGGCTGGCCTCCTACTACCTCTCTGCCCCCTCCTGCCTGGCTGGCCGCCTCCTACCTCTCTGCCCTCTCCTCCTGGCTGGCCACCTCCTACCTCTCTGCCCTCTCCTGTCTGGCTGGCCGCCTCCTACCTCTTTGCTCTCTCTTGCCTGGCTGGCCGCCTCCTACCTCTTTGCTCTCTCTTGCCTGGCTGGCCTCCTCCTACCTCTTTGCTCTCTCTTGCCTGGCTGGCCTCCTCCTACCTCTCTGCTCTCCCTTGCCTGGCTTGCTGCCTCCTACCTCTCTGCTCTCTCCTGTCTGGCTGGCCGCCTCCTACCTCTTTGCTCTCTCTTGCCTGGCTGGCCGCCTCCTACCTCTTTGCTCTCTCTTGCCTGGCTGGCCTCCTCCTACCTCTCTGCTCTCCCTTGCCTGGCTGGCCTCCTCCTACCTCTCTGCCCTCCCCTGTCTGGCTGGCCTCCTCCTACCTCTCTGCCCTCTCCTGCCTGGCTGGCCTCCTTCTACCTCTCTGCCCTCTCCTGCCTGGCTGGCCTCCTCCTACCTCTCTGCCCTCTCCTGCCTGGCTGGCCTCCTCCTACCTCTCTGCCCTCTCCTGCCTGGCTGGCCTCCTCCTACCTCTCTGCCCTCTCCTGCCTGGCTGGCCTCCTCCTACCTCTCTGCCCTCTCCTGCCTGGCTGGCCTCCTCCTACCTCTCTGCCCTCTCCTGCCTGGCTGGCCTCCTCCTACCTCTCTGCCCTCTCCTGCCTGGCTGGCCTCCTCCTACCTCTCTGCTCTCCCTTGCCTGGCTGGCCTCCTCCTACCTCTCTGCCCTCCCCTGCCTGGCTGGCCTCCTCCTATCTCTCTGCTCTCCCTTGCCTGGCTGGCCTCCTCCTACCTCTCTGCCCTCTCCTGCCTGGCTGGCCTCCTCCTACCTCTCTGCCCTCTCCTGCCTGGCTGGCCTCCTCCTACCTCTCTGCCCTCTCCTGCCTGGCTGGCCTCCTCCTACCTCTCTGCCCTCTCCTCCTGGCTGGCCGCCTCCTACCTCTCTGCCCTCTCCTGCCTGGCTGGCCTCCTCCTACCTCTCTGCCCTCTCCTGCCTGGCTTGCTGCCTCCTACCTCTCTGCTCTCTCCTGTCTGGCTGGCCGCCTCCTACCTCTTTGCTCTCTCTTGCCTGGCTGGCCGCCTCCTACCTCTTTGCTCTCTCCTGCCTGGCTGGCCGCCTCCTACCTCTCTGCCCTCTCCTGCCTGGCTGGCCTCCTCCTACCTCTCTGCCCTCTCCTGCCTGGCTGGCCTCCTCCTACCTCTCTGCCCTCTCCTGCCTGGCTGGCCTCCTCCTACCTCTCTGCCCTCTCCTGCCTGGCTGGCCTCCTCCTACCTCTCTGCCCTCTCCTGCCTGGCTTGCCGCCTCCTACCTCTTTGCTCTCTCTTGCCTGGCTGGCCGCCTCCTACCTCTTTGCTCTCTCCTGCCTGGCTGGCCTCCTCCTACCTCTCTGCCCTCTCCTGCCTGGCTGGCCTCCTCCTACCTCTCTGCCCTCTCCTGCCTGGCTGGCCTCCTCCTACCTCTCTGCCCTCTCCTGCCTGGCTGGCCTCCTTCTACCTCTCTGCCTGGCTGGCCTCCTTCTACCTCTCTGCCCTCTCCTGCCTGGCTGGCCTCCTCCTACCTCTCTGCCCTCTCCTGCCTGGCTGGCCTCCTCCTACCTCTCTGCCCTCTCCTGCCTGGCTGGCCTCCTCCTACCTCTCTGCCCTCTCCTGCCTGGCTGGCCTCCTCCTACCTCTCTGCCCTCTCCTGCCTGGCTGGCCTCCTCCTACCTCTCTGCCCTCTCCTGCCTGGCTGGCCTCCTCCTACCTCTCTGCCCTCTCCTGCCTGGCTGGCCTCCTCCTACCTCTCTGCCCTCTCCTGCCTGGCTGGCCTCCTCCTACCTCTCTGCCCTCTCCTGCCTGGCTGGCCTCCTCCTACCTCTCTGCCCTCTCCTGCCTGGCTGGCCTCCTCCTACCTCTCTGCTCTCTCCTGCCTGGCTGGCCTCCTCCTACCTCTCTTCCCTCTCCTGCCTGGCTGGCCTCCTCCTACCTCTCTGCCCTCTCCTGCCTTTCTGCCCTCCTTCTACCTCTCTGCCCTCCCCTGCCTGGCTGGCCTCCTCCTACCTCTCTGCTCTCTCCTGCCTGGCTGGCCTCCTCCTACCTCTCTGCTCTCTCCTGCCTGGCTGGCCTCCTCCTACCTCTCTGCCCTCTCCTGCCTGGCTGGCCTCCTCCTACCTCTTTGCTCTCTCCTGCCTGGCTGGCCTCCTCCTACCTCTTTGCTCTCTCCTGCCTGGCTGGCCTCCTCCTACCTCTTTGCCCTCTCCTGCCTGGCTGGCCTCCTCCTACCTCTCTGCCCTCTCCTGCCTGGCTGGCCTCCTCCTACCTCTCTGCCCTCTCCTGCCTGGCTGGCCTCCTCCTACCTCTCTGCCCTCCTCCTACCTCTCTGCCCTCTCCTGCCTGGCTGGCCTCCTCCTACCTCTCTGCCCTCTCCTGCCTGGCTGGCCTCCTCCTACCTCTCTGCCCTCTCCTGCCTGGCTGGCCTCCTCCTACCTCTCTGCCCTCTCCTGCCTGGCTGGCCTCCTCCTACCTCTCTGCCCTCTCCTGCCTGGCTGGCCTCCTCCTACCTCTCTGCCCTCTCCTGCCTGGCTGGCCTCCTCCTACCTCTCTGCCCTCTCCTGCCTGGCTGGCCTCCTCCTACCTCTCTGCCCTCTCCTGCCTGGCTGGCCTCCTCCTACCTCTCTGCCCTCTCCTGCCTGGCTGGCCTCCTCCTACCTCTCTGCCCTCTCCTGCCTGGCTGGCCTCCTCCTACCTCTCTGCCCTCTCCTGCCTGGCTGGCCTCCTCCTACCTCTCTGCTCTCTCCTGCCTGGCTGGCCTCCTCCTACCTCTCTGCTCTCTCCTGCCTGGCTGGCCTCCTCCTACCTCTCTGCTCTCTCCTGCCTGGCTGGCCTCCTCCTACCTCTCTGCCCTCTCCTGCCTGGCTGGCCTCCTCCTACCTCTCTGCCCTCTCCTGCCTTTCTGTCCTCCTTCTACCTCTCTGCCCTCCCCTGCTTGGCTGGCCTCCTCCTACCTCTCTGCTCTCTCCTGCCTGGCTGGCCTCCTCCTACCTCTCTGCTCTCCCTTGCCTGGCTGGCCTCCTCCTACCTCTCTGCTCTCTCCTGCCTGGCTGGCCTCCTCCTACCTCTCTGCTCTCCCTTGCCTGGCTGGCCGGGTAAAACTTGGTTGGACGGAACATTTAAACCCAGTTCACCCAGTTTGGAACAAACACCCTGTAGTATCACTGCTTAGTGAATGACTTCAAATAACTGTCACACTTTCCAGGCTACCCAGCAGGAGCACAGAGAGAGTTCAACTGTCACATTTTCCAGAGCACAATGGTGAAGCCTACATCACAACCAAGTGCGATAATAATATTCGGTCCATCTACAGACCAAAAGCTTTATTATATGATGTGTCCTGATCAGACGCTGCCATCATAGAAATCACCCATACGCTATTATTGTATATATCATTATCCACAATGATAACCTCAATGCCTGACCCTACAGCCCCCTTATGTCTCCCCAGTATTGTGTCCCAGGAGGTGGAGAGTGATTTGGAGACCCTCACTCAGAGATTGCAGACCACTAAAGAGGCCCTCGGGAATCAATCTGACCTGAAGCACGAGATGGGGCCATTCCTACAGGTGAGTGACACTGCCCAGCAGGGCTGACTGGGAACTACACCTGCTATAGACCCACAAGCTCATAGACTATGTGGCACTGGCAACAGGCCCTGTGTGGGAGGCACTGAGCCAATCAGCTCTTAACTGCCACCATACAAACTGTGGGTCAGTCTGGAGAGTGATAAAGTGAGAGAGATGTTACCACAAATCAGCTCTTGTAACATGGGCGCTAGCAGACCAGTACATGGATATCTCTCTGGCTGTAGAGGGGTCACTGACGGCCTGGAGCTGTGGGGGGGGGAGGGGGCACTGACTATCGGCCTGGAGCTGTCGGGGGGCACTGACTATCGGCCTGGAGCTGGGGGGGCACTGACTATCGGCCCGGAGCTGTCGGGGGGGGGGGGGCACTGACTATCGGCCCGGAGCTGTGGGGGGGCACTGACTATCGGCCCGGAGCTGTGGGGGGGCACTGACTATCGGCCCGGAGCTGTCTGGGGGGGGGGGGCACTGACTATGGGCCCAGAGCTGTCGGGGGGGGGGGGGCGCTGACTATCGGCCCGGAGCTGTCGGGGGGGTGCACTGACTATCGGCCCGGAGCTGTCGGGGGGGGGGGGTGCACTGACTATCGGCCCAGAGCTGTCGGGGGGGGGGGGGGCACTTACTATCGGCCCGGAGCTGTCGGGGGGGGGGGGGGGGCACTGACTATCGGCCCGGAGCTGTCGGGGGGGGGGGGGGCACAGACTATGGGCCCGGAGCTGTGGGGGGGGGGGCACAGACTATGGGCCCGGAGCTGTGGGGGGGGGGGCACTGACTATCGGCCCGGAGCTGTCTGGGGGGGCACTGACTATCGGCCCGGAGCTGTCGGGGGGGGGGGGCACTGACTATCGGCCCGGAGCTGTGGGGGGGGGGCACTGACTATGGGCCCGGAGCTGTGGGGGGGGGGGCACTGACTATCGGCCCGTAGCTGTCGGGGGGGGGGGGGCACTGACTATCGGCCCGGAGCTGTCGGGGGGGGGGCACTGACTATCGGCCTGGAGCTGTCGGGGGGGGTCACTATCGGCCCGGAGCTTTCGGGGGGGGGGGCGCTGACTATCGGCCCGGAGCTGTCGGGGGGGGCACTTACTATCGGCCCGGAGCTGTCGGGGGGGGGGGGGCACTGACTATCGGCCCGGAGCTGTTTGGGGGGGGCACTGATTATCGGCCCGGAGCTGTCGGGGGGGGGGGGGGCACTGACTATCGGCCCGGAGCTGTTTGGGGGGGGGCACTGACTATCGGCCCGGAGCTGTGGGGGGGCACTGACTATCGGCCCGGAGCTGTCTGGGGGGGGGGGGGGCACTGACTATCGGCCCGGAGCTGTGGGGGGGGGCACTGACTATCGGCCCGGAGCTGTCGGGGGGGGGGGGCACTGACTATCGGCCCGGAGCTGTCTGGGGGGGGGGGCACTGACTATCGGCCCGGAGCTGTCTGGGGGGGGGGGCACTGACTATCGGCCCGGAGCTGTGGGGGGGGGCACTGACTATGGGCCCGGAGCTGTGGGGGGGGGGCACTGACTATCGGCCCGGAGCTGTCTGGGGGGGGGCACTGACTATCGGCCCGGAGCTGTGGGGGGGGGGCACTGACTATGGGCCCGGAGCTGTGGGGGGGGGCACTGACTATCGGCCCGGAGCTGTCGGGGGGGGGGCACTGACTATCGGCCCGGAGCTGTCGGGGGGGGGGCACTGACTATCGGCCCGGAGCTGTCGGGGGGGGGGCACTGACTATCGGCCCGGAGCTGTCGGGGGGGGGGCACTGACTATCGGCCCGGAGCTGTCGGGGGGGGGTCACTATCGGCCCGGAGCTGTCGGGGGGGGGGCGCTGACTATCGGCCCGGAGCTGTCGGGGGGGGGGCACTGACTATCGGCCCGGAGCTGTCGGGGGGGGGTCACTATCGGCCCGGAGCTGTCGGGGGGGGGCGCTGACTATCGGCCCGGAGCTGTCGGGGGGGGGGGGGGGGCACTGACTATCGGCCCGGAGCTGTTTGGGGGGGGGCACTGACTATCGGCCCGGAGCTGTGGGGGGGGGGCACTTACTATCGGCCCGGAGCTGTCGGGGGTGGGGCACTGACTATCGGCCCGGAGCTGTTTGGGGGGGGCACTGACTATCGGCCCGGAGCTGTGGGGGGGGGGGGGGACTGACTATCGGCCCGGAGCTGTCTGGGGGGGGGGCACTGACTATCGGCCCGGAGCTGTGGGGGGGGGGGCACTGACTATCGGCCCGGAGCTGTCGGGGGGGGGGGGCACTGACTATAGTCCCGGAGCTGTCTGGGGGGGGGGGGCACTGACTATCGGCCCGGAGCTGTCTGGGGGGGGGGGCACTGACTATCGGCCCGGAGCTGTGGGGGGGGGGGGGCACTGACTATCGGCCCGGAGCTGTCGGGGGGGGGGGGGCACTGACTATCGGCCTGGAGCTGTCGGGGGGGTCACTATCGGCCCGGAGCTGTCGGGGGGGGGGGGGCGCTGACTATCGGCCCGGAGCTGTCGGGGGGGGGGGCACTGACTATCGGCCCGGAGCTGTCGGGGGGGGGGGGGCACTGACTATCGGCCCGGAGCTGTTTGGAGGGGGGCACTGACTATCGGCCCGGAGCTGTGGGGGGGGGCACTTACTATCGGCCCGGAGCTGTCGGGGGGGGGGGCACTGACTATCGGCCCGGAGCTGTTTGGGGGGGGGGCACTGACTATCGGCCCGGAGCTGTGGGGGGGGGGGGGGCACTGACTATCGGCCCGGAGCTGTCTGGGGGGGGGGGCACTGACTATCGGCCCGGAGCTGTGGGGGGGGGGGGCACTGACTATCGGCCCGGAGCTGTCGGGGGGGGGGGGGGGCACTGACTATCGGCCCGGAGCTGTCTGGGGGGGGGGGGGGGCACTGACTATCGGCCCGGAGCTGTGGGGGGGGGGGCACTGACTATCGGCCCGGAGCTGTCGGGGGGGGGGGCACTGACTATCGGCCCGGAGCTGTCGGGGGGGGGGTCACTATCGGCCCGGAGCTGTCGGGGGGGGGGGGGCACTGACTATCGGCCCGGAGCTGTCGGGGGGGCCACTGACTCTCTCGGCCCGGAGCTGTCGGGGGGCCACTAACGGTCTCTCTCTCCCTCTCAGGTGGCGGAGGTGGAGCTGTGTGAGGTGCTCTGCTCCTTGCAGAGTATGCGGGATACCCGTCGCGCCGTGATGGATTATTTCTGTGAGGATGAGGCTTCATTTCGGCTAGAGGAGATATGTCTGGTCTTCACCACTTTCTGCGCCAGGTTCCTGTCTGCCATTCAGGTGAATACGTCCTGTTATCAGCTTATACAGGTTCTAGACTGACCTAGTTCTGCTCTGTGTCCTGCACTCACTGTGGTGGCAATGGTCGATATGAGGGCTGGAAACTGTGTCCATCTGGTTGGGTGCCGGACGGGGTCCCGACAGTCATTTACCCGACGTCAGGATCCACCAACAGACGCGTTTCCGACGGCCACCAGGTAATTCTCCATCGTGGGGGTTTATGACCCCCATAGAGGGAGAATAGAATAGGTGGCGAGCGTAGAGAGCCACCGTGCCCGAAGCATGGCGAGCACAGCGAGCCCACAAGGGGCTTTGTTGCGCTCGCCATGCTGTCTGGGTCCAGCCAGTCGGGCTAATGACTGTCAGGATCCCGACTGTCGGAACCCTATACCACACCCCATCTGGTTATAGATTTGTCCACGGACAGATATAAATAATAGGACGCAGGAACCCCTAGTTATGCAATGTGCATTACCCCGGGGGTCAGGACAGGTGCCCAGGAAGGGTTTTATTGATTAGGAGAATAGAGAAGACTTCAGATCCCACTTTATGGATAGGAGGCTCTTCTAGATTGGCTGAGGTTTAGGGGGAAAATTACTAATATGAAAAACCTAGTTTTTCGTATTAGTATTTTCCCTACGACTGCATACGACTGTTTCAGCCGTATGCAAAGTCGTGTTCCGGAGAGGAATGTACAAAGCAGTCATATACGACTGCTTTGTAACCCTCCGATGGTGTAACCATTCGTATTAGCTGGCCATATATACGGCCGCTAATACGAATTAGTGGAGGCAGTCTGCACGGATCAGTCAGATCCATCATATCAGTCAGATCCGTGCAGGCTGCAGAGTGTTAAAAAATATAGAAAATTAAATAAATTTAAAAAAAAACCGGCGTGGGGTCCCCCCCACAGCTGTAACCAGCACCAGGCTGAAAGAGCCGGGGCCGGTAATTAAAAACCAGGGAACCCGACAAATAGGGGTTCCCCGATTTTTAACAACCAGCCCCAGGCTCCAGGTCCGGGGCTGGTTCCCAAAATACGGGGGACAAAATGACTAGGGGTCCCCCGTATTTCAAGAACCAGCCCCAGGCCAAACCAGCCAGCAGGGTAATGCCACAGCCGGGGGGAGACTTTTTATACAAGTCCCCCCGGCCAAAGCATTAACCCTCTGACCAGTCAGCCTGGCCAGGGGCCCTGGGGGAGTGGGGACCCCCCCAATAAAGGGGTCCCCCCCTCCAGGACTTACCTGACCAGGCTGAAGCCTGGTGCAATCCCCGGTGGCCCTGTGCTGTGGTCACCAGACTGATAGTGGTGTAAAAAAAAGATGAATAAACTATTGTTTTAAACTGTGGAACTATGAGTCCCAGCAAGCCTCCCCTGCAAGCTGGGACTTGGAGAACCACAAGCCTGCGGGGCATTAAAGGGCCCCCTGGGTCTTGTAGTTCCACAGTAAAAAAAAAAGTTAAATAAATACACACTGACACCTTAAAAATAAAAGTTTAATACATACATTACACACACACTGATACTTACCTATCTTGATCCCGTAGGTAGGTCCCAGAGTCTTGATCCGGTGCCTTGTCCTGGTTCCGGATCATGTCGTCATTCTTCATCATGTCGATCTTCATGTCGGCGTCAGGTCCGGGTCCGAAGAAATCCATGGTGGACCTGTGGAAGGAAATCCAACTCACCCAGGTCCTCCATGGAAGTTCTTCTGGCTTGGTCCGACGTTGTCCAGGGCTTCTTGCATCTTCTTCCATCTTCTGGCTTCTTATTCACGCTGCCGGCGACTCCAGCAAAGCTCCCCGACTGTCAGAGCCGCAGAGATCCTTCCTCCTCGGGGTCTGGACTAAGACTGAATTCTGGCCAATCAGAAGCTGACTTTCCTGGCTCCTGATTGGCCGCTAGGCGGCTTCTGATTGGCCAGAATTCAGTCTTAGTCCAGACCCCGAGGAGGAAGGATCTCTGCGGCTCTGACAGTCGGGGAGCTTTGCTGGAGTCGCCGGCAGCGTGAATAAGAAGCCAGAAGATGGAAGAAGATGCAAGAAGCCTGGACAACGTCGGACCAAGCCAGAAGAACTTCCATGGAGGACCTGGGTGAGTTGGATTTCCTTCCACAGGTCCACCATGGATTTCTTCGGACCCGGACCTGACGCCGACATGAAGATCGACATGATGAAGAATGACGACATGATCCGGAACCAGGACAAGGCACCGGATCAAGACTCTGGGACCTACCTACGGGATCAAGATAGGTAAGTATCAGTGTGTGTGTAATGTATGTATTAAACTTTTATTTTTAAGGTGTCAGTGTGTATTTATTTAACTATTTTTTTACTGTGGAACTACAAGTGCCAGCGGGCCCTTTAATGCCCCGCAGGCTGGGACTTGTGGTTCTCCAAGTCCCAGCTTGCAGGGGAGGCTTGCTGGGACTCATAGTTCCACAGTTTAAAACAATAGTTTATTCATCTTTTTTTTTACACCAAGATCAGCCCGGTGACCACAGCACAGGGCCACCGTGGACAGCACCAGGCTTCAGCCTGGTCAGGTAAGTCCTGGAGTTGGGGACCCCTTTATTGGGGGGTTCCCCACTCCCTCAGGGCCCCTGGCCAGGCTGACTGGTCAGAGGGTTAATGCTTTGGCCGGGGGGACTTGTATAAAAAGTCTCCACCTGGCTGTGGCATTACCCTGCTGGCTGGTTTGGCCTGGGGCTGGTTCTTAAAATACGGGAGACCCCTACTCATTTTGTCCCCCGTATTTTGGGAACCAGCCCCGGACCTGGAGCCTGGGGCTGGTTGTTAAAAATCGGGGAACCCCTATTTGTCGGGTTCCATGATTTTTAATTACCGGCCCCGACTCTTTCAGCCTGGTTCTGGTAACAGCTGTGGGGGGGACCCCACACTGTTTTTTTTTTATTATTTCTTTCTTTTTCTGTTTTTTTTACACCTTGCAGCCTGCACGGATCTGACTGATATAATGGATCTGACTGATCCGTGCAGGCTTAAAGCCAAATACGACAGGGAAAGCAAGGTGTATTTTCCTGTCGTATTTGCGTGGGTGTTTCATACCACTTAGCAGCCGTATTATCAATACGGCCACTTAGTAAATCAGGAACCACCATTCTTTTGAATGGTGATTCCTGACGTATTCTATCGATGGTGTAGACATTTGTATTTGTAAATACAAATACGAATGTCCCATCTTTAGGAATACGAATTGTTGTATTTTCGGGATTGTAAATCCCGAAAATACAAATGTGTAAAAAATAGGTGTATTTCTGCCTACGGATACACCTATTTTTTACGAATCCAGTTTGGTAAATTTCCCCCTTAATGTTTTCATGTGTAGTTATAACGTGCCGTCAGGTTTACTCCAAACCATCCTGATGTCCCAATTGACTAATCCAACATGTTCCTCCTATGCAGGACAACAAAGAACGTGAGAAGGCCGAGCACCGGAAGGAACGTCTGGAAAAACGTCGCTCCATAGCCAGTTGTTCCTCACAAGACAAAGACCTTCAAGATGTGGAACTGGAATTTCTGCTGCTTCGGCTTCCCCGAAGAGGGCGCTCAATGAGAGGCCCACGCCCACTTCCCCGCAGCCAATCCACTGAGGTCCTTAATTCCTCCCCTCCATGTGGTATATCGCCCAGATCCCCGGTCCGCGCCACAGTCGGCTTCGCTGCAGAGCCTATTAGAGAGGAGGATGATGCAGTTCTGGACCATAAGCCGAGCCAAGGCTTAAGAAGGCCACGGAAGGACAGCACAGAAGGGGGGAATCAAGAAACCCCTGGAAAACTTCACAGAAGGCACACACTGGCCTGCCTCCCTTACAAAGGGGCAATGACCATGCAGGCCATCCTCCTTTCCTCCCCAGCTGGACATTCTAATCCACCCCAAGACATAGAAGCTGAAACCTTTGTCTACCCTTCTCCTCCTTGCACCCCTAACACAGGATCCCTTAGCCGAGTCCGGAAGCCTCGGACTATAGAGAGTTCACCGAAGGACTCCGCTTCTCCTCCTAATTCATTCAGGCTGGGAGGAATATTTCAAAAGAAAGGATGTCTGAAAAGTCCGGAGCCTCCAATGGTTCCCCTGGCAGAGGATTCCCCACGAGGAGGTAACGAGGCCTCGGCACTTACCACCTTCCTCAGACGGTTTGATACTGCACTGCGCTCGCCTAAATAGGTGCAACTGGATTTTATCCCTAAATTGGAAACTTTGTGTATCCAGGTTTGTAGACCCATCGTCCAATTCCTACATGACTTCGCACATTAGTGTCCTGCGCAGGAGAACCGCTGGTCTTCTGCATGGAACCGGCCAGGGAGACTGGGTTATACGCAGCGCGATGATCACTTCATATATATATATATATATATGGAATCTTGGTTTTAATCTTGGAATATTTAGAAATGCTACAGACAAGTGAGGGGAGAAATGAACAGCGGACAAGTGACTGGGCCGGGTCACACAGAACGCGGGAGACCCCTCACCCCGATAATAGCACTTTATGGGTACTAGAAGAGACAGAATTAGAGCTGGCATTTTATCTGTTCTAACAATTATTTAGAAGTACAAACCGGACTGTCCTGCTCCAGCCATCATGTTCCCATCATGCACCTGGTTGGATTTGCGTGGCGTGCGTCTAAATTGTTTTTTTATTTTTATCTGCAGACAAAGACGGTTTGTAAGTGGATTTAATAAAGGGGATGTATACTGGAGAGAGTGTGAGATTTCTGCCCTAGAAGGGGGTGTAAGCGTGCCTGGTCATGTGACCCTGCCAGTTATGTCCAGCATGGACTGTGGCTTATTGCCTATAGCACGGGTTCCCAAACTTTTTTGAGTCACGGCGCCCTAGAGCATCAAAATGTTTTCAAGGCGCCCAGAGGCCAAATGTTTCTTATTGAGAAATTCGGGAAAAAATATAAAAGTAAGTGCATTATGTTTATGTCACAGTTATCTGGTGAGGGACAGGATTTGCTTCTGTTTGTCCACATACTGTATGTTATGATTGGCAGCCACAAGCACTGGTTTTGCCTGTTACATAATATGAATTGATCCTGGTCCACCAAACCAAGGCAACCCTGATGTCCTGATGCACCCCAGGGTGTCCAGGCACACAGTTTGGGAACCACCCCCCCCCCCCCCCCACGTGCACCACTACAAATCAGACTAGTGTATGGGAACTGTAACGGTCCTCTGTTAGTGATGTCCAGGCTTGAGCACAGGTGACATAATTAGTACCTCAGCTATTTTATACACCTGCACTGTTAGTGCACACCAGTCCCCGGGGTCCAGGGGGCCCCACACTGCAAATGGCTGCCATTTCCCAGAGATAGGCGCACTACACCTTGGGACAGTGATAGGGTCCCCTAGTGGCCGGCTAGAGATGAGGGGGCTCAGCCACATGGCACCTGCACACAGACCATCTCCCATGTCTCCAGCAGGGACCACCATCATTGTCCTACTCCTTTCTCTCTACAGCCTTGGTCGGATGCTATGTTACTGCCGGCTTGCGTTGGGGTTCTCCGGGGTAGTTACACCAGCCACCACTCTCCTGGTGCATATTAGTGTCTGCTGCCCCCTCTGGACGAGTTTGGTATTACATGTGCATTGTGCAGGCATTCCACCTCTGACGTAGCCAGCCACCACTCTCCTGGTGCATATTAGTGTCTGCTGCCCCCTCTGGACGAGTTTTCTTATTACATGTGCATTGTGCAGGCATTCCATCTCTGACGTAGCCAGCCACCACTCTCCTGGTGCATATTATATGTCTGCTGCCCCCTCTGGACAATCTTGGTATTACATGTGCTGGGATTACATTTCTGAGCCACCCACCGCTCTCATATACTGATTTCGAATCTGGGTCCGACATAAGTCACCCATTATACACAGGGCGATCTGGGTTTTAGGGGAGCGATTTATAGCGCATGCGCAGTCATTTATGCACATGTGCAGCTGCTGTGTGCTAGTAGCCGGGCGCTCGCACACAACAGTGGGCCGGGGGGAACGCCTAGCGTTTCATGGGTGTTCCCATGGTAATTCCCCGATGGGTGTCTCAGATCTGCGAGCGCTGGAGAAATTATTCGATGGTTGGCTACCATAAAATGATTTCTCCCCCGCATCCAAGGCTGCAAATGGATGTTTTGGTGCTTTCAACCCGGGTCTAACCGGTAATTACCCGGGTTAAAAGTAGGATGTGAATGGGGTAATAGTAAACCCTCATACAATGGCGCCTGCTGCCCTCCAGTGGTCACTTTATGATTTACTACTGCCATGCTGAGGGGAACATCATTCTGGTCACTTTCTCCATGCGGCATATTCCTGTCTGTCCGGCCACTACACCTGATATCTCTACTCAGCCTTCCATACATGGAGTCACCTCAACGTTGGTTCCCTCTTCTTGTGGGCCCAGTTTACCACCCATGGCCTCAGGCGGTCACTCTACTCCTGACCCTTGTACATCCGTGACCTCTATGTCTCCATACTGTAACTCTTCTATAACCATCTGCAGTCCCTACCAGACTGGACATCCAATTGTTGGAGAAAAGGATTCAGCACCAAAGAAGCAGAAACCAAGTACTGTTATCCCAGCGGGAACCTTACTGCTGCGGCCTGTTTCCTGTCACCTCAGTCTCCCGTGGGACTGTGGAAGGTCCAGGTAAATATCCTGTCACCAACCTGCATCTTTATGGTCTAGATCAGTGGTAGCCAACTCCAGTCCTCGAGAGCTACCAACAGTTCACACTTTCCAGACTGCTGCACAGGTGCACTCATTACTCGCTGACACGTTTTAAAAGATCCACAGGTGGAGCTAATTACTTCACTTGTGATTCTGTGAGGAGATCTGGAAAACATGCACTGTTGGTAGCTCTCGAGGGCTGGACTTGGCTACCCCTGGTCTAGATCAATGTTTCCTCCCTTCAGTCTGACCTCATGCAATTGGTGGACCGGGTAGTGTTGTCTGGGGGCCACAGGGAAAGTGGACACTGAACCTTTTCTCCAGTCAGTCAGTTTTGACGAATGATTGGGCGGTGGATGGGTGATATTGACAATACGGATCACCAGGACTGCGGACCAGGACCCTCACAGTCACCATTGTTAGTCATGACCATGATGGTCGGATATAGATTCACTGGAATATACAGCGGATCGGCTGGAAGGTGTCAGTGGTGGGAGGGGATTTGGGACATTTTCCGCTGGGGTAAAGATCATTACGTTGATAGGTCAACATACATTTGGTCGACACAAGCAAAAAGGTCAACGATTTTTTCCCCCCAGTTTTTATCAGTATGTGGGAGTGGACTCTGTATTAGGGAACCGTGTCTTTCAGACCGCCGCTGCCCAATAACCCTGCAATTACTCTCTACCGCCGCTGCCCAATAACCCTGCAATTACTCTCTACCGCCGCTGTCCAATAACCCTGCAATTACTCTCTACCGCCGCTGCCCAATAACCCTGCAATTACTCTCTACCGCCGCTGCCCAATAACCCTGCAATTACTCTCTACCGCCACTGCCCAATAACCCTGCAATTACTCTCTACCGCTGCTGTCCAATAAACCTGCAATTACTCTCTACCGCCGCTGTCCAATAACCCTGCAATTACTCTCTACCGCCGCTGTCCAATAACCCTGCAATTACTCTCTACCGCCGCTGTCCAATAACCCTGCAATTACTCTCTACCGCCGCTGTCAGACCCCTTCCCAAAGAGCAAATGTACAGATCCCGGTCATTTGCAGGGACGGAGACCCAGAGTTTGAGATCCAGAATGATCCTTTCACACAGAGAAAGGACCCGTGTATTTCATGATATTCCCAGGTGAAAATCTCATTTTCTGTCTGAAAGGGGTATTATTACTCTGTTTAAAAATCATGACCTTTTCGCTGTGTTTGTATCATACCTTCTGCCTGACAACCAATAGTGATTGACTTAATGACCACATTCCCTTCCTCTGATGCTCCTCAATCTTCTCTCCAAGAAGCCAGAAAGTTTAGACATCTCTTAAGGCCCATAAACACTAGAAGATTATCTGTACAATCTGGCTGGTTGGAATGAAAATGAAAATTGACCATTTGCTCCCAAACATGGAAAACAGACACAAATTGGTCAATTTAAGGCCCATACACACTAGAAGAGGTGAAAAACTAAATATATTGGTGACCATTTTCCCTTGAGCTGAAAGATATTGTGCATCCATACTGATGGGTGCATGAGCAATATTGCCATCAATATCACTCAGAAGCCCCTTTGTGAACAAGATTGTTGCCAATATCGTATAGTGTTACACAATATTCACCTAGTGGATTCCTTGGAGACTTGTGTGTTATCGCTTTACAAACACCCCCCCAATATCGATACTATTTGTGTAAATGCCAGATCTAACCATGCCCCCAATCCCTTTGACTCTGAATAGGATTCTATAAGATCCAGTTCATATCACATGAAGGCTGCCCTCTCTCCCCATTGGTCTTTGTATGGCGGCCCTGGTAGAGTAATACCAGCTAATTTGAATATTAATGGTTTGTGGGTCCTGACACCCCCACTCCCCCTTTCCCCGAACTCATCAATGACCTTGTCCTCCTACATCTCCCCTGCTGCCTCTTACCACGTCTTAGTAGCTGGACCCATATTGCCAGCATATGGGTCATTCCTACAGGGCCCAGCTTCCACCAATGTCCCAGGTTGTCTTTCATGGCCCTGCAGGTTTGCAGTATTAGTGCATATCTCCCCCGTGGAGTCCACCATGAAGTTCTCCTCATGCAGGGTCCTCCAGTGATAAATGCAGGGTCCTCTGTCCAACATCTGACACTGAGCAGAAACTGGAACAATAACCCTAAACCAACCAATGTTCTGGTATAGCCAAGCCCGGTACTCCGCCCCAACCAGATGCTGGGATGGAACCGTATGAGCCTGGGCACAAACAAATGGGTCCTACACCGTAGAAGTGGAGGAGATCTGGGTGTGGCAATAGCCCACAGATACAATAGAAGATGCTTTGTATTTTGTGGGTTTGTACCACACGGCTCTCACTGCAGGCATCAGATGGTGGGACTGTCCCCCATGCAGCAGCCCCAGCACTGTGTTCCTGGGAGCAGGAACGTGAGAACATCGACTCCTATAACAGACGCCACTAATGGGAGGTAATGGAGATAAAATGTGGGGGTACAACAGCAGTAACCAGGCTGTGGGGTGGTGTGACAAGGGTTTATTTGCAGCGAGCTGTTCAATCCGGACTCCCATATAAAGTGTATAATACAAGGGTCCAAAATTCAGGACCTGAAAATAGATACACAAGTCCCAGCATCGCCTCAGAATCTCACACTCCCATTGTCTCCTAAACCGTCTTTCATTACTCTTACTCACATGCCCCACCACACTGTAACACGTTACCCCCTTCCCAAATTCCATACGGTCTACTAATCTTCTCAGCAATCCTTGATCACACTTACCGAAAAAGAGCCAAGAACAATCCACATTCTCTAGTTCAGTGGTTCTCAAACTCGGTCCTCTGGACCCCACACGGTTCACATTTCCCAGGTCCCCCGGCAGGTGCACAGGTGCACTCATTACTCACAGACACATTATAAAAGAGCCACAGGTGGAGCTAATTACTTCACTTGCGATTCTGTGAGGAAACCTGCGAAACATGCACTGTGTGGGGTCCTGAGGACAGAGTTTGAGAACCTGTGCTCTAGATTCATTCCCCAAATGTCATTTTATAAATCCCACTTGTGCTTTTTTAAAACCTGTAGAGACAGCTAGTGTAAGGTACTAGTGAGGAACCGGATGCTTGTAGTCATAGACCATCCAAGCTGGTGGCAGGTACTAGTGAGGGACCATACAGAGTGGATGACCTCTGGCTAGGAAGATCCGGTTCCTCACTAGTGCCTGACATCACTCAGTCATGGACCATCCATACTGATGCCAGGCACTAGCGAGGAACAAGACGCTCATAGCCATAGACCATCCACACTGATGCCAGGCACTAGTGAGAGACCGGACACTCGTAGCCATAGACCATCCACACTGATGCCAGGCACTAGTGAGAGACCGGACACTCGTAGCCATAGATAGACCATCTACACTGATGCCAGGCACTAGTGAGGGACCGGACACTCGTAGCCATAGATAGACCATCCACACTGATGCCAGGCACTAGTGAGGGACCGGACACTCGTAGCCATAGATAGACCATCCACACTGATGCCGGGCACTAGTGAGGGACCGGACGCTCGTAGCTATAGATAGACCATCCACACTGATGCCAGGCACTAGTGAGGGACCGGACACTCGTAGCCATAGATAGACCATCCACACTGATGCCAGGCACTAGTGAGGGACCGGACACTCGTAGCCATAGATCATCCACACTGATGCCAGGCACTAGTGAGGGACCGGACACTCGTAGCTATAGATAGACCATCCACACTGATGCCAGGCACTAGTGAGGGACCGGACACTCGTAGCCATAGATAGACCATCCGCACTGATGCCAGGCACTAGTGAGGAACCGGACACTCGTAGCCATAGATCATCCACACTGATGCCAGGCACTAGTGAGGGACCGGACACTCGTAGCCATAGATAGACCATCCACACTGATGCCAGGCACTAGTGAGGGACCGGACACTCGTAGCCATAGATCATCCACACTGATGCCAGGCACTAGTGAGGGACCGGACACTCGTAGCCATAGATAGACCATCCACACTGATGCCAGGCACTAGTGAGGAACCGGACACTCGTAGCCATAGATCATCCACACTGATGCCAGGCACTAGTGAGGGACCGGACGCTCGTAGCCATAGACCATCCACACTGATGCCAGGCACTAGTGAGGCACCGGGCACTCGTAGCCATAGATAGACCATCCACACTGATGCCAGGCACTAGTGAGGGACCAGGCACTAGTGAGGGACCGGACACTCGTAACCATAGATAGACCATCCACACTGATGCCAGGCACTAGTGAGGGACCGGACGCTCGTAGCCATAGACCATCCACACTGATGCCAGGCACTAGTGAGGGACCAGACGCTCATAGCCATAGACCATCCACACTGATGCCAGGCACTAGTGAGGAACCGGACGCTCATAGCCATAGACCATCCACACTGATGCCAGGCACTAGCGAGGAACCAGACGCTCATAGCCATAGACCATCCACACTGATGCCAGGCACTAGTGAGGGACCAGACGCTCATAGCCATAGACCATCCACACTGATGCCAGGCACTAGCGAGGAACCAGACGCTCATAGCCATAGACCATCCACCCTGATGCCAGGCACTAGTGAGGAACCGGACACTCGTAGCCATAGACCATCCACACTGATGCCAGACACTAGTGAGGAACCGGACACTCGTAGCCATAGACCATCCACACTGATGCCAGGCACTAGTGAGGGACCAGGCACTAGTGAGGGACCGGACACTCGTAACCATAGATAGACCATCCACACTGATGCCAGGCACTAGTGAGGGACCGGACACTCGTAGCCATAGACCATCCACACTGATGCCAGGCACTAGCGAGGGACCAGACGCTCATAGCCATAGACCATCCACACTGATGCCAGGCACTAGCGAGGAACCAGACGCTCGTAGCGATAGACCATTCACCCTGATGCCAGGCACTCATAGCCATAGACCATCCACACTGATGCCAGGAACTAGTGAGAGACCGGACACTCGTAGCCATAGACCATCCACACTGATGCCAGGCACTAGCGAGGGACCAGACGCTCATAGCCATAGACCATCCACACTGATGCCAGGCACTAGCGAGGAACCAGACGCTCGTAGCGATAGACCATTCACCCTGATGCCAGGCACTCATAGCCATAGACCATCCACACTGATGCCAGGAACTAGTGAGAGACCGGACACTCGTAGCCATAGACCATCCACACTGATGCCAGGCACTAGTGAGGAACCGGACACTCGTAGCCATAGACCATCCACACTGATGCCAGGCACTAGTGAGGGAACGGACGCTCTTAGCCATAGACCATCCACACTGATGCCAGGCACTAGTGAGGAACCGGACGCTCGTAGCCATAGACCATCCACACTGATGCCAGGCACTAGTGAGGGACCGGACACTCGTAGCCATAGACCATTCACCCTGATGCCAGGCACTAGTGAGGGACCAGACACTCATAGCCATAGATAGACCATCCACACTGATGCCAGGCACTAGTGAGGGACCGGACGCTCATAGCCATAGACCATCCATACTGATGCCAGGCACTAGTGAGGGACCGGACGCTCATAGCCATAGACCATCCACACTGATGCCAGGCACTAGTGAGGGACCGGACACTCGTAGCCATAGACCATCCACACTGATGCCAGGCACTAGTGAGGGACCGGACACTCGTAGCCATAGACCATCCACACTGATGTCAGGCACTAGTGAGGGACCGGACGCTCATAGCCATAGACCATCCACACTGATGCCAGGCACTAGTGAGGGACCGGACACTCGTAGCCATAGACCATCCACACTGATGTCAGGCACTAGTGAGGGACCGGACGCTCATAGCCATAGACCATCCATACTGATGCCAGGCACTAGTGAGGGACCGGACGCTCATAGCCATAGACCATCCACACTGATGCCAGGCACTAGTGAGGGACCGGACACTCATAGCCATAGACCATCCACACTGATGCCAGGCACTAGTGAGGGACCGGACACTCGTAGCCATAGACCATCCACACTGATGCCAGGCACTAGTGAGGGACCGGACGCTCATAGCCATAGACCATCCACACTGATGCCAGGCACTAGTGAGGGACCGGACACTCATAGCCATAGACCATCCACACTGATGCCAGGCACTAGTGAGGGACCGGACACTCGTAGCCATAGACCATCCATACTGATGCCAGGCACTAGTGAGGGACCGGACACTCGTAGCCATAGACCATCCACACTGATGTCAGGCACTAGTGAGGGACCGGACGCTCATAGCCATAGACCATCCACACTGATGCCAGGCACTAGTGAGGAACCGGACACTCGTAGCCATAGACCATCCACACTGATGCCAGGCCCTAGTGAGGGACCAGACACTCGTAGCCATAGACCATCCACACTGATGCCAGGCACTAGTGAGGGACCATCCACACTGATGCCAGGCACTAGTGAGGGACCGGACGCTCATAGCCATAGACCATCCATACTGATGCCAGGCACTAGTGAGGGACCGGACGCTCATAGCCATAGACCATCCACACTGATGCCAGGCACTAGTGAGGAACCGGACACTCGTAGCCATAGACCATCCACACTGATGCCAGGCCCTAGTGAGGGACCGGACACTCGTAGCCATAGACCATCCACACTGATGCCAGGCACTAGTGAGGGACCGGACACTCGTAGCCATAGACCATCCACACTGATGCCAGGCACTAGTGAGGGACCGGACGCTCATAGCCATAGACCATCCACACTGATGCCAGGCACTAGTGAGGGACCGGACGCTCATAGCCATAGACCATCCACACTGATGCCAGGCACTAGTGAGGGACCAGACGCTCATAGCCATAGACCATCCATACTGATGCCAGGCACTAGTGAGGGACCGGACGCTCATAGCCATAGACCATCCACACTGATGCCAGGCACTAGTGAGGGACCGGACGCTCGTAGCCATAGACCATCCACACTGATGCCAGGCACTAGTGAGGGACCGGACACTCGTAGCCATAGACCATCCACACTGATGCCAGGCACTAGTGAGGAACCGGACACTCGTAGCCATAGACCATCCACACTGATGCCAGGCACTAGTGAGGGACCGGACACTCGTAGCCATAGACCATCCACACTGATGCCAGGCACTAGTGAGGGACCGGACACTCGTAGCCATAGACCATTCACCCTGATGCCAGGCACTAGTGAGGGACCGGACACTCGTAGCCATAGACCATCCACACTGATGCCAGGCACTAGTGAGGCACCGGACACTCGTAGCCATAGACCATCCACACTGATGCCAGGCACTAGTGAGGGACCGGACACTCGTAGCTATAGACCATCCACTCTAATGCCGGGCTCTAGTGAGGCACCGTACCTCACGCACCTTAACCATCTACTCATATGAAAGACAGATGTCACATTCAGAGTAGACCCAGTTCAACCCACACTAAAATTGCCCTGCTCCATACTGCATTGCTCATTGTGTTCATCCTCTCACACTACAGTCACCAGAGACTCCGCTTTCTCCCTCGCCACCCCTATCCCGGTCCTACAGGGTAACCAGGAATCACAGCGATCATTATATCCATGGTTAGTCAGCTCCCGTCCCCGCGTCATTACTCACTACAGATGCTGGTGGTACGTATGTGTGGCTCGGCGAGAGGCGTTACATTCAGAATGTGAATTCATTAAACAGTGTATATAAAATAAAATATCATTAAAAAAAATAAAATAATACAAATACAAATGGCAAAAAACAAGTAAAAAAAACACGATATGCAGACTGAAAAGGCGTAAATCCCAAACATTGGCGGGTCCTCATCACGGCACAATGATGTGCCCCCTGCAGGGTCACTTACCGGAGGCTGCACATGTCACTTCATACGTGTACGAAGGTCCTATATACTGGTACAGGGAAGGAGAGAGGGGACAATGTCCTGTAGGGGGGGTGAGGCGGAAGGTCCTATAACCTGGCAAGGAAGGAAGGAGAGAGGGGACTATGTCCTGTGGTGGGGGTGAGGGGGAAGGTCCTATACCATGGTAAGGAAGGAAGGAGAGAGGGGACTATGTCCTGTGGTGGGGGTGAGGGGGAAGGTCCTATACCATGGTAGAAGGAAGGAGAGAGGGGACTATGTCCTGTGGTGGGGGTGAGGGGGAAGGTCCTATACCATGGTAGAAGGAAGGAGAGAGGGGACTATGTCCTGTGGTGGGGGTGAGGGGGAAGGTCCTATACCATGATAGAAGGAAGGAGAGAGGGGACTATGTCCTGTGGTGGGGGTGAGGGGGAAGGTCCGATACCATGATAGAAGGAAGGAGAGAGGGGACTATATCATGTGGTGGGGGTGAGGGGGAAGGTCCTATACCCTGGCAGGGAAGGAGAGTGGGGACTATGCCCTGTGGTGGGGGAAAGGGGACTATGCCCTGTGGTGGGGGAAAGGGGACTATGCCCTGTGGTGGGGGAAAGGGGGAAGGTCCTATACCATGGTAGAAGGAAGGAGAGAGGGGACTATGTTCTGTAGGGGGGTGAGGGGGAAGGCCCTATACCCTGAAAGAGGGGTGGAGATAGGGGACTATGTTCTGTAAGGGGGTGAGGGGGAAGGTCCTATACCCTGGCAGGGAAGGAAGAAGAGAGGGGACTATGTCCTGTGGTGGCGGTGAGGGGGAAGGTCCTATATACTGGTACAGGGAAGGAGAGAGGGGACTATGTCCTGTGGTGGGGGTGAGGGTCCTATATACTGGTACAGGGAAGGAGAGAGGGGACTATGTCCTGTGGTGGCGGTGAGGGGGAAGGTCTTATATACTGGTACAGGGAAGGAGAGAGGGGACTATGTCCTGTGGTGGTGGTGAGGGGGAAGGTCTTATATACTGGTACAGGGAAGGAGAGAGGGGACTATATCCTGTGGTGGTGGGGAGGGGGAAGGTCCTATATACAGGTACAGGGAAGGAGAGAGGGGACTATGTCCTGTGGTGGGGGTGAGGTTCCTATATACTGGTACAGGGAAGGAGAGAGGGGACTATGTCCTGTGGTGGTGGTGAGGGGGAAGGTCCTATATACTGGTACAGGGAAGGAGAGAGGGGACTATATCCTGTGGTGGTGGGGAGGGGGAAGGTCCTATATACTGGTACAGGGAAGGAGAGAGGGGACTATATCCTGTGGTGGTGGGGAGGGGGAAGGTCCTATATACAGGTACAGGGATGGAGAGAGGGGACTATGTCCTGTGGTGGTGGTGGGGGGAAGGTCCTATATACTGGTACAGGGAAGGAGAGAGGGGACTATGTCCTGTGGTGGGGGTGAGGTTCCTATATACTGGTACAGGGAAGGAGAGAGGGGACTATGTCCTGTGGTGGTGGTGAGGGGGAAGGTCCTATATACTGGAACAGGAAAGGAGAGAGGGGACTATATCCTGTGGTGGCGGTGAGGGGGAAGGTCCTATATACAGGTACAGGGATGGAGATAGGGGACTATGTCCTGTGGTGGCGGTGAGGGGGAAGGTCCTATATACTGGTACAGGGAAGGAGAGAGGGGACTATGTCCTGTGGTGGGGGTGAGGTTCCTATATACTGGTACAGGGAAGGAGAGAGGGGACTATGTCCTGTGGTGGCGGTGAGGGGGAAGGTCCTATATACTGGAACAGGGAAGGAGAGAGGGGACTATATCCTGTGGTGGCGGTGAGGGGGAAGGTCCTATATACAGGTACAGGGATGGAGATAGGGGACTATGTCCTGTGGTGGCGGTGAGGGGGAAGGTCCTATATACTGGTACAGGGAAGGAGAGAGGGGACTATGTCCTGTGGTGGGGGGAAGGTCCTATATACTGGTACAGGGAAGGAGAGAGGGGACTATATCCTGTGGTGGCGGTGAGGGGGAAGGTCCTATATACTGGTACAGGGAAGGAGAGAGGGGATTATGTCCTGTGGTGGCAGTGAGGGGGAAGGTCCTATATACTGGTACAGGGAAGGAGAGAGGGGACTATGTCCTGTGGTGGGGGTGAGGTTCCTATATACTGGTACAGGGAAGGAGAGAGGGGACTATGTCCTGTGGTGGCGGTGAGGGGGAAGGTCCTATATACTGGAACAGGGAAGGAGAGAGGGGACTATGTCCTGTGGTGGGGGTGAGGTTCCTATATACTGGTACAGGGAAGGAGAGAGGGGACTATGTCCTGTGGTGGCGGTGAGGGGGAAGGTCCTATATACTGGAACAGGGAAGGAGAGAGGGGACTATGTCCTGTGGTGGCGGTGAGGGGGAAGGTCCTATACCCTGGTACAGGGAAGGAGAGAGGAACCTATACGGTGAAAGGGCTGGTGGCAGATGTATAGAGGCGCTTATACCTAAGTTGGGGGGGACAATGCTGTATCCTTTGAAAGGAATGGTGGTGGGATGTACAGAAGAACCTGAGCCCTAGCCAGAAAAAACAGTGAAGTGGTTGGGGGTCCTATACACTGAGATCCATGTAGATATAGCCCTGACACAGTCTGGAACCCTGCAGGGGTCACAATATGAAATAAATGCTGGGAAACCCTGTAACTGCTCCATGTGGAGACCCTGTTTACCCTCCAACAAGTTACATTCAGGAGCTGCCACGCACCGGTCTCCTCATATCTTCTTGTATAAGTAGTAAGATGCCGGTTCCACCTTCGTGTAACTCCCAGCGTCCAGGAGACCTCTGTAGTGCAGCCATACAACCACGGGTGTCCATATACTGATGTACACAACGTCACCGCCTGCCAGTGGGTGTAAGTTCAACAGGAACCATTTCCAGTCAGTGCAAATATCCATGGGCAGCCATCTTTCCCACAGCAGCCAGGTGGCAGCCATCTTTCCCACAGCAGCCAGGCGGCAGCCATCTTTCCCACAGTAGCCAGGCGGCAGCCGTCTACCCCCACAGCAGCCGGGCGGCAGCCATCTTTCCTGTGGCAGTCATGTGGCCGCCATCTTTCCCACTGCAGCCAGCTTTGTGGTGGTAGACATCCACAGTGGTGCAGCTGGTTGGACCCATGGAGCAAGAGGCCAGTCATAAGTCTTTATGTAAGCGCCCACTTTGGCCTGTAAACATTGGTGTAAGGACCAGGGGATCTCCCAGCATTCCCTGCACGGATACACATTCAGCAGCCATCCTTAGTAGTAGATCGTTGGGATCGGGGAACTGCAACGACAAGAGCAGGGTCACCGGGAGAAGCAGAAGGTCGCAAGGAAGCATGGCGGCTCAGTAGACCTTATTGTGCTGAGCAGAAGTCATTTGGCAGAACACAGAAGGGTACAGCGGTGTTTACACGTTGCGCCTGGCACTAGGACAAGAACTGGCACTCGCGGCTTATAGAACAGACAGGAAGGAGACACCACATCAGGACGGACTGGGCAGGCCGCTGGCATGCATGTGGCAATGTGCCAGCCGTGGCTCCTTTCCCCACACCATCACTGGAGGTACCGGTAGACTTTGAAGCAATGGTTTCCGGAGTCAGCCACCACCACGTGACCATCGGAGGTGAGCGCCAGCCCCTGCGGCCCATACAGAGGATCAGCCATGGTGTTAATGTAGGATAAAAAGGAGCCGGAACTGTCAAACACCTGAGATGGGAGACAACGGAGTATGAGGAAGACGAGGAGAAGAGACGTTATTAGGATCATTCAGCATGGTCATCGGCATACATACAACGCAATCCCATAATGCTCCATGTCAGATACTATATCCCACCAATCACATGCCACCCCTGCTGTGCCCATGCCCACTCACACATACCAGGTAATACCCACTTCCTCATTCATCCTTTCTGCTCTTTCTCCAATAGGGTCAACTCCCACCAGATTCCATCCCCACCATATGACAAGCTCAGGACCTGCTTCAGTAGTAACGGGTGTGCACCACGATGCCGCCAAGTTACCACCACCCAGGAACGCCCACTTCTCCCTGCATGCACCAAGCCATCTCCCTGTTGCCACCCAGGAACGCCCACTTCTTCCTGCATGCACCAAGCCGTGTCCATGTTGCCACCCAGGAACGCCCACTTTTCCCTGCATGCAGCAAGCCGTCTGCATGTTGCCACCCAGGAACGCCCACTTTTCCCTGCATGCAGCAAGCCGTCTCCATGTTGCCACCCAGGAACGCCCACTTCTCCCTGCATGCACCAAGCCGTCTCCATGTTGCCACAAAGGAACGCCCACTTCTCCCTGCATGCACCAAGCCGTCTCCATGTTGCCACCCAGGAACGCCCACTTCTCCCTGCATGCAGCAAGCCGTCTCCATGTTGCCACCCAGGAACGCCCACTTCTCCCTGCATGCACCAAGCCGTCTCCATGTTGCCACCCAGGAACGCCCACTTCTCCCTGCATGCACCAAGCCGTCTCCATGTTGCCACCCAGGAACGCCCACTTTGCCCTGCATGCACCAAGCCGTCTCCATGTTGCCACCCAGGAACGCCCACTTCTCCCTGCATGCACCAAGCCGTCTCCATGTTGCCACCCAGGAACGCCCACTTCTCCCTGCATGCACCAAGCCGTCTCCATGTTGCCACCCAGGAACGCCCACTTCTCCCTGCATGCACCAAGCCGTCTGCATGTTGCCACCCAGGAACGCCCACTTCTCCCTGCATGCACCAAGCCGTCTCCATGTTGCCACCCAGGAACGCCCACTTCTCCCTGCATGCAGCAAGCCGTCTGCATGTTGCCACCCAGGAACGCCCACTTCTCCCTGCATGCACCAAGCCGTCTCCATGTTGCCACCCAGGAACACCCACTTCTCCCTGCATGCAGCAAGCCGTCTGCATGTTGCCACCCAGGAACGCCCACTTTTCCCTGCATGTGCTTCAGATAACCACTGTCACAATCAGGATACAAGCGCAGTAGCACCACTACATTCTCCTCTGCGGCCATTACTGCGGCAGCCTGTCCCAGCCATGACGTGGTCCCCACCTGAATACGGCTGTTGCCCCAGTCAGCAACAATAATGTTTCCATTTGAATCCACAGCAACTCCAGTGGGAGCGTTAAACTGGCCGTTCCCCTCCCCGTGGGAGCCGAACTTGTAGAGGAACTCTCCTTCGGCACTGTATACCTACAGGGGGGGCAGTGAGATAGAACGTTTTACATATCTGACCACACAGTATAATATATCTCACATGTCGGATACACCGGTAACACTCACAATATAATGTAGAGCAATGGCGCCCTCTACTGGTGGTAGAAAGACCCACGAATTATAGGGAAAGAGTAGCACATGGCTATGCCGGGAGCACTAGTTCTCCAATAACACAGAGGGTAGTGGTCAGGCTGCATGTGCTGGAAGTAGAGGACTACAGCCAGGTGCACTTAGTCCCAATAACTTAGCTTTGAAGGACAGTAGAAATACACAGGAACTAGAGAATGGTGTGGAGTAAATTAGGTGTCATTGTCATACATACAGAGATGGTGTAAAGGGAGAAGTCAAGGGGACAGAAACAAACCGTGGAGCACACCAGCAGTGAGAGAGAGGAGCGCGACGAAAGTGGTTGATGCATATCTAGTAGGGAGCGCGGCGATAGTGGTTGGGGCATATCTAGGAGGGAACGCGGCGATAGTGGTTGGGGCATATCTAGTAGGGAGCGCGGCGATAGTGGTTGGGGCACATCTAGGGGGGAACACGACACAAGCATTTGGGGCACATCTGGGAGGGAGTAGGATGCAAGTGGTTGGATCAGGACTAGGAAAGAATATGATGCAAGTGGTTGGAATAGGAGGAAAGTGGTTGGAGCCGATCTAGGAAGGAACGGAACGCAAGTGGTTTTAGTCTTGCATAAGTGGTTCCAGCATATGTAGGCGGAAGTGGGACCTAAGTGGTTGGAGCAGGAATAGGAGGAAAATGGGACATAAATGGTTGGAGCAGGTCTAGGAAGGAATGGGATGCAAGTTTTGGGAGTGGGACGTAAGTGGTTGGAGCATATCTAGGCTTAAGTGTGAGGCAAATGGTTGAAGCAGTACTAGGACGGAATGGGACGATAGTGGTTGGAATAGGACACAAGTAATTAGAGCGGGTCAAGGAAGGAAGTGGCTAGAGAATATATCTAGGATGAAGCTGGACATAAATGGTTGGAGCACATCTAGGAGGGAGTGGGACGTAAGTGGTTGGAGTAGGTCTAGGATGGAATGGGATAGAGGTGGTTGGAGTGGAACGCAAGCAGATGGAGCACGTCTAGGAGGAAGTGACATGTACAGATGGAGTAGCCATCAGCCTGCCTGATTGACAGATCTCATGTGCTGGATGGTGGACGGCAGCTCCATCTGACAGGGACACGCGAGCGTCTCACTCACTTGCGCTTCCCTGTCAGCAAGGCGTCGGGGAGCGGCTTCCCTGCCCATCTCCGCTTCAGTAAGATGGGCAGGGTGCGAGGGCAGAGCGGGCAGAGGGCTGCTACAGCCTCCAACAGGACGGTGCGCGCGAGCATCTCGTGTCGGAGGATGGCAGCTGGCAGCGATTGGTGATCGAATCACCAGGAGCAGCTCAAATGAGAGCTGCTCCAACTATAAGTGGTTGGAGCACATCTAGATGCTCCATATAAGCGGTTGGAGTGGGACGTAAGTGGTTGGAGCATATAAGCGGTTGGAGTGGGACGTAAGTGGTTGGAGCATATAAGCGGTTGGAGTGGGACGTAAGTGGTTGGAGCATATAAGCGGTTGGAGTGGGACGTAAGTGGTTGGAGCATATAAGCGGTTGGAGTGGGACGTAAGTGGTTGGAGCATATAAGCGGTTGGAGTGGGACGTAAGTGGTTGGAGCATATAAGCGGTTGGAGTGGGACGTAAGTGGTTGGAGCATATAAGCGGTTGGAGTGGGACGTAAGTGGTTGGAGCATATAAGCGGTTGGAGTGGGACGTAAGTGGTTGGAGCATATAAGCGGTTGGAGTGGGACGTAAGTGGTTGGAGCATATAAGCGGTTGGAGTGGGACGTAAGTGGTTGGAGCATATAAGCGGTTGGAGTGGGACGTAAGTGGTTGGAGCATATAAGCGGTTGGAGTGGGACGTAAGTGGTTGGAGCATATAAGCGGTTGGAGTGGGACGTAAGTGGTTGGAGCATATAAGCGGTTGGAGTGGGACGTAAGTGGTTGGAGCATATAAGCGGTTGGAGTGGGACGTAAGTGGTTGGAGCATATAAGAGGTTGGAGTGGGACGTAAGTGGTTGGAGTACAGTAATGCAAGTCTATACATACAGTTGTGCTCATAAGTTTACATACCCTAGCAGAATTTGGGATTTTCTGGCCATTTGTCAGAGAATATGAACGTTTCTCTCACACCATGGTTAGTGGTTGGGTGACGCCATTTATTGTCAAACAACTGCGTGACCCGGATCAAAAGTTTACATACCCCAGTACTTAATACCATGTATTGCCCCCTTTAACATCAATGACCGCTTGAAGTCTTTTGTGGTAGTTGTGGATGAGGCTCTTTATTTTCTCAGATGGTAAAGCTGCGCATTCTTCTTGGCAAACAGCCTCCAGTTCCTGTAAGCTCTTGGGCCGTCTTGCATGAACTGCACATGTGCGATCTCCCCAGATTGGCTCAATGAAAGTCAGGAGACTGAGATGGCCACTCCGGAACCTTCACTTTATTCTGCTGTAGCCAATGACAGGTGGACTTGGCCTTGTGTTTTGGGTCATTGTCATGTTGGAACGTCCAAGTACGTCCCATGTGCAGCTTCCGGGCTGATGAGTGCACATTTTCCTCCAGTATTTTCTGATAACATGCTGCATTCATCTTGCCATCAATTCTGACCAAGTTTCCAGTGCCTTTGTAGCTCACACATCCCCAAAACATCAGCGATCCACCTCCGTGTTTCACAGTAGGAATGGTGTACCTTTCATCATAGGCCTTGTTGACTCCTCTCCAAATGTAACGTTTACGTCCAAATGACTTTGTTCCACAAGTTTTGAGGCTTGTCTCTGTGCTGTTTGGAGTATTGTAGGCAGGATGCTTTGTGGCATTTGCGTAGTAATGGCTTTCTTCTGGTGACTCGACCATGCAGCCCATTTTTCTTCTAATGCCTCCTTATTGTGCATCTTGAAACAACCACAGCACTTTATTTCAGAGAGTTCTGTATTTCAGCTGAAGTTATTTGTGGATTTTTCTTTGTATCCCGAACAATTTTCCTGGCAGTTGTGGATGAAATTTTTGTTGGTCTACCTGATCGTGATTTGGTTTCCACAGAATCCCTCATTATCCACTTCTTAATTAGAGTAGGAACACTGCTGATTGGCATTCTCAATTGCTTGGATATCTTTTTATACATATATATCGTATTATACAGTTCAATTATCTTTTCCTGAAGATCCTTTGAAAATTTGGTACTTATTTCCTAGCACGGCGCCCATCGCATAAGATTGTATGCCTTAATTAAAGCATACAATCTTATGCGATCACATACAATTGAAAAGATTTTTAATTGTATGTACAATATTGCATCTTATGGATCTCATCTTATGGATCTTATGCATCCATGAGATCCATAAGATGCCTTAAGATAAAAGATCCATCAACACCAACCCGAAGCATGGCGAGCGCAGCGCGCCCCGCGAGGGGACGCATAATACATGTGAAGTAATGCGCGTCACCCCGCGGGGCTCGTCACACTATATAAAATCAACTCCACACCGACGTGGATAGTGGGGGTATGAAAAGGTCGGAGGACGCGTACCGCTGCGCTCGCCACGCTTCAGGTTGGCGTCAATAGTGGGGTGGCGTTAACAATGGGGGGGGGGGGGGCAGCAATTGAAATTGGGGTTTTGGGGGCTTTTTACATTGGAATCAATGTAAAATTGACACATTGATTCCAATGTAAACTTCTCGGCGATCGCATCGCATGCATCTTATGCCGCACAAACACATAAGATGCATGCAATGCTTGCGATATCAGCCCGACACATACAATGTAGATCGTGGGCACCGTGCTAGGATACCGAAAATTATTTTGCTTTCCCAATGACTCAGAATCCAGACATGTCAGTGCAGCACTGAATGAAAGATGCAAGGGTCTTTCAGGAGACCAGAAAGTCACTGACCTTTTATACATATACACACCGATTACAAGCAAACAGATTTGTGTCGACTTGTGTGCATGTTATCAGGCCAAAATCTCCAGGGTATGTAAACCTTTGATCAGGGTCATTTGGGAAGTTTCTGTTGTCATTATGATGTAAAAAGAGTAAACACAGTTGTGTGACAATAAATGGCGTCACCCAACCACTGACCATGAGTGACAGAAAAGTGTGAGAGTTATCATTCAAATTCTCTGACAAATGGCCAGAAGATCACACATTCTGCTGCCAGGGTATGTAAACTTATGGGCACAACTGTATATATCCATAGCAGAAATACATCATCATAAATAACACTTTTCTGATGCCATTGCCTGAGTGCATCATATACCAAATTAACGCTCTTGCTCTGTAGATGTGCAGTATTATTTTGGCGTTGTTATCAGCCACTTCATTTTGGAGTTATGAAGCAAAAAATCCACCAGCCATTTACAGTTCATCACCATTGTGCTCTGGAAAATATGACAGTTGGAGAACTCTCCCTGTGCACCTGCTAGGTGACCTGGAACATGTAAACTGCTGGGTGGTATGGAAACTGTGACAGTTATTTGCAGCCACCCACTAAGCAGGGATATTATGGGGTATTGTCTCCTAAGGGGTCAAACGTTCTACACAGCAAATTTTTACCCACTTGAATCCGGACACATCAGCTGGCATTAAGTTCAACTTCTAGGTACAGTACATTCATTAATATGCTAGCTGCAGTACAGAGCAGATTGCTGGACGGTAGACACTCACCTTTACAGAATGGTTGTGGAAATCAGTCACTATAATCTCATTCTTGTTATTAACAGCAACAAAATGAGGGCCTAAAACACAGCATATTCATGTATGTCAATTACTGGTAACATGACACAACATCAGCCTCACCCACCAACCTCCAAACCCACTGCCCAGCCTCGTCCACACACCCTACAAACCCACTGCCCAGCCTCACCCACACGCCCTACAAACCCACTGCCCAGCCTTGTCCACCCCACCTCCACTCTACCCACTGCCCAGCCTCACCCACCCGGCCTACAAACCCACTGCCCAGCCTCGCCCACACGCCCTACAAACCCACTGCCCAGCCTCGTCCACACACCCTACAAACCCACTGCCCAGCCTCACCCACACGCCCTACAAACCCACTGCCCAGCCTCGTCCACACACCCTAAAAACCCACTGCCCAGCCTCGTCCACCCCACCTCCACTCTACCCACTGCCCAGCCTCGCCAACCCGGCCTGCAAACCCACTGCCCAGCCTTGCCCATCCAGACTACAAACCCACTGCCCAGCCTAGCCCATCCTACCTCCAAACCCACTGCCCAGCCTAGCCCATCCTACCTCCAAACCCCACTGTCCAGCCTAGCCCATCCTACCTCCAAACCCCACTGCCAAGCCTAGCCCATCCTACCTCCAAACCCCACTGTCCAGTCTCACCCACCCTACAAACCAACAGCCCAGCCTAGCCCATCCTACCTCCAAACCCCACTGCCCAGCCTCGCCCATCCTACCTCCAAACCCCACTGCCCAGCCTAGCCCATCCTACCTCCAAAACCCATTGCCCAGTCTCACCCACCCTACAAACCAACAGCCCAGCCTAGCCCATCCTACCTCCAAACCCCACTGCCCAGCCTCGCCCACCCGGCCAACAAACCAACAGCCCAGCCTAGCCCATCCTACCTCCAAACCCCACTGCCCAGCCTAGCCCATCCTACCTCCAAAACCCATTGCCCAGTCTCACCCACCCTACAAACCAACAGCCCAGCCTAGCCCATCCTACCTCCAAACCCCACTGCCCAGCCTCGCCCACCCGGCCAACAAACCCACTGCCCAGCCTCGCCCACACGCCCTACAAACCAACAGCCCAGCCTAGCCCATCCTACCTCCAAACCCACTACCCTACCTCCACTCTACCCACTGCCCAGCCTCACCCACCCAGCCTACAAACCAACTGCCCAGCCTCACCCGCCCTATCTCCACTCTACCCACTGCTCTGCCTCACCCACCCGACCTAGGAACCCACTGCCCAGCCTCGTGCACTTGGCCTAGAAACCCACTGCCCAGCCTCGTGCACCTGGCCTACAAACCCACTGCCCAGCCTCGCCCACCCGGCCTACAAACCAACTGCCCAGCCTCGCCCACCTGTCCTACAAACCCACAGCCCAACCCATCCTACTTACAAACCCACTTCCCAGCCTCACCCACCATACCTCCACTCAACCCACTGCCCAGCCTCACCCGCCCGGCCTACAAACCCACTGCCCAGCCTCACCCACTTGGCCTAGAAACCCACTGCCCAGCCTCGCCCAACCGGGCCTACAAACCCACTGCCCAACCTCACTTGCCCTACCTCCACTCTACAAGTGGAGTACCCCAGGGATCTGTACTTGGACCAGGGCTTGTTAATATCTTTATTGGTGATATTGAAAATGGAATTGAGGGTAAAATGTGCCTTTTTGCAGAGGATACAAAAGGTATGCAACAGGGTAGACCCACCAGGAGGGGTAAAACAAATGATTGATGATCTAGGTAGATTAGAGGAATGGTCAAGAGCATGGCAACTACAGTTTAATGCCAAAAAATGCAAAATCATGCACTTGGGTTGCAAAAATCCAAAGACTAAATATAGTATAAATGGCACTATAATGGAAACTACTGAGGAAGAGAGGAATCTAGGTGTCACTATTTCAGGGGACTTAAAAGCAGGTAGGCAATGTAACAAAGCAATGAAGAAGGCAAGTCAGATGCTTGGTTGCATAGGGAGAGGTATCAGCAGTAGAAAGAAAGAAGTAATAATGCCACTGTATAGGTCATTGGTACGACCTCACCTAGAGTATTGTGTTCAGTTCTGGAGGCCATATCTCCAGAAGGATATAAATACATTAGAGACTGTACAAAGAAGAGCAACTAAAATGGTGCATGGCCTACATCACAAAACGTACCAGGAAAGACTAAAAGATCTTAATATGTATACTTTAGAGCAGAGAAGGGAAAGGGGGGACATGATAGAAACTTTCACATATATCAAGGGCTTTAACAAGGTACAGGTGGGAGACATTCTTCACAGGAAGAGGAGCAGCAGAACACGAGGACATGCACTGACACTAGGGGGAGGAAGGTACAGGTGGGAGACATTCTTCACAGGAAGAGGAGCAGCAGAACACGAGGACATGCACTGACACTAGGGGGAGGAAGGTACAGGTGGGAGACATTCTTCACAGGAAGAGGAGCAGCAGAACACGGGGACATGCACTGACACTAGAGGGAGGAAGGTACAGGTGGGAGACATTCTTCACAGGAAGAGGAGCAGCAGAACACGAGGACATGCACTGACACTAGGGGGAGGAAGGTACAGGTGGGAGACAATAGTCACAGGAAGAGGAGCAGCAGAACACGAGGACATGCACTGACACTAGAGGGAGGAAGGTACAGGTGGGAGACATTCTTCACAGGAAGAGGAGCAGCAGAACACGGGGACATGCACTGACACTAGAGGGAGGAAGGTTCAGGTGAGAGACATTCTTCACAGGAAGAGGAGCAGCAGAACACGGGGACATGCACTGACACTAGAGGGAGGAATGTACAGGTGGGAGACATTCTTCACAGGAAGAGGAGCAACAGAACACGAGGACATGCACTGACACTAGGGGGAGGAAGGTACAGGTGGGAGACATTCTTCACAGGAAGAGGAGCAACAGAACACGAGGACATGCACTGACACTAGGGGGAGGAAGGTACAGGTGGGAGACATTCTTCACAGGAAGAGGAGCAACAGAACACGAGGACATGCACTGACACTAGAGGGAGGAAGGTACAGGTGGGAGACATTCTTCACAGGAAGAGGAGCAGCAGAACACGAGGACATGCACTGACACTAGAGGGAGGAAGGTACAGGTGGGAGACATTCTTCACAGGAAGAGGAGCAACAGAACATGAGGACATGCACGGACACTAGAGGGAGGAAGGTACAGGTGGGAGACATTCGTCACAGGAAGAGAAGCAGCAGAACACAAGGACATACACTGACACTAGAGGGAGGAAGGTACAGGTGGGAGACATTCTTCACAGGAAGAGGAGCAGCAGAACAGGAGGACACGCACTGACACTGGAGGGAGGAAGGTACAGGTGGGAGACATTAGTCACAGGAAGAGGAGCAGCAGAACACGAGGACACACACTGACACTAGGGGGAGGAAGGTACAGGTGGGAGACATTAGTCACAGGAAGAGGAGCAGCAGAACACGAGGACACGCACTGACACTAGAGGGAGGAAGGTACAGGTGAGAGACATTCTTCACAGGAAGAGGAGCAGCAGAACACGAGGACATGCACTGACACTAGGGGGAGGAAGGTACAGGTGGGAGACATTAGTCACAGGAAGAGGAGCAACAGAACACGAGGACATGCACTGACACTAGGGGGAGGAAGGTACAGGTGGTAGACATTAGTCACAGGAAGAGGAGCAGCAGAACACGAGGACATGCACTGACACTAGAGGAAGGAAGGTACAGGTGGGAGACATTAGTCACAGGAAGAGGAGCAACAGAACACGAGGACATGCACTGACACTAGAGGGAGGAAGGTACAGGTGGGAGACATTAGTCACAGGAAGAGGAGCAACAGAACACGAGGACATGCACTGACACTAGAGGGAGGAAGGTACAGGTGGGAGACATTAGTCACATGAAAAGGAGCAGCAGAACACGAGGACATGCACTGACACTAGAGGGAGAAAGGTACAGGTGAGAGACATTCTTCACCGGAAGAGGAGCAGCAGAACACAAGAACAGGCACTGACACTAGGGGGAGGAAGGTACAGGTGGGAGACATTAGTCACAGGAAGAGGAGCAGCAGAACACAAGGACACGCACTGACACTAGGGGGAGGAAGGTACAGGTGGGAGACATTAGTCACAGGAAGAGGAGCAGCAGAACACGAGGACACGCACTGACACTAGGGGGAGGAAGGTACAGGTGGGAGACATTAGTCACAGGAAGAGGAGCAGCAGAACACGAGGACACGCACTGACACTAGGGGAAGAAAGGTACAGGTGGGAGACATTAGTCACAGGAAGAGGAGCAGCAGAACACGAGGACACGCACTGACACTAGGGGAAGGAAGGTACAGGTGGGAGACAGTCACAGGAAGAGGAGCAGCAGAACACGAAGACACGCACTGACACTAGAGGGAGGAAGGTACAGGTGGGAGACATTAGTCACAGGAAGAGGAGCAGCAGAACACGAGGACACGCACTGACACTGGGGGGAGGAAGGTACAGGTGGGAGACATTAGTCACAGGAAGAGGAGCAGCAGAACACGAGGACATGCACTGACACTAGAGGGAGGAAGGTACAGGTGGGAGACAGTCACAGGAAGAGGAGCAACAGAACACGAGGACATGCACTGACACTAGAGGGAGGAAGGTACAGGTGGGAGACATTAGTCACAGGAAGAGGAGCAGCAGAACACGAGGACACGCACTGACACTAGGGGGAGGAAGGTACAGGTGGGAGACATTAGTCACAGGAAGAGGAGCAGCAGAACACGAGGACATGCACTGACACTAGAGGGAGGAAGGTACAGGTGGGAGACATTAGTCACAGGAAGAGGAGCAACAGAACACGAGGACATGCACTGACACTAGAGGGAGGAAGGTACAGGTGAGAGACATTCTTCACCGGAAGAGGAGCAGCAGAACACAAGGACAGGCACTGACACTAGGGGGAGGAAGGTACAGGTGGGAGACATTAGTCACAGGAAGAGGAGCAGCAGAACACAAGGACACGCACTGACACTATGGGGAGGAAGGTACAGGTGGGAGACATTAGTCACAGGAAGAGGAGCAGCAGAACACGAGGACACGCACTGACACTAGGGGGAGGAAGGTACAGGTGGGAGACATTAGTCACAGGAAGAGGAGCAGCAGAACACGAGGACACGCACTGACACTAGGGGGAGGAAGGTACAGGTGGGAGACATTAGTCACAGGAAGAGGAGCAGCAGAACACGAGGACACGCACTGACACTAGGGGGAGGAAGGTACAGGTGGGAGACATTAGTCACAGGAAGAGGTGCAGCAGAACACGAGGACACGCACTGACACTAGGGGAAGGAAGGTACAGGTGGGAGACATTAGTCACAGGAAGAGGAGCAGCAGAACACGAGGACACGCACTGACACTAGGGGAAGGAAGGTACAGGTGGGAGACAGTCACAGGAAGAGGAGCAGCAGAACACGAGGACACGCACTGACACTGGGGGGGGGAAGGTACAGGTGGGAGACATTAGTCACAGGAAGAGGAGCAGCAGAACACGAGGACATGCACTGACACTAGAGGGAGGAAGGTACAGGTGGGAGACATTAGTCACAGGAAGAGGAGCAACAGAACACGAGGACATGCACTGACTAGAGGGAGGAAGGTACAGGTGGGAGACTTTAGTCACAGGAAGAGGAGCAACAGAACACGAGGACATGCACTGACACTAGAGGGAGGAAGGTACAGGTGGGAGACATTAGTCACAGGAAGAGGAGCAGCAGAACACGAGGACACGCACTGACACTAGAGGGAGGAAGGTACAGGTGGGAGACATTAGTCACAGGAAGAGGAGCAGCAGAACACGAGGACACGCACTGACACTGGGGGGAGGAAGGTACAGGTGGGAGACATTCTTCACAGGAAGAGGAGCAACAGAACACGAGGACACGCACTGACACTAGGGGAAGGAAGGTACAGGTGGGAGACAGTCACAGGAAGAGGAGCAGCAGAACACGAGGACACGCACTGACACTGGGGGGGGGAAGGTACAGGTGGGAGACATTAGTCACAGGAAGAGGAGCAGCAGAACACGAGGACATGCACTGACACTAGAGGGAGGAAGGTACAGGTGGGAGACATTAGTCACAGGAAGAGGAGCAGCAGAACACGAGGACATGCACTGACACTAGAGGGAGGAAGGTACAGGTGGGAGACATTAGTCACAGGAAGAGGAGCAACAGAACACGAGGACATGCACTGACACTAGAGGGAGGAAGGTACAGGTGGGAGACTTTAGTCACAGGAAGAGGAGCAACAGAACACGAGGACATGCACTGACACTAGAGGGAGGAAGGTACAGGTGGGAGACATTAGTCACAGGAAGAGGAGCAGCAGAACACGAGGACACGCACTGACACTAGAGGGAGGAAGGTACAGGTGGGAGACATTAGTCACAGGAAGAGGAGCAGCAGAACACGAGGACACGCACTGACACTAGAGGGAGGAAGGTACAGGTGGGAGACATTAGTCACAGGAAGAGGAGCAACAGAACACGAGGACATGCACTGACACTAGAGGGAGGAAGGTACAGGTGGGAGACATTAGTCACAGGAAGAGGAGCAGCAGAACACGAGGACATGCACTGACACTAGAGGGAGGAAGGTACAGGTGGGAGACATTAGTCACAGGAAGAGGAGCAACAGAACACGAGGACATGCACTGACACTAGAGGGAGGAAGGTACAGGTGGGAGACATTAGTCACAGGAAGAGGAGCAGCAGAACACGAGGACACGCACTGACACTGGGGGGAGGAAGGTACAGGTGGGAGACATTCTTCACAGGAAGAGGAGCAACAGAACACGAGGACATGCACTGACACTAGAGGGAGGAAGGTACAGGTGGGAGACATTAGTCACAGGAAGAGGAGCAACAGAACACGAGGACATGCACTGACACTAGAGGGAGGAAGGTACAGGTGGGAGACATTAGTCACAGGAAGAGGAGCAGCAGAACACGAGGACATGCACTGTTAGTAGGGGGAGGATGGTACAGGTGGGAGACATTCTTCACAGGAAGAGGAGCAGCAGAACACGAGGACCTGCACTGACACTGGGGGGGAAGGTACAGGTGGGAGACATTAGTCACAGGAAGAGGAGCAGCAGAACACGAGGACACGCACTGACACTAGCGGGAGGAAGGTACAGGTGGGAGACATTAGTCACAGGAAGAGGAGCAGCAGAACACGAGGACACGCACTGACACTAGGGGGAGGAAGGTGCAGGTGGGAGACATTCTTCACAGGAAGAGGAGCAGCAGAACACGAGGACATGCACTGACACTAGAGGAAGGAAGGTACAGGTGGGAGACAGGTCACAGGAAAAGGAGCAGCAGAACACGAGGACACGCACTGACACTAGGGGGAGGAAGATTCAGGGGAAAAGTGAGGATGAATTTTTTCACAGAAAGAGTAGTAGATAAGTGGAATAGCCTCCCATCAGAGGTGGTAGAGGCAAATACAGTAGTACAATGTAAACATGCTTGGGATAGGCATATTGATATCCATACAAAGAAATAAGGATAAAATATTGTTTGAGGCAATATATTTAAAAAAGGGGCAGACTAGATGGGCCAAGCGGTTATCTGCCATCAAATTCTACGTTTACACGCTGCCCAGCCTCACCCACTCTACCTCCAAACCCATTACCCAGCCTCCCCCATCCTACTTTCAAACCCACTGCCCAGTTGCACTCATCCTACCTCCAAACCCACTGTCCAGCCTAATCCATCCTACCTCCCCCCTTCGCTCACTGCCCAGTCTCATACATTCAGCCTTTAATCCCACTGCCCAGCATCACCCACCCTACCTCCAAACCCACTGCCCAGACTCACCCATACAACCTCCACTCTATCCACTGCACAGCCTCACCCCATCTCCAAAACCCATGCCCAGCCTCCACTCTACCCACTGTCCAGCCTCACCCACCCTACCTCCAAACCCCATTAACCAGCCTCCCCCATCCTACTTCTAAACCCACTGCCCAGCCTAATCCGTCCTACCTCCCTCCGCACACTGCCCAGCCTCACCCACCCTACCGCCAAACCCACTGCGTAGCCTCACCCATCCAGCCTTAAAACCCTCTTCCCAGCCTCACCCAACCTACCTCAAAAGCCACTACCCAGCCTCCCTCATCCTACCTCTGCTCACTGCCCAGCCTCACCCAACCTACCTCCAAACCCACTGCCCAGTCTCACCCATCCTACCCCCCTCCGCTCACTGCCCAGCCTCACCACCTTCACACCCCCTGCCCAGCCTCACCCACCCAATCTCCAAAACCACTGCCCAGCCTCACCCACCCAACCTCCACTCTACCCATTGCCTAAACTCACCCACCCAATCTCCAAAACCACTGCCCAGCCTAACCCATTAGACCCCCCCCCTGCTCACTGCCCAGCCTCACCAATCAGGCCTTCAAACCCATTGTCCAGCTTCACCCACCCTACCTCCAAACCCATTACCCAGCCTCCCCATCCCACTACCAAACCCACTGCCCAGCCTCACCCACCCTACCTCCAAACCCACTGCCCAGCCTCACCCATCCTACCTTCACTGTAATACAGCAACCTTCAACTCTGTAGACCACCGACTAACCCACCCCTCTCCCCAATGCTGCTGCCACACTTTCATACTTCCGCACTTTTGCCCCTCTCTTGCTAATCCTCCCCAAAACTGCCTCCCCCTTTATAATTCGTCATAAGCACTCCCCTACAAAGCTGTTGCCCCCTTTTTGTTTAGCTACATCTCCAAATGTCCCGCCACTCTCCCACCCATCAGCCAATGACCTCCACACTCCCTCCTGTCAGCTAGTGACCCACAGCACAGTTACACATATTCTGGATCAGTCTCCACCAACATCATGAACCAGACTCATCGCCCCTTCCCCCATACAGTGTCTGCGTACCATCGCACTCCCCCTCTCCAGACTCCACCCACTGCCTACCATCGCACACCCCCTCTCCAGACTCCACCAACTGCCTACCATCACACCCCCCCCCCTCGCCAGACTCAACCCACTGCCTACCATCGCACACCCCCTCTCCAGACTCCACCAACTGCCTACCATCACACCCCCCCTCGCAAGACTCCACCCACTGCCTACCATCGTACACACCAACGCCAGACTCCACCCACTGCCTACCATCACACACACCCACGCCAGACTCCACCCACTGCCTACCATCACACACCCCCTCTCCAGGCTCCACCCACTGCCTACCATCGCACAACTCCTCTCCAGACTCCACCCACTGCCTACCATCGCACACCCCCTCACCAGGCTCCACCCACTGCCTAACATCGCACCCGCCCCTCTGCAGGCTCCACCCACTGCCTACCATCGCACACCCCCTCTGCAGACTCCACCCACTGTCTACTATCGCACACCCCCTCTGCAGACTCCACCCACTGTCTACAATCGCACACCCCCTCTCCAGGCTCCACCCACTGCCTACCATCGCACACCCCCTCTCCAGACTCCACCCACTGCCTACCATCGCACACCCTCTCCAGACTCCACCCACTGCCTATCATCGTACACCCCCTCGCCAGACTCCACCCACTGCCTAACATCACACCCGCCCCTCTGCAGGCTCCACCCACTGCCTACCATCATAGCCCCCGCTCCAGACTCCACCCACTGCCTACCATCGCACACACCCACGCCAGACTCCACCCACTGCCTACCATCACACCCGCCCCTCTGCAGGCTCCACCCACTGCCTACCATCGCACCCCCCATACAAAGTTCCTCTTTTCAGCCACATCAGCTGCTAATTACCATCCAGGGTTCCTGCTAAGTGCTTGTCTCCTGGACCACGACCTCCAAATCTCCCCACTAGTTTTCCATTGGACTGGAAGATGAAGATGCAACAGGACTTGTTATCCACCACGATGAGATGGCCATTGCGGTCTACGGCCACTCCTTTGGGACCCATCAGACGACCAACACCCACTTTGTTCTAGAAGCAGAGGAGGAGAAGCGAGTAAGAAAACATTGAGCATGTACGGGGAGCGGTCGCTGGGACACAGAAACAATGACGTTCTCCTCCGCTCTGTGCTCCTCAACTACCTTGAACTTGCCCTCTGGTGAGAAGATGCTGACCCAACGATTGTCATAATCTGCCACGATAATGTCACCATTCATGTCCACTGCCACACCAGTGGGGCGCTGCAACTGTCCTGGCGATCTCCCCCGGACCCCAAAACGCAGCTTAAACTGACCCTCATTTGAGAAGACCTACAGCAGAGATAAAAGCAGAGGAACATCAGGAACCCTAAGAGAAGGGGTGACGGGACGAGCAGAAGACTGAGGCACAACATTACCTGTATACACTGATTGTTACTGTCCGCCACCACGATGCGATTGTTACTGGATGCAGAGATGCCCTGTAGGTTGGAGAATTCCCCTTTTTCTCGGCCACGGGACCCTAAGGAGGAACAAGTCATGAGAAACAGACGCTCTGTCCCTACACGGTCTCCTCTTTATACTGCCAGCTGCTGACTATAACGGTACAGTCCCAATACCGGATCAGCCAATGCCCCACTTCTGCTAACCTAGTTACCCCAATCCACGGTCACCTAATGGCCTGGAAACTGTGGCTTCCTGGGATATTCACCAGCATCTCAGCTAGGACTAATGGGCCCCATACATCAGCAATTAATTGTGACAATCCTGAGATCTGGAGATAATTGCCACAATTAATTTTAGATGTGTAGGCTCCCCCTTTTGGCAATCCCAATCAAAAATGAATAGGGATCGCCAATCGATTGCTTAATCAGATTTTTAAACATGCTTAATAATCTGGTATTATCTGCGGATCTTTTTTATATGTGTGGGCATTCCCAATTCGTCTTCCTCATCTATTTACATTATGAACAGCAATCGATTGGGCAATTTCCAGATATGAAGATGCAATCTTTAGATGGAAAAATCTGCCGATCACTGAAATAAATCTGTAATGTGTGGGCAAAGTCAGATAGATTGTAAAATCCATTTATCTGGCAAAAATATCCCTGGATCTGGAAAATCCATTAATTGCGATTGCTGATGTATGGGGCCCATTACACTGGGTACACACACAGGCGTTTCCTGCTGACTACATACAGGTCACATCGGGGGGGGAAGAGTCCTGTAGATACCCCTAGCAGTGACGCCAGGGAGCCTGTCCCCAACACCCATCCTGCCCCCTCATGCTGACCCGTACCCCAGCACCATTCCTTCATCCTAGAAGTATCACTATAACACAGGGGTTCCCAAAGTCTTTGAATCACAGCACCAAAGCATCAATGTTTTCACGGTACCTTTAGTCTAGGTTTCTCATTGAGAAAGTCAGAAACAAATAATCAGATAAATAAATAGTGTTTATATCTCATCCTTAGGATCAGTTATGTGGTAATGGACAGGATTCCCTTCTGTTTGTCCACAATTTTATTATAATGGACATAAATAGCTTGAATTGGTCCTGGAGCACCAACCCAGGGCACCCCTGCAATCCACCAAGGCACCCCAAGGTGCCACGGCACACAGTTTGGGAACCACGGCTATAACATACACCAGACTCTAGGCACCATGGGCCACAGGACACTTGCAGGGGTACCTCGGATCGGTGGTCCAGGACCAAACCATATGAATTCTGGGCAAACGGATCAGGCACATGTGGACAACCAGAGGCAGGGATGCGCCATTTACCTCATTTCACCCAACTTTGCAGTGAGGAATGCACAAAATATCACTTTAGTTATTGCCGGCAAATGATCTTTAGTTAAATATTGCACCCAAAAAATAAATAAGTCGCTGTGAGCGAGGCCGGCATGTTTAGCGGATATTTTGCACATCTCACAGTAACACTGGCACTCAAAGAGTTAATAATGTTTTCCCAAAATGCTGATACTCTAGGGGGCTGCGATTCCAGAAAGTTTGTGAACCACTGACATATTGTGGGAAACTCACTAAGATTGGGAAATACGACTGGCCTCGTTCGTATTTTTGGGAAAATACAATTTGTAAATAGTGGAAAGTCGGCTCCTGATTGGCTGGTCGGTGGCCAATAGCGATATTCGGAGTAAAGGAGCGCTGGTCACTGTTCACACTGGTATAGGTACTTGGTTTGTTTTTTGCCAAGTACGTGGATTCTACAGGGGAAGAAGAAGATCCTCGCCAAGGAGCTGGTAAGTATCATTTCCATTACAGGTACCCATATGAAATATCTACTGGACAGGGTCCCAATACCTACGTGTCAATATAGTGTAGGGGAGTATAGTATGTATGGGGTGTGTGTAATAAAGTTAGACATTTCTGCCATGTGTCTGGCTATTGGTTCTGTTGCGGAACGAAGAGTCCCAGCATGACCATTAATGCTGGGACTTGTGGTTCTCCAAGTCCCAGTATGCGGGGTAGGCTTGCTGGGACTAGTTTATTCTTTATATTACACAAACGCTACCAGCCCGATGCCCACCGCCCTGGGGCAACAGAGACAACCCCAGGCTTCAGCCCGAGCAGGGTTAATCCTGGAAGGGGGGCACGCCGTTTAATATTTGTAAATATGACTGATCCATGCAGGCTTCTGTAATAATTTACTAAGCGGCTGTATGTAATATACGGCCGGTAATTGCCGCGAAAATACAACTCATTTCCCAGGCATATTATCACGGCAGTTACCAGCCATATATTACATGCGACCGCTTAGTAAATTAGGAATCATGATTGGACTGAATGGCGATTCCTACTCGTATTCTTTCAATGGCGTATCGTATACATTTGTAAATAACACTAATGTGCCATGAATACGAATAGGCGGATTTTCGGCATAGTAACTGGCAAAAATACATGCGGGCAATCGTATTTGCAGTAATACGCCAAATCCAGGAGTATGTCGGAATTGGCTACCCCGGCTGATGTTTGGCCAGGGGCGTTCTCTGACCCAGCACTCACCGACTCGGAGGATCATCTCATCTTCTATGGGATTTTCCTTCTTCTTGTTGGTGCTGTACATACTGGACGGCCTTCTCACAGCCTTCTGCCGTATGTGACCCCCGCTTGGAGACTTCACCCTGCGCTTCACATCCTCAGGCGAGGCTGGAATGTCTCCAGGCTTCACCGCTCTCACCTTGTATGGGCTCCCACGTAAGGGCTGGCCATAGAGGCGCAGGGAGAGGTGATGCTCTCCGTCATGACGTGGAGTGTAGAGAACCTCATAAGTCCCATTCTTATTATCCGTCACCTCCCCGTCCAGCGTTGCCCCGTCTGGACTGGTCAGTTGGGCCTTTAGGGTGGCGTTGCCAGTTTTGACCAGTTCTCCATCTTTGTCTTTAGTGGTGACAGTGACAGAAGTTTGGTGACCCACCAGGGCCTGGCGTAGGCCCTCTCCCGTAGCGACAGAGGAATAGGCCACGGCATTGGTGGTAAGAAGAGCTCCCAGATTCTGTAGGGAGCGACGGAGCCCTTCTGTCTCCACTCGGAATTCCAGCTGTGGGTTCTGCTGGGGGTGCAGATGGAAGTCGCGAGAACCCAGCTCATTCAGTCTCTCGCTCATCTGCTTCCTGACCAAGAGGACTTCTGTCTCCGAACCATGACCAAGAGCTTGCTCGGTGAAACGCAAGCTGCTCTCCATGTTATCCAGGCCTTGCCTCAGAGAGGAGAGCTGGGCTTGCAGAACCTGGCAGAGACACAGACAAAAGGAACATGAGGACTTAGAGAGAACGAGGTGAAACCAAATCTACATTCCCCTGTACACGGAGGTTACCGCTATGTGGGAGGAAACCTGGAGAACGTGGAGAGTCAGGTTCTTGGTGGGCCTCTAACCCCAGTGCTGCGAGTCTAAACTGGTAACCACTACCCCAACCGTGCTGGGTTATATATGAAAGGAAAACCAAAAGGGGTCTTCTGCTGGAACGTGTCCCGGTGGTGCTGGAACGGGTCACGGTGGTGCTGGAACGGGCCACGGTGGTGCTGGAAATGCCTGTATACATGGTGTAGGCCTAAACCAAACATCCACAGAGGGCTTCTAATCTGACCCTGGACATCTTCCAGGTGATTGGTTTACCGGCCCATACGTGTACTGCACCCAGATACGGCGGCAATGGAGGATCCGTGTACCAGGTGTACGAGATTCAGCAGATTATTTATCGCAGAGCTTTTATTAAAGGGTATTTCACAGAAGATTTTTTTGAGCTGGTTCCGATAATCATCAGGATATTCATGTTATAGGGTAACACAGGGTATAAACGTCTGCTTTCCTATCCGCTGGCATAGAGCTAGACACCCCAGCCACCTGCTGCCTGGCACACCTACCCACCACCTGCTGCCTGGCACACCTACCCACCACCTGCTGCCTGGCACACCTACCCACCACCTGCTGCCTGGCACACCTACCCACCGCCACATCTACCAGACACCTGCTGCCTGGCATGCACACCGCATCCTGCTGCCTGGCACACCTACCCACCACCTGCTGCCTGGCACACCTACCCACCACCTGCTGCCTGGCACACCTACCCACCACCTGCTGCCTGGCACACCTACCCACCACCTTCTGCCACATCTACCAGACACCTGCTGCCTGGCATGCACACCGCATCCTGCTGCCTGGCACACCTACCCACCACCTGCTGCCTGGCACACCTACCCACCACCTGCTGCCTGGCACACCTACCCACCACCTGCTGCCTGGCACACCTACCCACCACCTGCTGCCGGGCACACCTACCCACCACCTGCTGCCTGGCACATCTACCCACCACCTGCTGCCTGGCACACCTACCCACCACTTGCTGCCTGGCACACCTACCCACAACCTGCTGCCTGGCACACCCACCCACCACCTTCTGATACATCTACCAGACACCTGCTGCCTGGCATGCACACCGCATCCTGCTGCCTGGCACAACTTCCCACCACTTGCTGCCTGGCACACCTACCCACCACTTGCTGCCTGGCACACCTACCCACCACCTGCTGCCTGGCACACCTACCCACCACCTGCTGCCTGGCACACCTACCCACCACCTGCTGCCTGGCACACCTACCCACCACCTGCTGCCTGGCACACCTACCCACCACCTGCTGCCTGGCACACCTACCCACCACCTGCTGCCTGGCACATCTACCCACCACCTGCTGCCTGTCACTCCCACCCACCACCTTCTGCCTGGCACACCTACCCACCACCTTCTGCCACATCTACCAGACACCTGCTGCCTGGCATGCACACCGCATCCTGCTGCCTGGCACACCTACCCACCACCTGCTGCCTGGCACACCTACCCACCACCTGCTGCCTGGCACACCTACCCACCACCTGCTGCCTGGCACACCTACCCACCACCTGCTGCCTGGCACACCTACCCACCACCTGCTGCCTGGCACACCTACCCACCACCTGCTGCCTGGCACACCTACCCACCACCTGCTGCCTGGCACACCTACCCACAACCTGCTGCCTGGCACACCCACCCACCACCTTCTGATACATCTACCAGACACCTGCTGCCTGGCATGCACACCGCATCCTGCTGCCTGGCACAACTTCCCACCACTTGCTGCCTGGCACACCTACCCACCACCTGCTGCCTGGCACACCTACCCACCACCTGCTGCCTGGCACACCTACCCACCACCTGCTGCCTGGCACACCTACCCACCACCTGCTGCCTGGCACACCTACCCACCACCTGCTGCCTGGCACATCTACCCACCACCTGCTGCCTGTCACTCCCACCCACCACCTTCTGCCACATCTACCAGACACCTGCTGCCTGGCATGCACACCGCATCCTGCTGCCTGGCACATCTACCCACCACCTGCTGCCTGGCACACTTACCCACCACATGCTGCCTGGCACACCTACCCACAACCTGCCGCATGTCACTCCCACCCACCACCTTCTGCCACATCTACCAGACACCTGCTGCCTGGCATGCACACCGCATCCTGCTGCCTGGCACACATTCCCACCACCTTCTTACACTGCCTGGCACTCCCACCCACCACCTGACACTCCCACCCGCTGCCTGGCATGCACACTGCATCCTGCTGCCTAGCACACCTTCCCACACTGCCTGTCACTCCCACCCACCACCTGCTGCCTGGCATGCACACACTTTCATGCTGTTTGGCACACCTACCCACCACCTGCTCCCGCCTGGCACTCCTACCCGCTATTTTATTTATTATTAAATTAATAACTAATACCCACTATCTGATTTTTTTGCACGTACACCACTCCCTGCTGTCTGGCACACCCACCCGTTATTTGCTCCTGGCTGTCATGCCCACCAGCCACCTCCTGCTTCTGATGCTGGCAGAGACACCCACCTCCTGCTATGGCGGCAGGGACACCCACCTCCTGCTATGGCGGCAGAGACACCCACCTCCTGCTATGGCGGCAGAGACACCCACCTCCTGCTATGGCGGCAGAGACACCCACCTCCTGCTATGGCGGCAGAGACACCCACCTCCTGCTATGGCGGCAGAGACACCCACCTCCTGCTATGGCGGCAGAGACACCCACCTCCTGCTATGGCGGCAGAGACACCCACCTCCTGCTATGGCGGCAGAGACACCCACCTCCTGCTATGGCGGCAGAGACACCCACCTCCTGCTATGGCGGCAGAGACACCCACCTCCTGCTATGGCGGCAGAGACACCCACCTCCTGCTATGGCGGCAGAGACACCCACCTCCTGCTATGGCGGCAGAGACACCCACCTCCTGCTATGGCGGCAGAGACACCCACCTCCTGCTATGGCGGCAGAGACACCCACCTCCTGCTATGGCGGCAGAGACACCCACCTCCTGCTATGGCGGCAGAGACACCCACCTCCTGCTATGGCGGCAGAGACACCCACCTCCTGCTATGGCGGCAGAGACACCCACCTCCTGCTATGGCGGCAGAGACACCCACCTCCTGCTATGGCGGCAGAGACACCCACCTCCTGCTATGGCGGCAGAGACACCCACCTCCTGCTATGGCGGCAGAGACACCCACCTCCTGCTATGGCGGCAGAGACACCCACCTCCTGCTATGGCGACAGAGACACCCACCTCCTGCTATGGCGACAGAGACACCCACCTCCTGCTATGGCGGCAGAGACACCCACCTCCTGCTATGGCGGCGGAGACACCCACCTCCTGCTATGGCGGCGGAGACACCCACCTCCTGCTATGGCGGCGGAGACACCCACCTCCTGCTATGGTGGCAGAGACACCTACCTCCTGCTATGGCGGCAGAGACACCCACCTCCTGCTATGGCGGCAGAGACACCCACCTCCTGCTATGGCGGCGGAGACACCCACCTCCTGCTATGGCGGCGGAGACACCCACCTCCTGCTATGGCGGCGGAGACACCTACCTCCTGCTATGGCGGCGGAGACACCTACCTCCTGCTTGGTGGCGGAGACACCTACCTCCTGCTTGGTGGTGGAGATGGCCTCCAGGTCCTGGAGCAGGGAATTCTTCCTTTGCTGTAGGGCTCTTTCTAACTCCTCAAAGGTCGAGCAAATCTCGTTGACGGCGGCGCTTTTCCTCTCACTCAGCTGCCGACTGATCTCACTCACCAGGTCAATGGCGGAGGTCAACTGGGGATTCTGGGAGGAAAAGACGACATCTTTTATATGGGGTTATTTAATACCATCCTCTTTGGTCACATGTACCAGACACTGCCTGTGGTCACATGTACCAAACACTGCCTGTGTATAGGACACCCGTACCCACAAAGGTGCTGTGTGCAATGTGACAAGTATGGTGCATGCTGGAACACCACACTTTGTATAATAATAATTACATGTATGAGATATTTCCATTCATTCCGGAACCTCAAAGTACAGTCTGAGAAAAGGAGATTCCCTCATTGCCCCATGTTAGGGTTATACCCCACTCAGCACATGATGAACGCAGCAACATCCCCCCACCCTCCAACCACAGACCTTCAATGTGCCATGCCACATACCCAGCACACCACCCCCCAGCCACAGACCCCCACCACCCTCCAGCCACAGACCCCCACCACCCCTCCAGCCAACGCCCCCCAGCACACCACCCTCCAGCCACAGAACCACACCACCCTCCAGCCAAAGTCCCCCACCACCCTCCAGCCACAGAACCAGACCGCCCTCCAGCCACAGTCCCCCACCGCTCTCCAGCCACAGAACCCCACCGCCCTCCAGCCACAGTCCCCCACCGCCCTCAAGCCACAGTCCCCCACCGCCCTCAAGCCACAGTCCCCCACCGCTCTCCAGCCACAGTCCCCCACCGCTCTCCAGCCACAGTCCCCCACCGCTCTCCAGCCACAGTCCCCCACCGCTCTCCAGCCACAGTCCCCCACCGCCCTCCAGCCACAGTCCCCCACCGCTCTCCAGCCACAGAACCAGACCGCCCTCCAGCCACAGTCCCCCACCGCTCTCCAGCCACAGAACCAGACCGCCCTCCAGCCACAGTCCCACAGACAAGCTCCATGTGCAGACATTCACAGCGACACACCACCCTCCAGCTGCGGACCCCCGCCATGGCACCCTCCAGCTGCAGACCCCCGCCATGGCACCCTCCAGCTGCGGACCCCCGCCATGGCACCCTCCAGCTGCGGACCCCCGCCATGGCACCCTCCAGCTGCGGACCCCGCCATGGCACCCTCCAGCTGCAGACCCCCGCCATGGAACCCTCCAGCTGCAGACCCCATCCACTGCAGCCTCCAGCTGCGGACCCCCGCCATGGCACCCTCCAGCTGCGGACCCCCGCCATGGCACCCTCCAGCTGCGGACCCCCGCCATGGCACCCTCCAGCTGCGGACCCCCGCCATGGAACCCTCCAGCTGCGGACCCCCGCCATGGCACCCTCCAGCTGCGGACCCCCGCCATGGCACCCTCCAGCTGCGGACCCCCGCCATGGCACCCTCCAGCTGCAGACCCCCGCCATGGCACCCTCCAGCTGCGGACCCCCGCCATGGAACCCTCCAGCTGCGGACCCCCGCCATGGCACCCTCCAGCTGCGGACCCCCGCCATGGCACCCTCCAGCTGTGGACCCCCGCCATGGCATGCCACACACAGCTCCACTATACCTGCTCTTGATGCTGTCCAGCTGGATGCGCAGTGACGCTTTGTGCTGCTCTAGAACGTCTTTCAGGGGTACAGTACAATGTTCCCGGTGCTCTCCCTCTGTGCACTCCACACACATGGCGGTCTCACAGGGGCCACAGTAATACTCCATGGTCTGTAGGAGAAAGGGGAGTACACAGTTATGGGGTGGACACTCACCTACGTTACAGGAGGACAGCTACTTACCTTTCCCTGGTGGTTTGGGCAGGACAGCGGTACTGCGGGAGTGTGGCCCTCACTCGGGAGCACGCTCTGCTCTTGTCGGCCACTCTCTGGGCTCCGCTGCAGAACCTCCATTAGGTTTGTGATGAAGAAGTTGTTCTGCAGAGCCGAGACCCCGCGTTCGGGCAGGATGGAGGTCTGGCGGCACACTGGGCAGGAGAGGGTCAGGCTCTGAGGTGGGATGTAGCTCTGCAGACACCTGGAGGGGGCAGAGAGGGAGATTGTACCATAAGCCTGTTAAGCCCACATTGCTCCGTGGCCCCGGCTGCACCAATCAGTAGCAGGGCCCCATCTAGTGACTAACATGTGCACAGTGCCAGCAGGTTCCGGTAAGGAAGGCCCTGCTCGTAGTACCATGCAGTACATATCCTGCCATACCTCATTACCAGCACGCTATACCCCTCTGTCCTGCCATACCTCATTACCACCACTCTAACCCCTCTGTCCTGCCATACCTCATTACCACCACTCTATACTATCCCTATAACCCCTCTGTCCTGCCATACCTCATTACCAGCACTCTATACCCCTCTTTCCAGCCATACCTCATTACCACCACTCTATAACCCCTCTGTCCTGCCATACCTCATTACCACCACTCTATAACCCCTCTGTCCTGCCATACCTCATTACCACCACTCTATAACCCCTCTGTCCTGCCATACCTCATTACCACCACTCTATACTACCCCTATACCCCCTCTGTCCTGCCCTACCTCATTACCACCACTCTATACGCCCTCTGTCCTGCCTTACCTCATTACCACCACTCTATACACCCTCTGTCCTGCCATACCTCATTACCACCACTCTATACGCATCTGTCCTGCCATACAACATTACCAGCACTCTATAACCCCTCTGTCCTGCCATACCTCATTACCACCACTCTATAACCCCTCTGTCCTGCCATACCTCATTACCACCACTCTATAACCCCTCTGTCCTGCCATACCTCATTACCACCACTCTATACGCATCTGTCCTGCCATACAACATTACCAGCACTATATACTACCCCTATACCCCTCTGTCCTGCCATACCACATTACCAGCACTCTATACCCCCTCTGTCCTGCCATACCTCATTACCAGCACTCTATACCCCCTCTGTCCTGCCATACCTCATTACAACCACTCTATACTACCCCTATACCCCCTCTGTCCTGCCCTACCACATTACCACCACTTTATAACCCCTCTGTCCTGCCATACCTCATTACCACCACTCTATACGCATCTGTCCTGCCATACCTCATTACCACCCCTATACCCCGTCTGTCCTGCCTTACCATCACTATATACTACCCATATACCTCCTCTGTACTGCCCTACCTCATTACCAGCACTCTATACGCCCTCTGTCCTGCCATACCTCATTACCACCACTCTATACTACCCCTATACCCCCTCTGTCCTGCCCTACCTCATTACCACCACTCTATACGCCCTCTGTCCTGCCTTACCTCATTACCACCACTCTATACCCCCTCTGTCCTGCCATACCTCATTACCACCACTCTATAACCCCTCTGTCCTGCCATACCTTATTACCACCACTCTATACTACCCCTATACCCCCTCTGTCCTGCCATACCACATTACAAGCACTCTATACGCCCTCCGTCCTGCCATACCTCATTAACACCACTCTATACTACCCCTATTCCCCCTCTGTCCTGCCATACCTCATTATCACCACTCTATACACCCTCTGTCCTGCCCTACCTCATTACCACCACTCTATACCCCTCTGTCCTGCCATACCTCATTACCAGCACTCTATACCCCCTGTCCTGCCATACCTCATTACCACCACTCTAACCCCTCTGTCCTGCCATACCTCATTACCACCACTCTATACTACCCCTATAACCCCTCTGTCCTGCCATACCTCATTACCACCACTCTATACTACCCCTATAACCCATCTGGCCTGCCTTACCTCATTACCACCACTCTATACCCCCTCTGTCCTACCATACCTCATTTCCCAGCAATCTATACCCCCTCTGTCCAGCCATACCTCATTACCACCTCTCTATATCCACTCTGTCCTGCCATACCTCATTACCATCACTATATACTACCCATATACCCCCTCTGTCCTGCCATACCTCATTACCAGCACTCTATACGCCCTGTGTCCTGCCCTACCTCATTACCACCACTCTATACCCTGTCTGTCCTGCCATACCTCATTACCAGCACTCTAACCCCTCTGTCCTGCCATACCCCATTACCACCACTCTATACTATCCATATAACCCCTCTGTCCTGCCATACCTCATTACCAGCACTCTATACCCCCTCTTTCCAGCCATACCTCATTACCACCAGTCTATACTACCCCTATCCCCTCTCTGTCCTGCCATACCTCATTACCACCTCTCTATATCCCCTCTGTCCTGCCATACCTCATTACCATCACTATATACTACCCATATACCCCGTCTGTCCTGCCATATCTCATTACCAGCACTCTATACCCCCTCTGTCCTGCCATACCTCATTACCACCACTCTATACTACCCCTATACCCCCTGTCCTGCCATACCTCATTACCACCACTCTATACCCCCTCTGTCCTGCCATACCTCATTAACACCTCTCTATATCCCCTCTGTCCTGCCATACCTCATTACCATCACTATATACTACCCATATACCCCGTCTGTCCTGCCATACCTCATTACCAGCACTCTATACCCCCTCTGTCCTGTCATACCTCATTACCACTCTATACTACCCCTATAACCCCTCTGCCCTGCCATACATCATTACCACCACTCTATACCCCCTCTGTCCAGCCATACCTCATTACCACCTCTCTATATCCCCTCTGTCCTGCCATACCTCATTACCATCACTATATACTACCCATATACCCCGTCTGACCTGCCTTCCCTTATTACCATCACTATATACTACCCATATACCCCGTCTGACCTGCCTTCCCTTATTACCATCACTATATACTACCCATATACCCCGTCTGTCCTGCCTTACCTCATTACCAGCACTCTATACCCTCTGTCCTGCCATACCTCATTACCAGCACTCTATACCCCCTCTGTCCTGCCATACCTCATTACCACCACTCTATACTATCCCTATACCCCCTCTGTCCTGCCATACCTCATTACCACCACTCTATACCCCCTCTGTCCTGCCATACCTCATTACCATCACTATATACTACCCATATACCCCATCTGTCCTGCCATACCTCATTACCAGCACTCTATACCCCCTCTGTCCTGCCATACCTCATTACCACTCTATACTACCCCTATACCCCTTCTGCCCTGCCATACCTCATTACCAGCCCTCTATACACCCCTGTCCTGCCATACCTCATTACCAGCACTCTACACTACCCCTATACCCCCTCTGTCCTGCCATACCTCATTACCACCTCTCTATATCCCGTCTGTCCTGCCTTACCTCATTAGCAGCACTCTATACTACCCCTATACCCCATCTGTCCTGCCATACCTCATTACCACCACTCTATACCCCCTCTGTCCTGCCATACCTCATTACCACCCCTATACCCCGTCTGTCCTGCCTTACCATCACTATATACTACCCATATACCCCATCTGTTCTGCCATACCTCATTACCATCACTATATACTACCCATATACCCCATCTGTCCTGCCATACCTCATTACCTGCACTCTATACCCCCTCTGTCCTACCATACCTCATTACCACTCTATACTACCCCTATACCCCTTCTGCCCTGCCATACCTCATTACCAGCCCTCTATACCCCCCTGTCCTGCCATACCTCATTACCACCACTCTATACTACCCCTATACCCCTCTATCCTGCCATACCTCATTACCATCACTCTATACTACCCCTATACCCCCTATGTCCTGCCATACCTCATTACCACCACTCTACACTACCCCTATACCCCCTCTGTCCTGCCATACCTCATTACCACCTCTCTATATCCCGTCTGTCCTGCCTTACCTCATTACCAGCACTCTATACTACCCCTATACCCCATCTGTCCTGCCATACCTCATTACCACCCCTATACCCCGTCTGTCCTGCCTTACCATCACTATATACTACCCATATACCCCCTCTGTCCTGCCATACCTCATTACCACCCCTATACCCCGTCTGTCCTGCCTTACCATCACTATATACTACCCATATACCCCGTCTGTCCTGCCTTACCTCATTACCAGCACTCTATATCCCCTCTGTCCTGCCATACCTCATTACCAGCACTCTATACCCCCTCTGTCTTGCCATACCTCATTACCACTCTATACTACCCCTATACCCCCTCTGCCCTGCCATACCTCATTGCCAGCCCTCTATACCCCCTCTGTCATGCCATACCTCATTACCACCTCTCTATATTCCCTCTGTCCTGCCATACCTCATTACCATCACTATATACTACCCATATACCCCGTCTGACCTGCCTTACCTGATTAATATCACTATATACTACCCATATACCCCGTCTGTCCTGCCTTACCTCATTACCAGCACTCATTACCCTCTGTCCTGCCATACCTCATTACCAGCACTCTATACCGCCTCTGTCCTGCCATACCTCATTACCACCACTCTATACTACCCCTATACCCCTCTATCCTGCCATACCTCATTACCATCACTCTATACTACCCCTATACCCCCTATGTCCTGCCATACCTCATTACCAGCACTCTACACTACCCCTATACCCCCTCTGTCCTGCCATACCTCATTACCACCTCTCTATATCCCGTCTGTCCTGCCTTACCTCATTACCAGCACTCTATACTACCCCTATACCCCATCTGTCCTGCCATACCTCATTACCACCACTCTATACCCCCTCTGTCCTGCCATACCTCATTACCATCACTATATACTACCCATATACCCCGTCTGTCCTGCCATACCTCATTACCACCACTCTATACTACCCCTATACCCTTTTATCCTGCCATACCTCATTACCACCACTCTATACTACCCCTATACCCCATCTGTCTTGCCTTATGTCATTACCACCACTTTACCCCCTCTGTCCTGCCATACCTCATTACCACCACTCTATACTACCCATACACCCCCTCTGTCCTGCCATACCTCATTACCACTCCTATACCCCGTCTGTCCTGCCTTACCATCACTATATACTACCCATATACCCCATCAGTCCTGCCATACCTCATTACCACCACTCTATACCCCCTCTGTCCTGCCATACCTCATTACTACCCCTATACCTCGTCTGGCCTGCCTTACCATCACTATATACTACCCATATACCCCGTCTGTCCTGCCTTACCTCATTACCAGCACTCTATATCCCCTCTGTCCTGCCAAACCTCATTACCAGCACTCTATACCCCCTCTGTCTTGCCATACCTCATTACCACTCTATACTATCCCTATACCCCCTCTGTCCTGCCATACCTCATTACCACCACTCTATACCCCCTCTGTCCTGCCATACCTCATTACCATCACTATATACTACCCATATACCCCATCTGTCCTGCCATACCTCATTACCAGCACTCTATACCCCCTCTGTCCTGCCATACCTCATTACCACTCTATACTACCCCTATACCCCTTCTGCCCTGCCATACCTCATTACCAGCCCTCTATACACCCCTGTCCTGCCATACCTCATTACCAGCACTCTACACTACCCCTATACCCCCTCTGTCCTGCCATACCTCATTACCACCTCTCTATATCCCGTCTGTCCTGCCTTACCTCATTAGCAGCACTCTATACTACCCCTATACCCCATCTGTCCTGCCATACCTCATTACCACCACTCTATACCCCCTCTGTCCTGCCATACCTCATTACCACCCCTATACCCCGTCTGTCCTGCCTTACCATCACTATATACTACCCATATACCCCATCTGTCCTGCCATACCTCATTACCATCACTATATACTACCCATATACCCCATCTGTCCTGCCATACCTCATTACCTGCACTCTATACCCCCCTGTCCTGCCATACCTCATTACCACCACTCTATACTACCCCTATACCCCTCTATCCTGCCATACCTCATTACCATCACTCTATACTACCCCTATACCCCCTATGTCCTGCCATACCTCATTACCACCACTCTACACTACCCCTATACCCCCTCTGTCCTGCCATACCTCATTACCACCTCTCTATATCCCGTATGTCCTGCCTTACCTCATTACCAGCACTCTATACTACCCCTATACCCCATCTGTCCTGCCATACCTCATTACCACCCCTATACCCCGTCTGTCCTGCCTTACCATCACTATATACTACCCATATACCCCCTCTGTCCTGCCATACCTCATTACCACCCCTATACCCCGTCTGTCCTGCCTTACCATCACTATATACTACCCATATACCCCGTCTGTCCTGCCTTACCTCATTACCAGCACTCTATATCCCCTCTGTCCTGCCATACCTCATTACCAGCACTCTATACCCCCTCTGTCTTGCCATACCTCATTACCACTCTATACTACCCCTATACCCCCTCTGCCCTGCCATACCTCATTGCCAGCCCTCTATACCCCCTCTGTCATGCCATACCTCATTACCACCTCTCTATATTCCCTCTGTCCTGCCATACCTCATTACCATCACTATATACTACCCATATACCCCGTCTGACCTGCCTTACCTGATTAATATCACTATATACTACCCATATACCCCGTCTGTCCTGCCTTACCTCATTACCAGCACTCATTACCCTCTGTCCTGCCATACCTCATTACCAGCACTCTATACCGCCTCTGTCCTGCCATACCTCATTACCACCACTCTATACTACCCCTATACCCCTCTATCCTGCCATACCTCATTACCATCACTCTATACTACCCCTATACCCCCTATGTCCTGCCATACCTCATTACCACCACTCTACACTACCCCTATACCCCCTCTGTCCTGCCATACCTCATTACCACCTCTCTATATCCCGTCTGTCCTGCCTTACCTCATTACCAGCACTCTATACTACCCCTATACCCCATCTGTCCTGCCATACCTCATTACCACCACTCTATACCCCCTCTGTCCTGCCATACCTCATTACCATCACTATATACTACCCATATACCCCGTCTGTCCTGCCATACCTCATTACCACCACTCTATACTACCCCTATACCCTTTTATCCTGCCATACCTCATTACCACCACTCTATACTACCCCTATACCCCATCTGTCTTGCCTTATGTCATTACCACCACTTTACCCCCTCTGTCCTGCCATACCTCATTACCACCACTCTATACTACCCATACACCCCCTCTGTCCTGCCATACCTCATTACCACTCCTATACCCCGTCTGTCCTGCCTTACCATCACTATATACTACCCATATACCCCATCGGTCCTGCCATACCTCATTACCACCACTCTATACCCCCTCTGTCCTGCCATACCTCATTACTACCCCTATACCTCGTCTGGCCTGCCTTACCATCACTATATACTACCCATATACCCCGTCTGTCCTGCCTTACCTCATTACCAGCACTCTATATCCCCTCTGTCCTGCCAAACCTCATTACCAGCACTCTATACCCCCTCTGTCTTGCCATACCTCATTACCACTCTATACTACCCCTATACCCCCTCTGCCCTGCCATACCTCATTGCCAGCCCTCTATACCACCTCTGTCCTGCTATACCTCATTACCACCACTCTATACTACCCCTATACCCCGCCATACCTCATTATCATCACTCTATACTACCCCTATGTCCTGCCATACCTTATTACCAGCACTCTATACTACCCCTATACCCCCTCTGTCCTGCCATACCTCATTACCACCACTATACCCCCTCTGTCCTGCCATACCTCATTACGAGCTCTCTATATCCCCTCTGTCCTACCATACCTCATTACCATCACTATATACTACCCATATACCCCGTCTGTCCTGCCAAACCTCATTACCACCACTCTATACTACCCCTATACCCTTCTATCCTGCCATACCTCATTACCACCACTCTATACTACCCCTATACCCCATCTGTCTTGCCTTATGTCATTACCACCACTTTACCCCCTCTGTCCTGCCATACCTCATTACCACCACTCTATACTACCCCTATACCCCGCCATACCTCATTACCATCACTCAATACTACCCCTATGTCCTGCCATACCTTATTACCAGCACTCTATACTACCCCTATACCCCCTCTGTCCTGCCATACCTCATTACCACCACTCTATACCCCCTCTGTCCTGCCATACCTCATTACCATCACTATATACTACCCATATACCCCGTCTGTCCTGCCATACCTCATTACCACCACTCTATACTACCCCTATACCCTTTTATCCTGCCATACCTCATTACCACCACTCTATACTACCCCTATACCCCATCTGTCTTGCCTTATGTCATTACCACCACTTTACCCCCTCTGTCCTGCCATACCTCATTACCACCACTCTATACTACCCATACACCCCCTCTGTCCTGCCATACCTCATTACCAGCACTCTATACCCCCTCTGTCCTGCCATACCTCATTGCCATCACTCTATACTACCCCTATACCTCATTGCCATCACTTTATACTACCCCTATACCCCCTCTGTCCTGCAATACCTCATTGCCATCACTCTATACTACCCCTATACCCCCACTGTCCTGTTCTACTTCATTACTATCACTCTACTATACTACTACACCCACCCTCCCCATACACCCTCCAAAAAGATTGCCTCCCATACCCACACTCCCCAAACACCGTCTCCCACACCCACCATTCCCAAATACCGCCTCCCACACCCACCCTGCCCCAAGTACCACCCCCTAACCCACCCTCCCCAAATAGCGCTTCCAACAACCACCCTCCCCAAATACCAGGTTGTGCCCACTTAGTGGTGGCTGTCATGGACACTCGGAGTGACCCAGCATCCCATGCGAGGGCCACCTACCCGGCTGTGACAGGAACACCCCCATGCAAGGACCTTTGGGGTGACCCGGCCATGATAGGAATAACTCACGAGAGGACCTTCTACTCAGCAGAGACAGGAACTCCCCATGCAAGGACCTCACCTCTCGCAGAACGTGTGCAGACATGGGAGGACCTTGGGAATGTGGTACCTCTCCAAGCAGATGCTGCAGACGAGGAACTGCTTGTCTATCTGACGCACCACGGGGCTCGCCATGGTTACCCCCAGAGACACCAATCCAATACCTGCACACAAATCATATACAACACATCACTAATAAGGAAGGGAGGACAGGCAGAGGGAGGGGAGGCCAGGAGAGGGCAGGCAGGCAGTAGGAAGGGAGATGCATGCAGAAAGAAAGAGGGAGTCAGGCAGAGAAAGGGGCGGGAATGGACAGGCAGGTAGAGGAATGGGAGGCCGGGAGAGGGCAGGCAGGCAGAGGGAGGTGAGGTTGGGAGAGGACAGGCAGGCAGAGGGAGGTGAGGCCGGGAGGGGAAAGGCAGGCAGAGGGAGGGGAAAGGCAGGCAGAGGGAGGGGAAAGGCAGGCAGGCAGGCAGAGGGAGGGGGAGGGGGGGGGGGGGGCAAGAGGGGACAGGCAGATAGAGAGAGAGCAGGTAGGGAGAGGGCAGGCAGAGGTAGGAGAGGCCGGGAAGGTGCAGGTATAGGGAGGGGAGGCCGGGAGGGTGCAGGTAGGCAGAGGGTGGGGAGAGGACAGGCAGGGAGAGGGAGGGGAGGCCGGGAGGGTGCAGGGAGGCGGGCAGAGAGAGGGGAGGCCGGGAGGGTGCAGGTAGGCAGGTAGAGGAGGGAGGGTGCAGGTAGGCAGAGCAAGGGGAGGTCTGGAGGGTGCAGGCAGGCAGGTAGGGGAGGCCGGGAGAGTGCAGGCAGGAAGGTAGAGGGAGGGGAGGTCGGAAGAGGACAGGCAGGGAGATGGGAGGGGAGGCCAGGAGAAGGCAGGCAGTAGGAAGGGAGATGCATGCAGAAAGAAAGAGGGAGTCAGGCAGAGAAAGGGGCGGGAATGGACAGGCAGGTAGAGGGAGGGGAGGCCGGGAGAGGTCAGGCAGGGAGGGTACAGGCAGGTAGAGGGAGGGGAGGTCGGGAGGGTGCAGGCAGGCAAAGGGAGGGGAGGTCGGGAGGGTGCAGGCAGGCAAAGGGAGGGGAGGTCGGGAGGGTGCAGGCAGGCAAAGGAAGGGGAGGTCGGGAGGGTGCAGGCAGGCAGGCAAAGGGAGGGGAGGTCGGGAGGGTGCAGGCAGGCAGGCAAAGGGAGGGGAGGTCGGGAGGGTGCAGGCAGGTAGGTCGAGGGAGGGGAGGTCCGGAGAGTGCAGGCAGGCAGGGAGAGGGTCGGCAGATGGAGAGGGTCGGCAGAGGGAGGCCGAGAGGGTGCAGGCAGGTAGGTCGAGGGAGGGGAGGTCCGGAGAGTGCAGGCAGGGAGAGGGTCGGCAGAGGGAGAGGGTCGGCAGAGGGAGGGGAGGGTCGGCAGGGGAGGCCGAGAGGGTGCAGGCAGGCAGGGAGGGTACAGGCAGGTAGAGGGTGCAGGTAGGCAGGTAGAGGGAGGGGAGGTTGGGAGAGTGCATGCAGGCAGGTAGAGGGAGGGGAGGTCGGGAGAGGGCAGGTAGAGGGATGAGAGGTCGGGAGAGGGCAGGCAGGTAGAGGGATGAGAGGTCGGGAGAGAGCAGGCAGGTAGAGGGATGAGAGGTCGGGAGAGAGCAGGCAGGGAGGGTGCAGGCATGCAGAGTAGGTCGGGAGAGGGCAGGCAGGGAGGGTACAGACAGGTAGAGGGAGGGGAGGCTGGGAGGATGCAGGCAGGCAAAGGAAGGAGAGGTCGGGAGAGGGCAGGGAGGGTGCAGGCAAGCAGACGGAGGGGAGGTCTGGAGGGTGCAGGCAGGCAGGTAGAGGTAGGGGAGGCCGGGAGAGGGCAGGCAGGCAGAGGTAGGTGTGGCCGGGAGGGTGCAGGCCGGAAAGGTAGAGGGAGGGGAGGTTGTGAGAGGACAGGCAGGGAGAGGGAGGGGACCCGGGTAGAGGGCAGGCAGTCAGAGGGAGGGGAGGCCGGGAGGGGGCAGGCAGTCAGAGGGAGGGGAGGCCGGGAGGGGGCAGGCAGTCAGAGGGAGGGGAGGCCGGGAGGGGGCAGGCAGTCAGAGGGAGGGGAGGCCGGGAGGGGGCAGGCAGTCAGAGGGAGGGGAGGCCGGGAGGGGGCAGGCAGTCAGAGGGAGGGGAGGCCGGGAGGGGGCAGGCAGAGGGAGAGGTAGGGGAGGGTGCGGGCAGGCAGAGGGAGAGGTAGGGGAGGGTGCAGGCAGGCAGAGGTAGGGGAGGGTGCAGGCAGGCAGAGGGAGGAGAGGGGAGGTCGGGGAGGGTGCAGGCAGGCAGAGGGAGGAGAGGGGAGGTCGGGGAGGGTGCAGGCAGGCAGAGGGAGGGGAGGGTGCAGGCAGGCAGAGGGAGGGGAGGCCGGGGAGGGTGCAGGCAGAGGGAGGGGAGGCGGGGAGGGTGCTGCAGGCAGAGGGAGGGGAGGCCGGGAGGGTGCAGGCAGGCAGAGGGAGGGGAGGGGAGGGTGCAGGCAGGCAGAGGGAGGGGAGGGGAGGGTGCAGGCAGGCAGAGGGAGGGGAGGGTGCAGGTAGGCAGAGGGAGGGGAGGCCGGGAGGGTGCAGGCAGGCAGAGGGAGGGGAGGGTGCAGGCAGGCAGAGGGAGGGGAGGGTGCAGGCAGGCAGAGGGAGGGGAGGGGGCAGGCAGAGGGAGGGGAGGGTGCAGGCAGGCAGAGGGAGGGGAGGCCGGGAGGGTGCAGGCAGGCAGAGGATGGGGAGGCCGGGAGGGTGCAGGCAGGCAGAGGGAGGGGAGGCCGGGAGGGTGCAGGCAGGCAGAGGGAGGGGAGGCCGGGAGGGTGCTGCAGGCAGAGGGAGGGGAGGCCGGGAGGGTGCAGGCAGGCAGAGGGAGGGGAGGCCGGGAGGGTGCAGGCAGGCAGAGGGAGGGGAGGCCGGGAGGGTGCAGGCAGGCAGAGGGAGGGGAGGCCGGGAGGGTGTAGGCAGGCAGAGGGAGGGGAGGCCGGGAGGGTGCTGCAGGCAGAGGGAAGGGGAGGCCGGGAGGGTGCAGGCAGGCAGAGGTAGAGGTAGGGGAGGGTGCAGGCAGGCAGTGGGAGGGGAGGCCGGGAGGGTGCAGGCAGGCAGAGGGAGGGGAGGCCGGGAGGGTGCAGGCAGGCAGAGGGAGGGGAGGCCGGGAGGGTGCAGGCAGGCAGAGGTAGAGGTAGGGGAGGGTGCAGGCAGGCAGTGGGAGGGGAGGCCGGGAGGGTGCAGGCAGGCAGAGGGAGGGGAGGCCGGGAGGGTGCAGGCAGGCAGAGGGAGGGGGGGCCGGGAGGGTGCAGGCAGGCAGAGGGAGGGGAGGCCGGGAGGGTGCAGGCAGGCAGAGGGAGGGGGGGCCGGGAGGGTGCAGGCAGGCAGAGGGAGGGGGGGCCGGGGGATTATGGAGCCGGTGTAGCGGGCTGGGAGGCGGCGGGACACTCACTGTCAGGCCGCTGTCTGTGTCTCAGTCCCGGAGGCCGCAGCTTCCTTCTCCCCGGCTGCCATTGTACAGAGAACAGCTGAGCCTGACGTCACCGGCCCGCCCATAATGACGTCACTGTGACATCTCTGCCGCCCAGGGCATATATATATAGCAGCAGCGCTCTGCCTGGTATATACAGCATATAGTATAGTGTGTGTGTGTATATAGTGCAGTGTATATGTGTTATATTGTATATAGCATAGTATGTATCATATTGTATATATCAGCAGCGCTCTGCCTGGTATATACAGTATATAGTATAGTGTGTATATAGTGCAGTGTATATGTGTTGTATAGTGTATATAGTGCAGTGTATATGTATCATATTGTATATAGCAGCAGCGCTCTGCCTGGTATATACAGTATATAGTATAGTGTGTATATAGTGCAGTGTATATGTGTTGTATAGTGTATATAGTGCAGTGTATATGTATCATATTGTATATAGCAGCAGCGCTCTGCCTGGTATATACAGTATATAGTATAGTGTGTATATAGTGCAGTGTATATGTGTTGTATAGTGTATATAGTGCAGTGTATATGTATCATATTGTATATAGCAGCAGCGCTCTGCCTGGTATATACAGTATATAGTATAGTGTGTATATAGTGCAGTGTATATGTGTTGTATAGTGTATATAGTACAGTATATATGTATCATATTGTATATAGCATAGTGTGTATGTATCATATTGTATATAGCATAGTGTATATAGTACAGTATATATGTATCATATTGTATATAGCATAGTGTGTATAGTGCAGTGTATATGTATCATATTGTATATAGTGCAGTGTGTATAGTACAGTATATATGCATCATATTGTATATAGTACAGTATATATGTATCATATTGTATATAGTGTAGTGTGTATAGTACAGTGTATATGTATCATATTGTACATAGCATAGTGTATATAGCACAGTAAATATGTATCATATTGTATATAGCATAGTGTGTATAGTGCAGTATATATGTATCATATTGTATATAGTGCAGTGTGTATAGTACAGTATATATGTATCATATTGTATATAGCATAGTATGTATAGTACAGTGTATATGGTACAGTATATATGTATCATATTGTATATAGCATAGTGTATATAGTACAGTATATATGTATCATATTGTATATAGCATAGAATTAGTATGTATATAGTACAGTATATATATATATATATATGTATCATATTGTATATAGCATAGTGTGTATAGTGCAGTGTATATGCATCATATTGTATATATCATAGTGTATATAGTACAGTATATATGTATCATATTGTATATAGCACAGTATATATGTATCATATTGTATATAGCATAGTGTATATAGTACAGTATATATTTATCATGTTGTATATAGCATAGTGTGTATAGTACAGTATATATATCGTATTGTATATAGCACAGTGTATATAGTACAGTATATATGTATCATATTGTATATAGCGTAGTGTGTATAGTATAGTGTATATATCATATTGTATATAGCACAGTATGTATAGTACAGTATATATGTATCATATTGTATATAGTATAGTACAGTATATATGTATCATATTGTATATAGCACAGTGTATATAGCACAGTATATATGTATCATATTGTATATATCATAGTGTATATAGTACAGTATATATGTATCATATTGTATATAGCATAGTGTATATAGTACAGTATATATGTATCATGTTGTATATAGCATAGTGTGTATAGTACAGTGTATATGTATCATATTGTATATAGCGTAGTGTGTATAGTACAGTATATATGTATCATGTTGTATATAGCATAGTGTATATAGTACAGTGTATATGTATCATATTGTATATAGCACAGTATGTATAGTACAGTATATATGTATCATATTGTATATAGCATAGTGTATATAGTACAGTGTATATGTATCATATTGTATATATCATAGTGTATATAGTACAGTATATATGTATCATATTGTATATAGCATAGTGTGTATAGTACAGTGTATATGTATCATATTGTATATAGCATAGTGTATATAGTACAGTGTATATGTATCATATTGTATATAGCACAGTATGTATAGTACAGTATATATGTATCATGTTGTATATAGCATAGTGTATATAGTACAGTGTATATGTATCATATTGTATATAGCACAGTATGTATAGTACAGTATATATGTATCATATTGTATATAGCATAGTATGTATAGTACAGTGTATATGTATCATATTGTATATAGCATAGTGTGTATAGTACAGTGTATATGTATCATATTGTATATAGCGTAGTGTGTATAGTACAGTGTATATGTATCATATTGTATATAGCATAGTGTGTATAGTACAGTGTATATGTATCATATTGTATATAGCGTAGTGTATATAGTACAGTATATATGTATCATATTGTATATAGCGTAGTGTGTATAGTACAGTGTATATGTATCATATTGTATATAGCGTAGTTTGTATAGTACAGTGTATATGTATCATATTGTATATAGCGTAGTGTGTATAGTACAGTATATATGTATCATATTGTATATAGCGTAGTGTGTATAGTACAGTGTATATGTATCATATTGTATATAGCGTAGTTTGTATAGTACAGTATATATGTATCATATTGTATATAGAGTAGTGTGTATAGTACAGTATATATGTATCATATTGTATATAGCATAGTGTATATAGTACAGTGTATATGTATCATATTGTATATAGCACAGTATGTATAGTACAGTATATATGTATCATGTTGTATATAGCATAGTGTATATAGTACAGTGTATATGTATCATATTGTATATAGCACAGTATGTATAGTACAGTATATATGTATCATATTGTATATAGCATAGTATGTATAGTACAGTGTATATGTATCATATTGTATATAGCATAGTGTGTATAGTACAGTGTATATGTATCATATTGTATATAGCGTAGTGTGTATAGTACAGTGTATATGTATCATATTGTATATAGCATAGTGTGTATAGTACAGTGTATATGTATCATATTGTATATAGCGTAGTGTGTATAGTACAGTATATATGTATCATATTGTATATAGCGTAGTGTGTATAGTACAGTGTATATGTATCATATTGTATATAGCGTAGTTTGTATAGTACAGTATATATGTATCATATTGTATATAGAGTAGTGTGTATAGTACAGTATATATGTATCATATTGTATATAGCGTAGTGTGTATAGTACAGTGTATATGTATCATATTGTATATAGTGTAGTGTGTATAGTACAGTGTATATGTATCATATTGTATATAGCAGAGTGTATATAGTACAGTATATATGTATCATATTGTATATAGCATAGTGTATATAGTACAGTGTATATGTATCATATTGTATATAGCATAGTGCGTATAGTACAGTGTATATGTATCATATTGTATATAGCGTAGTGCGTATAGTACAGTGTATATGTATCATATTGTATATAGCGTAGTGTGTATAGTACAGTGTATATGTATCATATTGTATATAGCGTAGTGTGTATAGTACAGTGTATATGTATCATATTGTATATAGCATAGTGTATATAGTACAGTGTATATGTATCATATTGTATATAGCATAGTATGTATAGTACAGTGTATATGTATCATATTGTGTATAGCGTAGTGTATATAGTACAGTATATATGTATCATACTGTATATAGCATAGTGTATATAGTGCAGTGTATATGTATCATATTGTATATAGCGTAGTGTGTATAGTACAGTATATATGTATCATATTGTATATAGCGTAGTGTGTATAGTACAGTATATATGTATCATATTGTATATAGCACAGTGTATATAGTACAGTACATATGTATCATATTGTATATAGCACGGTGTATATAGTACAGTATATATGTATCATATTGTATATAGCATAGTGTATATAGTACAGTGTATATGTATCATATTGTATATAGCACAGTATGTATAGTACAGTATATATGTATCATATTGTATATAGCATAGTGTGTATAGTACAGTATATATGTATCATATTGTATATAGCACAGTGTATATAGTACAGTACATATGTATCATATTGTATATAGCACGGTGTATATAGTACAGTATATATGTATCATATTGTATATAGCATAGTGTATATAGTACAGTATATATGTATCATATTGTATGTAGCATAGTGTATATAGTACAGTACAGTATATATGTATCATATTGTGTATAGCGTAGTGTGTATAGTACAGTATATATGTATCATATTGTATATAGCATAGTGTGTATAGTACAGTATATATGTATCATATTGTATATAGCATAGTGTATATAGTACAGTATATATGTATCATATTGTATATAGCATAGTGTATATAGTACAGTGTATATGTATCATATTGTATATAGCATAGTGTATATAGTACAGTGTATATATATATTTTTTGAAAAAGCCACAAGCTAGTGGCGAAACGCGTCAGGTGTGGCCTCTCATCTCTATCCAATTGGATCCTCTAGCACCCTCCAGCTCACCATCTGCCTACTGTTGGGACCAAATCCACCGACTCCTTTCTGGGACCCTTCATATACACAGAACTCCAGGTGAGCCATTACCATCGCAGCCACCTGTTTGAGGTTCAGGCCCCCACTCAAGTGTCACACCTTTTAGACCCCACGCCCTTCCTCCTTGCTAGTGTGTGTAATACCAGCAGTGACTTTTATCTACAAGCCACACACAGGAGGTCCCCACTGTTTGGGTACATTGTGCCCTAAATCCTTCTCAAAGTCTTCAGAAGGGCCCTGGATATAGGGACCCAAACGGACATCCCCCCACTGATTCCTCCAGCGGCGTCAATCAAATTCCGTGATAATAGAGAGGACCAGTGAACCGTTCCCTCATACAATCCCATATCTTTCCCACTCGGCAGAGAACTTAAATGGTTAAGTGCACTTACCAATTGGACTGATACTGATCTGGGCAGTGGCCCCTGTGAATTCCGATCCAACTATAGAGTGAGACCATTCTTTTTATAAATTTATTTTTATTTGTGTTATAAGTATGTGTGTAAATGTCATTTAAATCGTGCAAATCTATATATAAAGGTAATTTTTCACTTTCAATTGTTTTTGTGTTCATTGTAACTCCAGCGCTGCTTCTTTGTTCTTTTTTGGTTATTCCTGGTGAATACCAACAGGGATTGACTACCCCTGTACCCCAGCAGCTGCTTTGAAAGAACACCTCCTACACCAGGCGCCCACTCTCTGTTCTCCAGTAGAACAGCTCTTTTTGGTACATACTGGCAAATGCCTCCTTCTCAAACCCCCACTATCCATGCCAGCCCGATGCGCAGCGACCCCCGTGAGGGGATGCGGTACGCCTCCTCCCGACTTGTTCATTCCCCCACTATCCACATTGGCGTGAAGTTGATTGTATAAAGTGTGACGAACGTAGCGATCCACTATGCCCGAAGCGTGGTGAACGCAGCGAGCCCCGCCACACATTAAATTGTAACTGACTACATAACTGCTGTCATGAAACTACACAAGTACCTTTTTATTTGTCCCCCATATTGTTGTAACCAGGACCAGTCCAAGAGCCTGGTGCTGGTTCAGGAAATACAAGGGACCCCCCTGTATTTCTGCAACCAGGATGTCTCAAAGAGCCCTGGTTATATTCGAGGAATGGGGGAAGGGGGGCACCACACTTTTTTTTTAATGATTTATTTTTCTCTTTTTTTACACTGAGAACCAGGGCACGGAACAGACTGATCTGACTGATACTGTGTGACTGATCTGACTGATACTGTGTGACTGATCTGACTGATACTGTGTGACTGATCTAACTGATACTGCGTGACTGATCTGACTGATACTGCGTGACTGATCTGACTGATACTGCGTGACTGATCTGACTGATACTGTGTGACTGATCTGACTGATACTGCGTGACTGATCTGACTGATACTGTGTGACTGATCTGACTGATACTGTGTGACTGATCTAACTGATACTGCGTGACTGATCTGACTGATACTGCGTGACTGATCTGACTGATACTGCGTGACTGATCTGACTAATACTGCGTGACTGATCCGACTCATACTGCGTGACTGATCCGACTGATACTGCGTGACTGATACTGCGTGACTGATCCGACTCATGATGCGTGACTGATCCGACTTCATGATGCGTGCTGATCCGACTCATGCTGCGTGCTGATCCGACTCATACTGCGTGGCTGATCTGACTCATACTGCGTGACTGATCTGACTTATCTGAATCATACTGCTTGGCTGATCCGACTCATACTGCGTGACTGATCCGACTGATACTGCGTGACTGATACTGCGTGACTGATCCGACTCACGCTGCGTGACTGATCCGGCTGATACTGCGTGACTGACCCGACTCATATTACGTGACTGATCCGACTCATACTGCGTGACTGATACGACTCATATTGCGTGACTAATCCGACTCATACTGCGTGACTGATACGACTCATATTGCGTGACTGATCCGACTCATACGGCGTAGCTAAACCGACTCATACTGCGTGGCTGATCTGGCTCATACTGCGTGGCTGATCTGGCTCATACTGCGTGACTGATCTGACTCATACTGCGTGACTGATCTGACTCATACTGCATGACTGATCTGAATCATACTGCGTGACTGATCTGACTCATACTGCATGACTGATATGACTTATCTGAATCATACTGCTTGGCTGATCCGACTCATACTGCGTGGCTGATCTGGCTCATACTGCGTGACTGATCTGACTCATACTGCGATACTGATCTGACTCATACTGTATGACTGATATGAATGATCTGACTCATACTGCGCGACTGATCTGACTGATACTGTGTGACTGAACTGACTCATACTGTGTGACTGATCTGACTGATACTGTGTGACTGATCTGACTCATACTGCGTGACTGATCTGACTCATACTGTGTGACTGATCTGACTCATACTGTGTGACTGATCTGACTCATACTGTGTGGCTGATCCGTGCAGGCTCCAGCCATATACACCTGGGAAATGTGTCACATTTACCATTCATATTTTGTGTGCCCTACAAATAATCGTACATGAGCCGACCACCATAGAACTCATGGTCATATACGACCGTGTTCTATCATAGTAATGCTGGGTACACACCAGGACGACTAGGGCACGATTCTGTCAATTTAGATCCAATTCCGACCGGTTGTATGCAGATTGTATGTACTATCGTGTGTTTTTGACATTTATTTGATCCGATTCCGATCAAATGCGCGTTCACGCCGCTCGTTTGGTCGCATCTTTGGTCCTACGTGCTGCAGGTAGGATCTGTCAATCCCAGGCCGACCGACCGTCAATCGTATGCAGATCGTGAGTGTTTTTTGCCGCCTCCGTCGTCCGTCCGTCGGTGCGTCCGTCGTTTGATCCAGCCTATTTGAGTGGCATTTCCTAAACACTCCCCCGGCGCCATGTTTTTCCACATAGCAAACAGCGCTGGCGCAGCAGTTGGACTCTCCTTCTTGTCTCATCTCCCAGAACAACAACCTGGTATGTTTGCACTCCCAATGCTCTTCTATGCATGCCCACTGTTGCCACCAATGTATATAGTGTGTATAAAGCACTGGTTTGGCAACCGTGCACCCGACCATGTCACTGTTTTTTTTGGGTGGGCCCCATGTCTGTGTGTATACATATAACCAATGTCCACCATTGCAGTATTCAAAGCACTCCTCTCTGCTAGGCCCCATTCACCTGTGTGTGTGTGTTTGTGTATATATAGATATATATACATAAACCATTGTCCACCATTGCAGTATTCCAAGCACTCCTCTCTGCTAGGCCCCATTCACCTGTGTGTGTGTGTTTGTGTATATATAGATATATATACATAAACCATTGTCCACCATTGCAGTATTCCAAGCACTCCTCTCTGCTAGGCCCCATTCACCTGTGTGTGTGTGTTTGTGTATATATAGATATATATACATAAACCATTGTCCACCATTGCAGTATTCCAAGCACTCCTCTCTGCTAGGCCCCATTCACCTGTGTGTGTGTGTTTGTGTATATATAGATATATATACATAAACCATTGTCCACCATTGCAGTATTCCAAGCACTCCTCTCTGCTAGGCCCCATTCACCTGTGTGTGTGTGTTTGTGTATATATAGATATATATACATAAACCATTGTCCACCATTGCAGTATTCCAAGCACTCCTCTCTGCTAGGCCCCATTCACCTGTGTGTGTGTGTTTGTGTATATATAGATATATATACATAAACCATTGTCCACCATTGCAGTATTCCAAGCACTCCTCTCTGCTAGGCCCCATTCACCTGTGTGTGTGAATAGCAATCTGCACAATAAAATGTATAGTGGTTTTCATAAAAGTTTATTAACATTTTAAATACTTAAAACATAAGAACTAGGTAAACTGGTAACTATAACTATAAAAATTTAAATATGAAACAAAACATGGGTATAACTATAACAACTAAAATGGTTTTATCTTTTTACAGTCCCAATGTCCAACGCAAAGGAACAAGAGTTTTTGGAAGGGTTTATTGAAAAATATCGTACACACGAATGCCTGTGGAGAACCAAATCCAAGGAGTATTCAAACAAAATGAAAAGAAACCAAGCCTTGGAGGAGTTGGCACGCTACAGTCTTCCATTTCACCCAGAGGCCAATGTTGAATGGGTGAGGAAACGCATCCAGAATATGCGCACGGTGTTCTTAAAGGAACACAAGAAGATGGAGGCTGCAAAGAAGTCTGGTGCTGGAGTCGACGAGATGTATCAAACATCGCTCTGGTACTATGACCGGTTGACATTCACCCTCAGCCAGGAGTCGATGAGGACAGGAGTAGTCCTTATGGTCGAACAGGAAAACCAAGAAGTCGCGGCGCAGGAGGAGGAGGAGAATTCGCAGTCTGCATCGGTGAGTCTATTTTTTTGGCTATCTAATTGATTCCTCCTGCCAATCCACAGCGCCCTCCCCATTAAAGTAGGCCATGTACTCTTCCCTCACCTGTTTGGCTCGTGCACTCCCTGTGTAGCGTTGTGTTGGGGTTTGCAAGGAGGATATCTGCACTACCTCCTCTGGCAGTTCTTGGTCTTCTTGGAGTGCTGTGCCTGTAGCCCTTTGCTGTGTGGCTTTTCTGCGGAGCAAATTGTGCAGGACACAGCACGCCGTGACAACCCAGTCAATTTTGTCCACCCTCAGGTTAATGGCAGTGTGAAAAATGCGAAACCGGCTTGCCAGGATGCCAAAAGCATTTTCCACAACACGCCGTGCCCTGGATAGCCTGTAGTTAAAGATCCTTTTGTCATGGTTCAGGCCCCTTTGCGCATATGGCTTCATGACATGCTCGTGCAGGCCAAAAGCCTCGTCAGCCACAAAAACAAAGTTAAGCCCCTGTTTAGTTTCCTGGACAGACGGCAAGTGAAGGGTGTTCGCTATGAGCCTTTCGTAGAACTTTGTGTCCTTGAAAGTGCCACCATCCGATGCACGGCCATTCCTTCCTACATCCAGGAAGATAAACTCATAGTTGGCATTCACCACAGCCATTAGTACAATGCTAAAATAGCCCTTGTAATTAAAATAGTAGGAACCACTATTGATAGGCTGGGCTATGCGGACATGTTTGCCATCAATGGCTCCACCGCAATTTGGGAAGTTCCATCGCTGTTCAAACTCCTCTGCGATGACTTTCCATTCATTCACGCTGGTAGGGAACTGAAATTAGAAGTAAATAGAATTGATTAGTAAACATGTTCAATTTTTTTACAGCTTGGTGACTACCCACCTGCAACCCCAGACCTATCTGTCCTATCTGATAATGCATGCACATCTAACGAAGTTCCTACTCCGGCACGCACTCCGCCACCCACCCTGGAACCCACTCCACCACTCCCCCGTGCCAAAAAAATGCGTGGCAAAGGAAAAAAAGGAGAAGCAGCGGCACATGAAGAATTTATGATGCGGGCACATCAAGTCCTGCAAAGAAACCCGGACAAACATGACAACTACTTCACTTATGTGGCAGAGTGTGTTCGCAACATGGCTCCTGACCAGCAACTTACTTTTGAAAAGTTATGCATGGAGTTGGTGTATAATGGCAGTTTAGGGTATCTCAACAGTGGCACTAAAATAGTTGGCATTGGTAGTGCACCAGACACACCACTGTCATTAGAATCACCAGTGCCTACTCCGCCTGCCACCGTAGCAGGCCAGTCGAGCACAATTCCAACACATACCCAGTCAACACCTACACAGCCTTCTCAACCCCCCCAGTACCGTCAATTCTACAGTTCTTTACTGATAGAAGATCCAGAGTGTCCTGTTTTTGAGGATCTGTCTTAAAAAATAGGCTACTTTATCATTTACCATCGACATGGTCTCAGCTGCAGGTATGTGATGGCCACTGCTCACATGGCGTATGGCGCACATCAATGGGGCCGGGACCATTGCATCTGCGCCATGCGCCATGTGGGCCGCAGCCTTTACATATCTGCAGCAGACATCCTCTGCCACACAAGGGCCACAGTGTGTATTTTTGTTTATTTATATGCTGCTACCTGTACCTGCATTACCAGAGGGAGAACAGGATTCTCCTCAATCTGGATAGCAAACTCCATTTATTGCCCTTTTGTCTTTACCAATAGTATGGGGTACTGTGCGGCAGACATGGTCTCGGCTGCAGGTATGTGATGGCCACTGCTCACATGGCGTATGGCGCACATCAATGGGGCGGGGGCCATTGCATCTGCGCCATGCGCCATGTGGGCCGCAGCCTTTACATATCTGCAGCAGACATCCTCTGCCGCACAGTACCTTATCCCTACTGTTGTAAGGGCATGTTCCAGAAGTTACCAGAGTGTGTTTTTTTTGTTTATTTATATGCTGCTACCTGTACCTGCATTACCAGAGGGAGAACATGATTCTCCTCAATCTGGATAGCAAACTCCATTTATTGCCCTTTTTTCTTTGCCAATAGTATGGGGTACTGTGCCGAAGACATGGTCTCAGCTGCAGGTATGTGATGGCCACTGCTCACATGGTGTATGGCGCACATCAATGGGGCGGGGGCCATTGCATCTGCGCCATGCGCCATGTGGGCCGCAGCCTTTACATATCTGCAGCAGACATCCTCTGCCACACAGTACCTTATCCCTACTGTTGTAAGTGCCTGTTCCAGAAGTTACCAGAGTGTGTTTTTTGTTTTTTTATATGCTGCTACCTGTACCTGCATTACCAGAGGGAGAACAGGATTCTCCTCAATCTGGATAGCAAACTCCATTTATTGCCCTTTTGTCTTTACCAATAGTATGGGGTACTGTGCGGCAGACATGGTCTCAGCTGCAGGTATGTGATGGCCACTGCTCACATGGCGTATGGCGCACATCAATGGGGCCGGGACCATTGCATCTGCGCCATGCGCCATGTGGGCCGCAGCCTTTACTTATCTGCGGCAGACATCCTCTGCCACACAGTAGCCCGTACTTATTGGGAAAGTTTAAACTGGGTCATACATACTTAAATCTTTATATATAGTGTGTGTTTTTGTACAATATCTTTTATATATGGTATTATAATATATTTTTGTTGACACAATCTATTTACTATTTTACATGTTTTAACCATGAAAGGCCTAAAAAACCTGTTTCTGTCCTAGGCCTAAATTATAAATAAAAATATTTTGTTTGCACAATAAAGTGTACAGTGTATATTTCATCCTTACCTTGCAATACTGGTACTGCAGCACCTTCACAATGGCTTTGCAGGTCTCCGGGATGATGAGGCCCAAAGCTTGCGGGGAGATGAGGGATCCAAACTTTAGGTCAGCAAGAGACCGTCCTGTCGCCAGAAACCTCAGGGTGACCACCAGCCGTTCCTCAGCAGGGATAGCCATGCGATACTTGGTATCCTGCTTCTCGATGTGGGGAGTCACCAGACGCAGCAATTCCTGGAATGTGGCATCATCCATCCTCAAGAAGTTACGGAAATCGTCTGGGTTATTCTCCCTGATGTCCCTGAGCAGTGGCATGTGCGAACGAGTCTGACGCTGAAGTAGCCACTGCTTTGTCCAGCATGATCTTTCTCTCCTGCGCTGGGCTCTCTGACGCCTGAGCTTCAAAACTGCATAATAGAGCAGGTACTGTTGCTGGTGACTACCCATCACTGCATTCTCCATAGTGCAGGGTTAAAAGACACTTTGTAATGGCAGGCAAAACAAAGTAATGTGTAAATAGCTATGTCCAGCGTTCAGCAGGTATAAACCAAGCCTCACTAGTAACAAAGCAGAAATACACTGGTTTAAAATGGCTGCTGCTATTCCTATCCCCCTCTGCTAGTCCTCCCCCTCTGCTAGTCCAGCCCCTTCATTCAAATTTCAAAGGCCCATCTGACGACGGTCGCATGTGTTCTTGCAAAAAAAACAAAAACCAGCGATCCGACCGTCTTAACGACCATCGCGGGCGCATCGGGATCGGATCTAGATCGTTCCGCAAAAAAACACAATTTTTGCTAATCGTTTGCTGGGGACTGCCTGGGAGCTCCCGGGAAGTCCAAGGGAAATCGTTCCATGGTCGTCTATCGGTCGTGAACGACGGTGGTCGTCCTGGTGTGTACCCCACATAACATAGTAATTAAGGCTGACAAGTCAGTCCATCGAGTCCAACCTATCTGACCTGTAACTACTGACATGAGTAAGTCATATCTATAGGATTCCCCTAGTGGCCAGTTCTGATATAAATTCATTATCAGTAGTTGCTGTAATCACCCCACCGGCAATGAGATCCAGAATGTTAAGGTGCGTACACACGGGGGCAATTTTGTACACTTTCGCGGGAAATATGGTTGCTAAGCGACCATATTGCCCACGATGGGAGTGTGCACCAGCGATATATCGCCGGGTGCGCGCTCCCGTTTTTACCCCTGTAGTGATCGCTGGTCGCTGCGAACATGCTGCTGCGACCAGCTGATTACCTCTGCGGCTCCCCGGCAGTTTCTTTTTTTTTCAGCGACTATCTCTGGTCACTGATGCACACGGGACACTGAGCGATATATCCCCCCGTGTGTACGGGGCTTAACTGCTCTGATGGTGAAGAATCCTCTTAATTCAGTCGGAATTTCTTTTCCGTCAATGGTTTATTGATCCGTACAACCGAACGACTGATCCCGGCCATAGGACCTTATTCTGATTGACTCGCAAGGCTGTGAAATTCTCTGCCTTGCAAGTCCCGTATCCCGCGAGGGGACGCGGATACCTTCACAGCTATCCGCCTCCCCTCGTGGGCTTCACAGGTGTCAGCGTCCGCTCGCCACGCTTCGGGCTCGGTGGATTGCTGCGCTCGCCACACTAATCTATTCTCAACTCCACGCCGACGTGGATAGTGGGGGTATGAAAAGGTCGTAGGACGCCTACCGCCGCCTCTCGCCATGATCGGGTGGGCGTGGATAGTGAGGCTGATTCAGGAACACATTCACCTCAGTGTCTCATACAGGGCTACTGCTGACTGACTGACTGACTGACTACGCAAACTGCTTAGCTCTCTGACTGACTACGTAACGCTGTCCGCGCGCGTCTAAGCCGAAGTGCTGGGAGTGTGAATTGAGACGCTAAAAGCGTCTCAAAACGGAATATAAGTTAGCGTCTACATTCGGGACACCCCCTGTGGTAGCGGTGTGCCGGGGTGTGCGATTTATAAGCCCCGTTTAGCCCTGTTTGTCTCCTTTTTACACTTCATTACATTTCAACTAGATTGGCACGCGCGCAGCGCTACGCTACATCACGTTACACTATAACACTTTAGCTAGAGCGGCATGCGAGCCTCTGGCAGGCTGCCAAGTTTCTGTTACTTCCGGCGCCGTGAAACTACAGAAGTACCTTATCCACTACTGCCGGAGGGCCGTAAGAAAGTGGAAATTCCACCGGGGGTAGATTCATCTGTTTCACGACTGTCTAAAAAGACTGTCCTTCCAGTCCCTGGGGCTACCACCCTCAAGGACGTCTCTGACCGTAGGTTGGAGATGACCTTGAAAAGCATCTTTTCAGCAGCTGGCGTGTTACAGCATCCGGCGCAGATTGGTTGTTGGGTGAACAAGGCAATAGGTGTATGGGCGTCACAAATCTCGGCTGAGGTGAGTGACAGGTCAGACCCAGCTACTATTATGTAGTTGTCTGAACAGATCCAGGATGCTTCAGCTTTCCTAATAGAGGCATCCTCAGATATATGTGTGGTGGCGGCTAGAATTTCTGCCTTATCCATTTCAGCCCGCAGAGGCCTCTGGCTGCGACAGTGGCAGGCTGATGCGGAATCAGAGGGCGGTGGAATCCATGGCCTTTAACGGCGAGCTCCTGTTCGGTCCAGAACTGGATAGATGGATATCCCAGGCCACAGGCGGGAAGTCACACTTCCTCCTGCTGGCAGCTCCACCCCGTCTTGCAGAACCGCTCACATGCCTGCCTTTGTCCCTCCAGTAGGTTCAGAGGTAGATCCAGGAGAGGTGTCCCTTCCCAGAGGGGGACCAGAGGTCGTGGAAGAGGCACTTTCACAACCACACTGGACCCCAAGGCAACCAAGCCTACTGCATGACGGTCCACCGTCACACTTGGGTGATCCCAGGGTGGGAGCTCGTCTACAGGACTTCGGCTCCGTTTGGCTCCAGTCCTGTCAGGACGCCTGGGTAAGAGAGCTTGTGACCCTAGGGTACAAGATTCGCTTCAGCATGTCTCTCCCAAACAGGTTTTTCAAGACCGGACTTCCACTTCCTCCAGAGAAAGGACAACAGCTATTGGCTGCCATCACCAAGCTTCAGGACATGGGAGTAGTGGTTCCGGTTCATGTAGAACAGCGTACCTGGGGCTACTACTCCAGTCTGTTCCTCGTGCCAAAGCCCGACGGCTCGGTACGTCCTATTCTCAATCTAAAGGATCTGAACCCGTACTTGCACGTGGTCAAATTCAAGATTGAGTCTCTACAGTCCGTGATCCAGGGTTTGGAAGAAGGAGAGTTCTTGGTATCCATAGATATCAAGGACGCCTACTTGCACATTCCCATTTGGCCCCCGCACCAAGCATATCTTCGGTTCGCTGTGCAGGAACGACACTGGCAATTTCAGGCCCTTCCGTTTGGCCTCTCGTCCGCACCTCGGATTTTCACCAATGGATGGATGGAGGTCCTCCGCAGGCAGGGAGTTACTATCATCCCCTACTTGGACGACCTTCTGCTGAAGAGTTGTTCCCGGGACACCCTGCTGGAGCTGATTCTTTTCACACAGAAGATCCTCACATCCCACGGGTGGATCCTCAACTTCACCAAGTCGCAGCTTCACCCCACTCAGCGTCTCTTGTTTCTAGGGATGATCCTGGACACCAGTCAGATGCGGGTGTTTTTGCCAGCGGACAAGATCCAGTCCTTACAGGCCTTGGTCAGGCTTGTCCTACGCCGCAGACAGGTGTCAGTGCACCTGTGCACCAGACTGCTGGGGAGGATGGTATCCACCTTCGAGGCGATACAATACGCCCGGTTTCATTCTCGCCCCTTCCAGCTATCGCTCCTCAATGGTCGGGCTCTCACCTGCATCTGCAGCAGAGGGTGACCCTGTCCCCTCGGGCTCGCTTGTCCCTGCTCTGGTGGCTCAACACCGCCAACCTACAACAGGGAAGGAGCATTGGGATTTGGGATTGGACCCTCATCACCACGGACGCCAGCCTCCATGGTTGGGGTGCGGTCACCCTGGACAGTCAGTTCCAGGGGTTATGGACACAACAGGAGAGTCTCCTCTCGATCAATGTTCTGGAGCTGCGAGCTGTCTATTACGCTCTTCTCCAGGCCAGACCCCTCCTACAGGGCAAGGCCGTTCGTGTCCAGTCCGACAACTCCACGACGGTGGCATATATCAACAAGCAAGGAGGCACCCGCAGTTGCGCAGCCATGAAGGAGGTCAGCAGAATCCTGATTTGGGTGCAGGCCCATGCACTGGCCCTGTCAGCCGTGTTCATTCCTGGAGTGGAGAACTGGGAGGCCGACTTTCTCAGTCGGCGGGACGTACATCAGGGAGAGTGGTGCTTGCACCCTCAAGTCTTTCAGAAGCTGGTCCATCGCTGGGGCTGCCCCCAAGTGGACCTGATGGCGTCCCGCCACAACTTTCAGCTTCCCCGGTGCTTCGCAAGAACGCGAGATCCTCAAGCAGAAGGGGTAGACGCGCGTGTGGCTCCTTGGCCCTTCCAGTATGTGTACCTCTTTCCACCATTTCCGTTGATACCCCGAGTACTTCAACGGATCTGGAGAGAGGGGGTCACGGCTCTGTTGGTGGCACCAGACTGGCCACGTCGGTCTTGGTACACCAATCTTCAGGACGACCTTCTTAGCCAGGGACCCTTTAACTACCCATATTTAGGTCGTCTTCATTTGACAGTGTGGCTGCTGAAAGGTCCATCCTGAGGAGGGCTGGCATACCTCGTGCGGTTATACCCACCATGCTACGTGCCAGGAAAGAGGTCACTTCATATGTGGTATGGTGCGAGAGGCGTGGGGTTTCCACGTGCCTGTTCAAGAAGGCGAGGCTCCTCCTTTTTCTGCAGGAAGGTTTGACTGCGGGGCTGAAGCTGAATACCTTAAAGGTTCAGGTCTCGGCTCTCTCCATCTTTTTTCAGAAGAAGTTAGCATTTCTTCCAGAGGTGCAAACCTTTTTCCAGGGGGTGCTTCATTTGCAGCCACCCATTCGCCCTCCAACGGCTCCCTGGGACCTGGACTTGGTGCTGCAGTACCTTCAGTCCTCTGTATTTGAGCCCTTGGAGGAGGTGGACCTTCGCTACCTCACGTGGAAGGTCGTATTATTGCTGGCTCTGGCATCTGCCAGACGTGTATCGGAACTGGGGGCTCTTTCTTGTCGCTCCCCTTTTCTTCAATTCCATTCTGACAGAGCGGAGCTCCGTAACAGCCTGGCCTTCCTTCCAAAGGTAGTGTCGGCCTTTCATTTGAATCAGCCCATTGTGGTTCCTGCTTTTCCAGAGGACTCACCTGAAGCGAGTTCCTTGGATGTGGTTAGGGCTCTGTGGATTTGTGTAGCCCGCACAGCCCCCATCAGGAAGTCTGATTCGCTTTTTGTTACCTATGACCATTTGCGTCGTGGATGGCCAGCTTCTAAACAAATGCTGTCCAGGTGGATTCGGTTGACTATCCGTCAGGCAATGTCACCTCTTCTCAGACTCCTCCTGCTTGCATAACGGCGCATTCAACCAGGTCGGTGGGGTCCTCTTGGGCGGCTGCCCGAGGGGTTTCTCTACAGCAGCTCTGCCGAGCGGCTACCTGGTCTGGCTGTAGAACCTTTGTTAAGTTCTACAGGTTTGATACCTTTCCGGCTCCTGCTTCAGTGTTTGGCCGCAGGGTATTAAGGGGTTCTCAGCGCTCACTCACCTGGGATTGAGGGCTCTGGGACGTCCCCAGTGTAACTCCAGTGACACCTAGTGGATGAAGGAGAAAGAGGGATTTTGTACTTACCATAAATCCTTTTCTCCGAGTCCACAGGTGTCACTGGACGCCCACCACAGCGCTGTTCTCTTTTATTCCCTTCGTGCTTATATCCTACAAGGACCATTATCTTGGAGTTTTCCTGCTAGGGTTACGTTGGTTATGTTAGTATGTTACATTGTCTGTTGACTATGTATGTTTGAATTTTCAGTGTTTTCTCACTGTTTTTCTTCTTTACTTTTTGTATTGAATGATGTATGTGGTATTAACCTCCTCTTCGGAAGTGTGTTTTATCTTCCTGCTCCCTTCCGGGCACAACCTTTCTGACTGACCTGGAGGGGAAGTAGAAGGGGAGGAGTTAGCCACTCTAATCTTTTATTTAAAGTGCCCATGCTCCCTGTGGTTGCCTTCTATTCCCCAGTGTAACTCCAGTGACACCTGTGGACTCGGAGAAAAAGATTTACGGTAAGTACAAAATCCCTCTTTCATGGCTGTTCATGTTGGGCAGATTTCTCTGGAACCAAACAGCCCAGTTTCACGGGGACAAAATCATTCGCCCACATGTAAATGGGTCAGTTGGTTCCAAAGATATAGCTGGTTGGTTAAAGGGGGGTAGGGAGAGGGAAGTGGTTGTCTCTCCCCCTCACACCAGAAAATGCAGGGACTAGGCTGGTGTAAAAGGGGCCAGCCCAGGAATGTCCCTGCATGATCCTGGGACCATATTCCCGGGTAAATCCCTGCATTTTCTGGTGTGAAAGGGGTATTATTTCAAATAGCCGGGACCTGCAGTGCTCTAAATACAGCCGGGCAGCCCCCTGCTCTCTGCCCAGTTGTCAATGGCTATCACTTCTGCCCGGGCAGCCCCCAGTTACTGCAAGCATGTATCCCCCCTTCGCAATGAGCATGTAATCCCACATGGCAACGAGCATTGAATCCCTGGCAATGAGCATGGAACCCTGTGCAATGAGCATGTAGGTAAGCAGCACTTATGCAGCATAATTTTTAATTGGCATTATGGTGTTTGGCATAATTCGTAATGGACATTATGGTGTGTGGCTTAACATGTAATGGGCATTATGGTGTAAATTTTATAAAGCGCTCCTTTGGCGCGCAATGACCTTGTTTATGAAGCATATTGTGCGATATTGCTCAATCTGTTTGGTATAGTGTGTATTTTGACTCAATCCATGTGGCAAAATGTGAATTTTGTATTAATCTGTGTGGCATAACATGAATTTTGACTCAATCCGTGTGGCATAGTGTGAATTTTGGCTCATTCCATGTGGCATAATGTGTAAGAGGCAAGTACAGTATAAGGGAGTTACTATTGTGTTGCATGATTTGTATAAGGGGTATATGGTGTGGTAAACTTAGGTGACCACATAAAAGGTGCTGAAATGTTGTCTACCAAGTTTCGGCTTTCAGTGTTTTTTATGACTGGAGTGCCGTCTCACCCCGCAAGTATCTTAGGACATCGGCATCCTGCGGGTGCACCCGCCAATATATCTTTCTGCATTTTTCCTATGCCAGCCCCCTGCCTATTCCAGACATACCATATATACTCGAGTATAAGCCTACTTTTTCAGAACATTTTTTATGCTGAAAAAGCCCCCTCGGCTTATACTCGAGTGAGGGTCCCACTTGAGTCAATAAGTTTTCCCAGTTTTTTGTTGTAAAATTATGTGCCTCGGCTTATTTTCGGGTCGACTTATACTCGAGTATATAGGTATATAATTAGTATTTACACAAATAGAGACACACCCATGAGCAGACCACCCAACCAGAACACTGGCCACGCCCCCCACATTATTAGGTGCTGGCCACAACCCCTATTATTGCGCAGAATAGGCCCTTGATAATTTTCAGATCCAGGCCCATTTAGACCTTAATCTGGCACTGCCCAACCCCCCTTATCTCTCTCTGACACTCTGATAGGCGTGCGGGGAGGGTGTTGCCAAGCCAGAGTGGCGCTCCCCTGCACCAGTGTGAGGGAGCTTTAAAAGGAAAACAAAAAAAAATATCCATTTTTCGATTGGTCAAAAGATTTCAGCTTTGAGTCTATGATGCCAAAAACAAAAATATTAGTCTTTGGACTCCCTTTACCCCTACAGATACAGCAAGGTTGCCGACTCCCCCGGAATGTCCGTGAGACTCCCGGAATCCTGGGACATCTCACGGACTCCGGGGAGAGGACCCTTTTCTCCCGGAGCTGCCTCTTTGCCTGCGCGATGCGTACTGCGCATGCGCAAGATAACGGCGATGACACCGCCTCATCATCGCGCCGGCGGCATCATCGCGATTACGCTGTCAGACAGACACAGAACAGAGACAGAGAACTGCGTGTCTAATAGGCGGGGCAAGTATTCACTCTCTTCTCTGTATGTTCCGTGTCGCTGCCTATATGACAGTCCTCTGCTACCTCTCCGGCACTGTCCCCACTAAAGTACACTACTCCTTCCTTGCCCTCCCCTCTGCCTGCTCTCCTGGCACTGCCCCCACTACTCCTTCCCTGCCCTCTCCCCTGACTCCTCTCTGCTCTCCCAGCATTGTCCCCACTACTCCTTCCATGCCCTCCCCTGACTCTTCTCTGCTCTCCCAGCATTGTCCCCACTACTCCTTCCCTGCCCTCTCCCTGACTCTTATCTGCTCTCCCAGCATTGTCCCCACTACTCCTTCCCTGCCCTCTCCCCTGACTCCTCTCTGCTCTCCTGGCACTGTCCCCACTACTCCTTCCCTGCCCTCTCCCTGACTCTTATCTGCTCTCCCAGCATTGTCCCCACTACAGTACACTACTCCTTCCTTGCCCTCCCCTCTGCCTGCTCTCCTGGCACTGTCCCCACTACTCCTTCCCTGCCCTCTCCCCTGACTCTTCTCTGCTCTCCCAGCACTGTCCCCACTACTCCTTCCTTGCCCTCCCCTCTGCCTGCTCTCCTGGCATTGTCCCCACTACTCCTTCCCTGCCCTCTCCCTGACTCTTATCTGCTCTCCCAGCATTGTCCCCACTACTCCTTCCCTGCCCTCTCCCTGACTCTTATCTGCTCTCCCAGCATTGTCCCCACTACTCCTTCCCTGCCCTCCCCCTGACTCTTATCTGCTCTCCCAGCATTGTCCCCACTACTCCTTCCCTGCCCTCTCCCCTGACTCTTCTCTGCTCTCCCAGCATTGTCCCCACTACTCCTTCCCTGCCCTCTCCCCTGACTCTTATCTGCTCTCCCAGCACTGTCCCCACTACTCCTTCCCTGCCCTCTCCCCTGACTCTTCTCTGCTCTCCCAGCACTGTCCCCACTACTCCTTCCTTGCCCTCTCCATGACTCTTCTCTGCTCTCCCAGCACTTTCCCCACTACTCCTTCCTTGCCCTCCCCTCTGCCTGCTCTCCTGGCATTGTCCCCACTACTCCTTCCCTTCCCTCTACCCTGACTCTTCTCTGCTCTCCCAGCATTGTCCCCACTACTCCTTCCCTGCCCTCTCCATGACTCTTCTCTGCTCTCCCAGCACTTTCCCCACTACTCCTTCCTTGCCCTCCCCTCTGCCTGCTCTCCTGGCATTGTCCCCACTACTCCTTCCCTGCCCTCTCCCCTGACTCCTCTCTGCTCTCCCAGCATTGTCCCCACTACCCCTTCCCTGCCCTCTCCCCTGACTCTTCTCTGCTCTCCCAGCATTGTCCCCACTACTCCTTCCTTGCCCTCTCCCCTGACTCCTCTCTGCTCTCCCAGCACTGTCCCCACTACTCCTTCCCTGCCCTCCCCTGACTCCTCTCTGCTCTCCCAGCATTGTCCCCACTACTCCTTCCATGCCCTCCCCTGACTCTTCTCTGCTCTCCCAGCATTGTCCCCACTACTCCTTCCCTGCCCTCTCCCTGACTCTTATCTGCTCTCCCTGCATTGTCCCCACTACTCCTTCCCTGCCCTCTCCCTGACTCTTATCTGCTCTCCCAGCATTGTCCCCACTACTCCTTCCTTGCCCTCTCCCCTGACTCCTCTCTGCTCTCCCAGCACTGTCCCCACTACTCCTTCCCTGACCTCCCCCTGACTCCTCTCTGCTCTCCCAGCATTGTCCCCACTACTCCTTCCCTGCCCTCCCCTCTGCCTGCTCTCCTGGCACTGTCCCCACTACTCCTTCCCTGCCCTCCCCTGACTCCTCTCTGCTCTCCCAGCATTGTCCCCACTACTCCTTCCATGCCCTCCCCTGACTCTTCTCTGCTCTCCCAGCATTGTCCCCACTACTCCTTCCTTGCCCTCCCCTCTGCCTGCTCTCCTGGCATTGTCCCCACTACTCCTTCCCTGCCCTCTCCCTGACTCTTATCTGCTCTCCCAGCATTGTCCCCACTACTCCTTCCCTGCCCTCTCCCTGACTCTTATCTGCTCTCCCAGCATTGTCCCCACTACAGTACACTACTCCTTCCTTGCCCTCCCCTCTGCCTGCTCTCCTGGCACTGTCCCCACTACTCCTTCCCTGCCCTCTCCCCTGACTCTTCTCTGCTCTCCCAGCACTGTCCCCACTACTCCTTCCTTGCCCTCCCCCTGACTCTTCTCTGCTCTCCCAGCATTGTCCCCACTACTCCTTCCCTGCCCTCTCCCTGACTCTTATCTGCTCTCCCAGCATTGTCCCCACTACTCCTTCCCTGCCCTCTCCCCTGACTCCTCTCTGCTCTCCCAGCACTGTCCCCACTACTCCTTCCCTGCCCTCTCCCCTGACTCTTCTCTGCTCTCCCAGCATTGTCCCCACTACCCCTTCCCTGCCCTCTCCCCTGACTCTTATCTGCTCTCCCAGCATTGTCCCCACTACTCCATCCCTGCCCTCCCCCTGACTCTTATCTGCTCTCCCAGCATTGTCCCCACTACTCCTTCCCTGCCCTCTCCCTGACTCTTCTCTGCTCTCCCAGCATTGTCCCCACTACTCCTTCCCTGCACTCTCCCCTGACTCCTCTCTGCTCTCCCAGCACTGTCCCCACTACTCCTTCCCTGCCCTCTCCATGACTCTTCTCTGCTCTCCCAGCACTGTCCCCACTACTCCTTCCCTGCCCTCCCCCCTGACTCCTCTCTGCTCTCCCAGCATTGTCCCCACTACTCCTTCCCTGCCCTCTCCCTGACTCTTCTCTGCTCTCCCAGCACTGTCCCCACTACTCCTTCCCTGCCCTCCCCCCTGACTCCTCTCTGCTCTCCCAGCATTGTCCCCACTACTCCTTCCCTGCCCTCTCCATGACTCCTCTCTGCTCTCCTGGCACTGTCCCCACTACTCCTTCCCTGCCCTCCCCCCTGACTCCTCTCTGCTCTCCCAGCATTGTCCCCACTACTCCTTCCCTGCCCTCTCCCCTGACTCTTCTCTGCTCTCCCAGCATTGTCCCCACTACTCCTTCCCTGCCCTCCCCCTGACTCCTCTCTGCTCTCCCAGCATTGTCCCCACTACTCCTTCCCTGCCCTCCCCCTGACTCCTCTCTGCTCTCCCAGCATTGTTCCCACTACTCCTTCCCTGCCCTCTCCCCTGACTCTTCTCTGCTCTCCCAGCATTGTCCCCACTACTCCTTCCCTGCCCTCTCCATGACTCTTCTCTGCTCTCCCAGCACTGTCCCCACTACTCCTTCCCTGCCCTCTCCCCTGACTCCTCTCTGCTCTCCCAGCATTGTCCCCACTACTCCTTCCCTGCCCTCTCCCCTGACTCCTCTCTGCTCTCCCAGCACTGTCCCCACTACTCCTTCCCTGCCCTCCCCCTGACTCCTCTCTGCCTGGCATACAGACAGCTGTACATAGACAATCGGTCACCATACCTATGTCTATAAAGATGTAAAGAAGCAGCTGAAGGAATGGGCCTGCAGAGAGCGGTGGCTGATGGGCCATGGAACTTTCTGTTTTTTTCTCTCACATCAAGGCCGCCGCTAAGCACTAGATCTAGAACTGTTATTAAACTTTTCACAGTAAATATTATTCCAAACAACTGATGGAGCAGCAGCCATCTTTCTGGAGACCTAAATGTGTACAATAACATGCAATTGTCTACATCAAAATGACTCCTTAACTGAAGACACTGTTTTTGCATGTATTTAACCACAGTCAGTGCCATTCTCTGGTCATGTTAATAACATGTCATTTTAGAAATAGCATCGCCCCCTGGCAAATTGCGTCACCCCCTGGCGACGCAAGGCCCATCCCTTGGTGACACAAGGCCCGCCCCCTGGATTTTACTTTTCTCCCTGAAATGATTTTTCAAAAGTAGGCAACCCTGAGATACAGTCTACTTGCTTTAGAAATCCACCTCTTTTTGCTTCATATTTAGTATTTCTAGCTTTATATTTTTCGTCTGTCACTATTTCCAAGGGTCCTTGTTCCGATGTTGTGCGATGTATGTTCTGCGCATATCTGTAACAAGCGAACTCGGTGAGAAGTCCGGTCGCCGAGTGCTCGCTCCTGGCCTTCTGAGCAGGGGGCGGAGAGGGGCGTTGCGGCCTGATCAGGGTCATTAGCATACACACACAGCCTGCATTTTATGGGGGGGCGAACAGCTTACTTAACTGGATGTCAGCTGCCCGTCGGTATCCCTGCTTTTCTTCGCTCATATGTACGAGTGGTCGGTGACCATCGAGTGATGGGGGAGGTTCCCACAGGTTCGCCCATTCGCATGCTGAGCGCCTGAATTCGGCGTGCGAATGGGCGGGGCGGCTGATCCATTAACTAGGCGGGGTTAGTGCATTTGCTTCGGCCCGTGCACATGATCAGAATAAGGCCCTTTTTTCATGGGTTTTATAAGTTAATCACTGTTTATATTAAATTGATATGGCACAGGTAGAAGAGTGACACTGTGCACATACCGTATATAGCAGTTCAAGCAATCATTTGTCTAATGGACCTACAGTACCTAGTGATTATTGAAGATAAGAAAGACTTCACCATCAGTAGCTGAGTTGGATTTGAGCTTGTAATCCTCCGTGGCAGTGAGCATGTAATCCCCCATGGGAATAAGCATGTATTCCTCCCCCATGGCAACAAGCATGTTATCCCCATCACCAATAGGCATGTATTCCCCCATGGCAACAAGCATGTTATCCCCATCGTCAATAGGAATGTATTCCCCCATGACAACAAGCATGTTATTCCCTTCGTCAATGAGCATGTATTCCACCAAGGCAATGAGCATGTTCCTCCCTTACCAGCAAGTATGTAACCCCTGGTATCAAGCAAGAAACCCCTGTCAAGCATGTAACTCCTGGTATGTGGGTAAGCAGCAACTGTGGGTGAAATTTACTAATATGAATTCGTAAAAAATAGGTGTATTCCTAGGCAGAAATACACCTATTTTTTACACATTTGTATTTTCGGGATTTACTATCCCAAAAATACAGCAATAGAAGGCCGCCTAGCGGCCAATCAGGAGCCAAGAAAGTCGGCTCCTGATTGGCCAGAAATCATTCTGAGTAGAGGCGCAGAGGAGGAAGGATCTCTGTGCCTCTGACAGTCCGCAGCGGGGAGATGCCGGAGTTGCCGGCAGCTTGAAGAACCTGAAAGAAAACCTGGACTACATCGGATGAAGACTGAAGAACTGCCTTGGAGGACCTGGGTGAGTTGGATTTCCTTCCACAGGTCCACCATGGATTTCTTCGGACCCCGGACCGGACGCCGACATGGAAATCGACATGCTGAAGAATGGCAACATGGATCCGGAACCAGGACAAGGCACCAGATCAAGACTCTGGGACCTACCTACGGGATCAAGATAGGTAAGTATCAGTATGTGTGTAATGTATGTATTAAACTTTTATTTTTCATGTGTCAGTGTGTATTTATTGATCTATTTTTTTTACTGTGGAACTACAAGACCCAGCGGGCCCTTTAATGCCCCACAGGCTGGGACTTGTGGTTCTCCAAGTTCCAGCTTGCGGGGGAGGCTTGCTGGGACTCATAGTTCCACAGTTTAAAACAATATTTTATTCATCTATTTTTTTTACACCACTATCAGCCCGGTGACCACCGCACAGGGCCACCGGGGACAGCACCAGGCTTCAGCCTGGTCAGGTAAGTCCTGGAGGGGGGGACCCCTTTATTGGGGGGGGTCCCTACTCCCCCAGGGCCCCTGGCCAGGCTGACTGGTCAGGGGGTTAATGCTTTGGCCGGGGGGACTTGTATAAAAAGTCTCCTCCCGGCTGCGGCATTACCCTGCTGTCTGGTTTGGCCTGGGGCTGGTTCTTAAAATACGGGGGACCCCTAGTCATTTTGTCCCCTGTATTTTGGGAACCAGCCCCGGACCTGGAGCCTGGGGCTGGTTGATAAAAATCGGGGAACCCCTATTTGTCGGGTTCCCTGATTTTTAATTACCGGCCCGGCTCTTTCAGCCTGGTTCTGGTTATGGCTGTGGGGGGGACCCCACGCTTTTTTTTTTTATTATTATTTTTTCTATTCTTTTTACACCTTGCAGCCTGCACGGATCTGACTGATATGATGGATCTGACTGATATGATGGATCTGACTGATCCGTGCAGACTGCCTCCACTAATTCGTATTAGCGTCCGTATATACGACCAGCTAATACGAATTAGTACGACATCGGAGGGTCGTATCTGACTGCTTTGTAAATCCCCCTCCGGAACACGACTTTGCATACGACTGAAACAGTCGTATGCAGTCGTAGGGAAAATACTAATACAAAAAACTAGGTTTTTCATATTAGTAAATTTCCCCCTATATGTCAGAATATGTAGTATAGGGAGTTATGCTTATCCATTTGAAATGATTTCACTGTGGTGGATCCATGCTGTACACACCTACTACCTTGAAAATATTATTGTATGGGTTCCATCCTGCTGAGCCTTACACCACGAAACAATCTTATTTTGAAGACAATCTTGGTTTTCGTGTTATTTTCCTGTCTGGATTATATTGAGAACACCACTCTGGATGCCTTTTGTTTGGATATACATAGTTGTATCGGTTGCATTGTTGCCCCTGATGAAGTCATAACCATGATGAAACGCGTTGGAATTTTTCCTCTGACTGAATCTATCAACCCACCAGAGTTGTACCTGTATTTGTGATAAATTAAAACTTTGTATACCTGTAACACCCTAATAAGGGTTTTTATGTTATTGTACTTTTTTATTCTTTTTTATGTTTTAAATATCAACTGTCAATTCAAATTGGTTTATTACGTGAGCGCCCTCTGAAACCCCATTTCTTTTCATTTCTATTTCTTGGATCCTCTCTAACAGGGGATCCCTCAGAGGTGCTGCCCTGAGTGCAGAGAGGGGACCACCACATTATATATATATATATATATATATATATATATTATACATGTAATCTTCTCATACCATAGTGCATCACCTGTGTACACATTCTGGATCAGTCTCGATCACGTGATTGGTTACGTTATTACTATCTCGTCTTTATCCTGTGGCGATTATCTGACAACGTTCCGTCTCCTGGATGCCTTGCAGGACGTATCTCCAGCATGAATACAGCTATGAGGAGGGAGAACTGGAGGGGCCCTCGTGTCAGGTTCTGAGGGGCCCTGAGATTCCCAGTGGTTGCCAATAGCAGCGGACAGGATATTAGGATTGTGTTGGTGTTGCCAGGGAACGATATAATGAAGATGAGATGATGGATCCTCCGTCCATGACGTAGTACATATGTGTCCTTAGCAGCCACTATTCTGCATGTGTAAAAGGGGCCCCAGGGGCAAGAACCGATGGGGCGCCAAAATCTCTATTGCTGGCCCTGACAGGACTTGTGAGAGAGTCTGGGCAGAACCTCGGGACAGCTGGAGACACCTGAACATCTGGACCTTATCTGTCGGCCACACCATACACGCAGACAGAGGACTCCTGACGCCAGATGTGTATTACATCCAAATAAAATCTCCACAATTATTCCCCATGGGATATCTACAGATGTTGTCCAACAAGATCCACACGCGTGACCGAACGCCTCTTCCACGCGCTTAGTGCATGTTTGGCTATTAGGATTAGATCACAGATTTGCATTTTGTACAGGTGCCCGTCCTTGTATGATCCACCATCAGGAGACTATGGCGTCGTTAGAGGACAGCAACCCCCCAACTGCGCTCCTCCTTTATACACAGAATTATAGCAGTATGACATTGTGGATCCAGCTCTGTACCATCCTTAATGCCCCATAGCGCCCGTATGCCGATGTGGTTTATGCGGTAGATGGTAAATCTGAACGTCCCTTAGCAGCTGACCGCACCATTTATGTGACATTTAGATGTGACTAGTCCGCCAATCAAGCTGAATCTTCCTTGTCAATCTGCAGCCCAGTAGAGCTGCTCCACCCAGTGGACGTGGGTAGTAAATACAGTTTATGTGTATTATCTTGGTATTTCCCAGCGGTGATACTGGTACGCCACCTCCACCGCAATACATCCGGCCCATTGTCGGCTACCTGATGCATGTGTGTGGATGTACTAACCCTTGGAGAGAGATAAGGTACCAGACAAAATGCTCCTACTGTAACATGGCAGTCAGGGGCCAATTGGCTGCTACTTTATCTCTCACCACTCTTCAAGGCTTGGTACATCTGGCCCATAGTCTTTTGACACTTGCAGGCAATAGTGTTTTCCCAAACTCATTGGAACAGCCTATAAGCATGGTGACCTTTCCTATACACTTGGTTATATGAAATAGGGCGTGAGTTCAGCGACAAAACTCACACATGTCATAGGCTGCAAGAGCATGCAAACTCACAAGTATCTGTGCAGGGGGGCATGTGAGGGAACAGCTGGTGAGCGAGGGGGCATGTGAGGGAAAAGCTGGTGTGCGAGGGGGCATGTGAGGGAAAAGCTGGTGAGCGAGGGGCATGTGAGGGAAAAGCTGGTGAGCGAGGGGGCATGTGAGGGAAAAGCTGGTGAGCGAGGGGGCATGTGAGGGAAAAGCTGGTGAGCGAGGGGCATGCGAGGGAAAAGCTGGTGAGCGAGGGGGCATGCGAGGGAAAGGCTGGTGTGCGAGGGGGCATGTGAGGGAAAGGCTGGTGTGCGAGGGGGCATGTGAGGGAAAAGCTGGTGAGCGAGGGGCATGCGAGGGAAAAGCTGGTGAGCGAGGGGGCATGCGAGGGAAAGGCTGGTGTGCGAGGGGGCATGTGAGGGAAAGGCTGGTGTGCGAGGGGGCATGTGAGGGAAAAGCTGGTGAGCGAGCGGGCATGTGAGGGAAAAGCTGGTGAGCGAGGGGGCATGTGAGGGAAAAGCTGGTGAGCGAGGGGGCATGTGAGGGAAAAGCTGGTGAGCGAGGGGGCATGTGAGGGAAAAGCTGGTGAGCGAGGGGGCAGGTGAGGGAAAAGCTGGTGTGCGAGGGGGCATGTGAGGGAAAAGCTGGTGAGCGAGGGGGCATGTGAGGGAAAAGCTGGTGAGCGAGGGGCCATGTGAGGGAAAGGCTGGTAAACGAGGGGGCATGTGAGGGAAAAGCTGGTAAACGAGGGGGCATGTGAGGGAAAAGCTGGTGAGCGAGGGGGCATGTGAGGGAAAAGCTGGTGAGAGAGGGGGCATGTGAGGGAAAAGCTGGTGAGAGAGGGGGCATGTGAGGGAAAGGCTGGTGAGCGAGGGGGCATGTGAGGGAAAAGCTGGTGAGCGAGGGGGCATGTGAGGGAAAAGCTGGTGAGCGAGGGGGCATGTGAGGGAAAGGCTGGTGAGCAAGGGGGCATGTGAGGGAAAAGCTGGTGAGCGAGGGGGCATGTGAGGGAAAAGCTGGTGAGCGAGGGGGCATGTGAGGGAAAAGCTGGTGAGCGAGGGGGCATGTGAGGGAAAAGCTGGTGAGTGAGGGGGCATGTGAGGGAAAAGCTGGTGTGCGAGGGGGCATGTGAGGGAAAAGCTGGTGAGCGAGGGGGCATGTGAGGGAAAAGCTGGTGAGCGAGGGGGCATGTGAGGGAAAAGCTGGTGAGCGAGGGGCCATGTGAGGGAAAGGCTGGTGAGCGAGGGGGCATGTGAGGGAAAAGCTGGTGAGCGAGGGGGCATGTGAGGGAAAGGCTGGTGAGCGAGGGGGCATGTGAGGGAAAAGCTGGTGAGCGAGGGGGCATGTGAGGGAAAAGCTGGTGAGCGAGGGGGCATGTGAGGGAAAAGCTGGTGTGCGAGGGGGCATGTGAGGGAAAAGCTGGTGAGCGAGGAGGCATGTGAGGGAAAAGCTGGTGAGTGAGGGGGCATGTGAGGGAAAAGATGGTGTGCGAGGGGGCATGTGAGGAAACAGCTGGTGTGCGAGGGGGCATGTGAGGGAAAAGCTGGTGTGCGAGGGGGCATGTGAGGGAAAGGCTGGTGAGCGAGGGGGCATGTGAGGGAAAAGCTGGTGTGCGAGGGGGCATGTGAGGGAAAAGCTGGTGAGTGAGGGGGCATGTGAGGGAAAGGCTGGTGAGCGAGGGGGCATGTTAGGGAAAAACTGGTGAGCGAGGGGGCATGTGAGGGAAAAGATGGTGTGCGAGGGGGCATGTGAGGGAAAGGCTGGTGAGCGAGGGGGCATGTGAGGGAAAAGCTGGTGAGCGAGGGGGCATGTGAGGGAAAAGCTGGTGAGTGAGGGGGCATGTGAGGGAAAGGCTGGTGAGCGAGGGGGCATGTTAGGGAAAAACTGGTGAGCGAGGGGGCATGTGAGGTAAAAGATGGTGAGCGAGGGGGCATGTGAGGAAACAGCTGGTGTGCGAGGGGGCATGTGAGGGAAAAGCTGGTGAGCGAGCGGGCATGTGAGGGAAAAGCTGGTGAGCGAGCGGGCATGTGAGGGAAAAGCTGGTGAGCGAGCGGGCATGTGAGGGAAAGGCTGGTGAGCGAGGGGGCATGTTAGGGAAAAGATGGTGAGCGAGGGGGCATGTTAGGGAAAAGATGGTGAGCGAGGGGGCATGTGAGGGAAAAGCTGGTGAGCGAGGGGCATGTGAGGGAAAAGCTGGTGAGCGAGCGGGCATGTGAGGGAAAAGCTGGTGAGCGAGGGGGCATGTGAGGGAAAAGCTGGTGTGCGAGGGGCATGTGAGAGAAAAGCTGGTGAGCGAGGGGGCATGTGAGCGAGGGGGCATGTGAGGGAAAAGCTGGTGAGAGAGCGGGCATGTGAGGAAACAGCAGGTGAGCGAGGGGGCATGTTAGGGAAAAGCTGGTGAGCGAGGGGGCATGTGAGGGAAAAGCTGGTGAGCGAGGGGGCATGTGAGGGAAAAGATGGTGAGCAAGGGGGCATGTGAGGGAAAAGATGGTGAGCGAGGGGCATGTGAGGGAAAAGCTGGTGAGCGAGGGGGCATGTGAGGGAAAAGCTGGTGAGCGAAGGGGCATGTGAGGGAAAAGCTGGTGAGCGAGGGGGCATGTGAGGGAAAAGCTGGTGTGCGAGGGGGCATGTGAGGAAACAGCTGGTGAGCGAGGGGGCATGTGAGGGAAAAGCTGGTGAGCGAGGGGGCATGTGAGGGAAAAGCTGGTGAGCGAGGGGGCATGTGAGGGAAAAGCTGGTGTGCGAGGGGCATGTGAGGAAACAGCAGGTGAGCGAGGGGCATGTGAGGGAAAAGCTGGTGAGCGAGGGGCATGTGAGGGAAAAGCTGGTGAGCGAGGGGGCATGTGAGGGAAAAGATGGTGAGCGAGGGGCATGTGAGGGAAAAGCTGGTGAGTGAGGGGGCATGTGAGGGAAACGCTAGTGAGCGAGGGGGCATGTGAGGGAAACGCTAGTGAGCGAGGGGCATGTGAGGGAAAAGCTGGTGAGCGAAAGGGCATGTGAGGGAAAAGCTGGTGAGAGAGGGGCATGTGAGGAAACAGCTGGTGTGCGAGGGGGCATGTGAGGGAAAAGCTGGTGAGTGAGGGGGCATGTGAGGGAAACGCTAGTGAGCGAGGGGGCATGTGAGGAAACAGCAGGTGAGCGAGGGGGCAAGTGAGGGAAACGCTAGTGAGCGAGGGGGCATGTGAGGGAAAAGCTGGTGAGCGAGAGGGCATGTGAGGGAAAAGCTGGTGAGCGAAAAGGCATGTGAGGGAAAAGCTGGTGAGCGAGGGGGCATGTGAGGGAAACGCTAGTGAGCGAGGGGGCATGTGAGGAAACAGCAGGTGAGCGAGGGGGCATGTGAGGGAAACGCTAGTGAGCGAGGGGGCATGTGAGGGAAAAGCTGGTGAGCGAGGGGGCATGTGAGGGAAAGGCTGGTGAGCGAGGGGGCATGTTAGGGAAAAGATGGTGAGCGAGGGGGCATGTGAGGGAAAAGCTGGTGAGCGAGGGGCATGTGAGGGAAAAGCTGGTGAGCGAGCGGGCATGTGAGGGAAAGGCTGGTGAGCGAGGGGGCATGTTAGGGAAAAGATGGTGAGCGAGGGGGCATGTTAGGGAAAAGATGGTGAGCGAGGGGGCATGTGAGGGAAAAGCTGGTGAGCGAGGGGGCATGTGAGGGAAAAGCTGGTGAGCGAGGGGCATGTGAGGGAAAAGCTGGTGAGCGAGCGGGCATGTGAGGGAAAAGCTGGTGAGCGAGGGGGCATGTGAGGGAAAAGCTGGTGTGCGAGGGGCATGTGAGAGAAAAGCTGGTGAGCGAGGGGGCATGTGAGCGAGGGGGCATGTGAGGGAAAAGCTGGTGAGAGAGCGGGCATGTGAGGAAACAGCAGGTGAGCGAGGGGGCATGTTAGGGAAAAGCTGGTGAGCGAGGGGGCATGTGAGGAAACAGCAGGTGAGCGAGGGGGCATGTGAGGGAAAGGCTGGTGTGCGAGGGGGCATGTTAGGGAAAAGCTGGTGAGCGAGGGGGCATGTGAGGGAAAGGCTGGTGTGCGAGGGGGCATGTGAGGGAAAGGCTGGTGAGCGAGGGGCATGTGAGGGAAAAGCTGGTGAGCGAGGGGGCATGTGAGGGAAAAGCTGGTGAGAGAGCGGGCATGTGAGGGAAAAGCTGGTGAGCGAGGGGGCATGTGAGGGAAACGCTAGTGAGCGAGGGGGCATGTGAGGGAAACGCTAGTGAGCGAGGGGGCATGTGAGGGAAACGCTGGTGAGCGAGGGGGCATGTGAGGGAAACGCTGGTGAGCGAGGGGGCATGTGAGGAAAAAGCTGGTGAGCGAAGGGGCATGTGAGGGAAAAGCTGGTGAGCGAGGGGGCATGTGAGGGAAAAGCTGATGAGCGAGGGGGCATGTGAGGGAAAAGCTGGTGAGGCAGCGGGCATGTGAGGAAACAGCAGGTGAGCGAGGGGGCATGTGAGGGAAACGCTGGTGAGTGAGGGGGCATGTTAGGTAAAAACTGGTGTGCGAGGGGCATGTGAGGGAAAGGCTGGTGAGTGATGGGCATGTTAGGGAAAATATGGTGTCCAAGGGGGCATGTTAGGGAAAAGATGGTGAGCGAGGGGCATGTTAGGGAAAAGCTGGTGTGCGAGGGGCATGTGAGGGAAAAGCTGGTGAGAGAGCGGGCATGTGAGGGAAAAGCTGGTGAGCGAGGGGGCATGTGATGGAAAAGCTGGTGAGTGAGGGGGCATGTGAGGAAACAGCTGGTGAGCGAGGGGCATGTGAGGGAAAGGCTGGTGAGTGAGGGGGCATGTTAGGGAAAATATGGTGTCCAAGGGGGCATGTTAGGGAAAAGATGGTGAGCGAGGGGCATGTTAGGGAAAAGCTGGTGTGCGAGGGGCATGTGAGGGAAAAGCTGGTGAGCAAGGGGGCATGTGAGGAAACAGCTGGTGAGCGAGGGGGCATGTGATGGAAAAGCTGGTGAGCGAGGGGCATGTGAGGGAAAGGCTGGTGAGTGAGGGGGCATGTTAGGGAAAAGATGGTGAGCGAGGGGCATGTTAGGGAAAAGCTGGTGTGTGAGGGGCATGTGAGGGAAAAGCTGGTGAGCGAGGGGGCATGTGAGGAAACAGCTGGTGAGCGAGGGGGCATGTGATGGAAAAGCTGGTGAGTGAGGGGGCATGTGAGGGAAAAGCTGATGAGCGAGGGGGCATGTGAGGGAAAAGCTGGTGAGGCAGCGGGCATGTGAGGAAACAGCAGGTGAGCGAGGGGGCATGTGAGGGAAACGCTGGTGAGTGAGGGGGCATGTTAGGTAAAAACTGGTGTGCGAGGGGCATGTGAGGGAAAGGCTGGTGAGTGATGGGCATGTTAGGGAAAATATGGTGTCCAAGGGGGCATGTTAGGGAAAAGATGGTGAGCGAGGGGCATGTTAGGGAAAAGCTGGTGTGCGAGGGGCATGTGAGGGAAAAGCTAGTGAGAGAGCGGGCATGTGAGGGAAAAGCTGGTGAGCGAGGGGGCATGTGATGGAAAAGCTGGTGAGTGAGGGGGCATGTGAGGAAACAGCTGGTGAGCGAGGGGCATGTGAGGGAAAGGCTGGTGAGTGAGGGGGCATGTTAGGGAAAATATGGTGTCCAAGGGGGCATGTTAGGGAAAAGATGGTGAGCGAGGGGCATGTTAGGGAAAAGCTGGTGTGCGAGGGGCATGTGAGGGAAAAGCTGGTGAGCGAGGGGGCATGTGAGGAAACAGCTGGTGAGCGAGGGGGCATGTGATGGAAAAGCTGGTGAGCGAGGGGCATGTGAGGGAAAGGCTGGTGAGTGAGGGGGCATGTTAGGGAAAAGATGGTGAGCGAGGGGCATGTTAGGGAAAAGCTGGTGTGCGAGGGGCATGTGAGGGAAAAGCTGGTGAGCGAGGGGGCATGTGAGGAAACAGCTGGTGAGCGAGGGGGCATGTGATGGAAAAGCTGGTGAGTGAGGGGGCATGTGATGGAAAAGCTGGTGAGTGAGGGGCATGTGAGGGAAAGGCTGGTGAGTGAGGGGGCATGTTAGGGAAAAGATGGTGAGCGAGGGGCATGTTAGGGAAAAGCTGGTGTGCGAGGGGCATGTGAGGGAAAAGCTGGTGAGCGAGGGGGCATGTGAGGAAACAGCTGGGGAGCGAGGGGGCATGTGATGGAAAAGCTGGTGAGTGAGGGGGCATGTGAGGAAACAGCTGGTGAGCGAGGGGCATGTTAGGGAAAAGCTGGTGTGCGAGGGGCATGTGAGAGAAAAGCTGGTGAGCGAGGGGGCATGTTAGGGAAAAGCTGATGAGCGAGGGGGCAAGAGAGGGAAAAGCTGGTGAGTGAGGGGGCATGTGAGGGAAAAGCTGGTGAGTGAGGGGGCATGTGAGGGAAAAGCTGGTGAGTGAGGGGGCATGTTAGGGAAAAGCTGGTGTGCGAGGGGCATGTGAGGGAAAAGCTGGTGTGCGAGGGGGCATGTGAGGTAACAGCTGGTGAGCGAGGGGGCATGTGAGGTAACAGCTGGTGAGCGAGGGGGCATGTGAGGTCATCTCAAGCTTCTCATTCACCAGGACCCTCCTCCTCAGTCACCAGGACCGTCCCCCTCAGTCACCAGGGCCATCCCCCTCAGCCACCAGGACCCTCCCCCTCAGCCACCAGGACCGCCCCCTCAGTCACCAGGACCCTCCCCCTCAGCCACCAGGACCCTCCCCCTCATCCACCAGGACCCTCCACCTCATCCACCAGGACCCTCCACCTCAGTTACCAGGACCCTCTGCCTCAGTCACCAGGACCATTTCCCTCAGTCACCAGGACCCTCCACCTCATTGACCAGGACCATTTCCCTCAGTTACCAGGACCCTCCGCCTCAGTCACCAGGACCGTCCCCCTCAGTCACCTGGACCTTCCCCCTCAGTCACCAGAACCGTCCCCCTCAGTCACCAGGACCATTTCCCTCAGTCACCAGGACCATTTCCCTCAGTCACCAGGACCATTTCCCTCAGTCACCAGGACCCTCCACCTCATTGACCAGGACCGTCCCCCTCAGTCACCAGGACTGTCCCCCTCAGTCACCAGGACCATCCCCTTTAGTCACCAGACCATCCCCCTAAGTCACCAGGAATGTCCACCTCAGTCTCCTACACCCCAGAACCTCACCACCAGGACCCACATCCCATCTCCCCATCCCCTCGTACACCCCACCTGTAACAGACACTCACTGCGACTCCAGAATTCTCATTTACTTTATTACAAAGAGATTTCCACATGTAAAAAGGAAGTTTGTATAAAAGTTGGCACTTGTGAACTGGTAACACGAAGGGGTGGTAGGGTACATAGCAGTGCCCCCCTCGTGCCCAATATCCACCCTGTAATACAATAATGACATACATCCCCTTTTCCCCAACACAGGCTTAAATACATAGAAAATGAAGCAACGCTGTTGTTTCTCTGGAGTATAATAAATAAGGATCTGAAATATATTGTTCATGAGCTGCGATGTGGAGGGTAAATCTTCTGTGCTGGACACCTGGGAGAACACAGACACCTGTAACTGCTGGCACATCATAGGCTGGGAAAATGCTGGCGCATCATAGGCTGGGGAAATGCTGGCGCATCATAGGCTGGGAAAATGCTGGCGCATCATAGGCTGGGGAAATGCTGGCGCATCATAGGCTGGGGAAATGCTGGCGTATCATAGGCTGGGGAAATGCTGGCGCATCATAGGCTGGGGAAATGCTGGCGCATCATAGGCTGGGGAAATGCTGGTGCATCATAGGCTGGGGTAATGCTGATGGGCGAGGAGCGGGCTACCAATACTCTCCTGTAATACTGATGGGAGAGGAGCGGGCTACCAATACTTTCCTTTAATACTGATGGGCGAGGAGCGGGCAACCAATACTCTCCTGTAATACTGATGGGCAAGGAGCGGGCTACTTATACTCTCCTGTAGTACTGATGGGCAAGGAGCGGGCAACCAATACTCTCCTTTACTAATGATGGGTGAGGAGCGGGCTACCAATACTTTCCTTTAATACTGATGAGCGAGGAGCGGGCAACCAATACTCTCCTTTACTAATGATGGGTGAGGAGCGGGCTACCAATACTCTCCTGTGATACTGATGGGCGAGGAGCGGCCTACTAATACTCTCCTGTACTACTGATGGGTGAGGAGAGGGCTACCACTACTCTCCTGTAATACTGATGGGCGAGAAGCGGGCTACCAATACTCTCCTGTAATACTGATGGGCGAGGAGCGGGCTACCAATACTCTCCTGTAATACTGATGGGCGAGGAGGGGGCTACCAATACTCTCCTGTAATACTGATGGGTGAGGAGCGGGCTACCAATACTCTCCTGTAATACTGATGGGCGAGGAGCGGACTACCAATACTCTCCTGTAATACTGATAGGTGAGGAGCGGGCTACCAATACTCTCCTGTAGTACTGATGGGTGAGGAGCGGGCTACCACTACTCTCCTGTAATACTGATGGGCGAGAAGCGGGCTACCAATACTCTCCTGTAATACTGATGGGCGAGGAGCGGGCTACCAATACTCTCCTGTAATACTGATGGGCGAGGAGCGGGCTACCAATACTCTCCTGTAATACTGATGGGCGAGGAGCGGGCTACCAATACTCTCCTGTAATACTGATGGGCGAGGAGCGGGCTACCAATACTCTCCTGTAATACTGATGGGCGAGGAGGGGGCTACCAATACTCTCCTGTAATACTGATGGGCGAGGAGCGGGCTACCAATACTCTCCTGTACTACTGATGGGCGAGGAGCGGGCAACCAATACTCTCCTGTAATACTGATGGGCGAGGAGCGGGCTACCAATACTCTCCTGTACTACTGATAGGCGAGGAGCGGGCTACCAATACTCTCCTGTACTACTGATGGGTGAGGAGCGGGCTACCAATACTCTCCTGTACGACTGATGGGTGAGGAGCGGGCTACCAATACTCTCCTGTACTACTGATGGGTGAGGAGCGGGCTACCAATACTCTCCTGTACTACTGATGGGCGAGGAGCGGGCAACCAATACTCTCCTGTAATACTGATGGGTGAGGAGTGGGCTACCAATACTCTCCTGTAATACTGTAGGGTGAGGAGTGGGCTACCAATACTCTCCTGTACTACTGATGGGTGAGGAGCGGGCTACCAATACTCTCCTGTACGACTGATGGGCGAGGAGCGAGCTACCAATACTCTCCTGTAATACTGATGGGCGAGGAGCGAGCTACCAATACTCTCCTGTAATACTGATGGGCGAGGAGCGGGCTACCAATACTCTCCTGTAATACTGATGGGCGAGGAGCGAGCTACCAATACTCTCCTGTAATACTGATGGGCGAGGAGCGGGCTACCAATACTCTCCTGTACTACTGATGGGCGAGGAGCGGGCTACCAATACTCTCCTGTAATACTGATGGGCGAGGAGCGGGCTACCTATACTCTCCTGTAATACTGATGGGCGAGGAGCGGGCTACCAATACTCTCCTGTAATACTGATGGGCGAGGAGGGGGCTACCAATACTCTCCTGTAATACTGATGGGCGAGGAGCGGGCTACCAATACTCTCCTGTACTACTGATAGGCGAGGAGCGGGCTACCAATACTCTCCTGTACTACTGATAGGTGAGGAGCGGGCTACCAATACTCTCCTGTACTAATGATGGGTGAGGAGCGGGCTACCAATACTCTCCTGTACTAATGATGGGTGAGGAGCGGGCTACCAATACTCTCCTGTACTAATGATGGGTGAGGAGCGGGCTACCAATACTCTCCTGTACTACTGATGGGTGAGGAGCGGGCAACCAATACACTCCTGTAATACTGATGGGCGAGGAGCGGGCTACCAATACTCTCCTGTAATACTGATGGGCAAGGAGCGGGCTACCAATACTTTCCTGTAATACTGATGGGGGAGGAGCGGGCTACCTATACTCTCCTGTAATACTGATGGGTGAGGAGCGGGCAACCAATACTCTCTTGTAATACTGATGGGCGAGGAGCGGGCTACCAATACTCTCCTGTACTACTGATGGGCGAGGAGCGGGCTACCAATACTCTCCTCTCACTCTTGGCCCAGTGACATTAGCTGCAAGGGCATGATGGGAAATATTCAACCATCTTATAGCTTGGACAGATGGGTGCAAAGTGGAGATGGCAGCATAGAAAGTGCAGGGTCTGTCATATGAGGGAAAGTTCCACAACGTCACTTTGTGAAAGAATAGAGGGCAGGGAGGCTGCAGGGCAACGCAGGGGGAAATAAGAGGGGTGCAATTATACAACACAAAGGTATTTGGAGGTGCTAGACCTAGCACCCCCTCTACACTAACTGGTGTGGGAGCAATGTGGTGCTGGGATCTCCCACGGCTAACAATACTGTGAAATAATGGAGAAGGGAATACACACAAGTGGTACATGTCCTCAGGAACATGTAGACTCTGCAATATATACGACACACATGTAGGGGGGGGGGGCCTGCGCCCCTTCTCGCATCCTTATTACTTTATATAAAGTGATAGGTACCGTACTTAACACACATTGGGGTGCATGGGAGGGCGGTCGCAGTGACATCAGGGTACAGGCCCCAGCAAGACAAACACAGATCACGGAATCACCCCGCTGACGCAGGAGTACAGAACTGAGTATATATTCTGCATGGTCCACACTTTCATTTTCTAATCTAAGGGATCCTAAATTCCCTGACTTTAGACAGGTAGGTAAAGAGATCTGTATAAGTGCACTGACTACTTTATTGGGCCATAAAGGTGCATGCGGTGACAGCCTGCAGGGAGCGGTGTGACGGTGGCTGGGGGGAAGTGCTGGAAGTGTTCCATGCAGAACGTATATACAGGACATGATATAACCTCCTATAGAACAGTATACAGTAAGTCAGTATATTGCTGGAAGGCGTTAGACTTACGGCAGCAGTGATATGTATTCTCTCACTATAAATATATGACATGGTTGGAGATGAGGCTTTCTGCCTGGGTGACTAATGGGCATCATGCATAATTCTGCAACGGATACTTTAACATACAGTATCTCATTCAATTTGGGCCTATCATTTGCCAAACAATTTTTTTTTGGTGCACTCCTTCTGTTAGTTACATGTTCCTCCACCAACTTCCTGTCTAGGTCACACATTCCAACACTGACTTTCTGTCTAGGTCACACATTCCTCCAGAAAACTTCCTGTCTAGTTCACGCGTTCCACTAGAAAACTTCTATCTAGGTCATTCCTTCCATCACAGACTTCCTGTCTAGTTCACGCGTTCCACCAGGAAACTTCCTGTCTAGGTCACACCTTCCATCACAGACTTCCTGTCTAGTTCACGCATTCCACCAGAAAACTTCCTGTCTAGTTCATGTGTTCCACCAGAAAACTACCTATCTAGGTCATGCGTTCCACCAGAAAACTACCTATCTAGGTCACGGGTTCCATCACAGACTTCCTGTCTAGTTCATGCGTTCCATCAGAAAACTTCCTGTCTAGTTCATGCGTTCCACCAGAAAACTACCTATCTAGGTCATGGGTTTCATCACAGACTTCCTGTCTAGTTCACGCGTTCCACCAGAAAACTTCCTGTCTAGGTCACTCCTTCCATCACAGACTTCCTGTCTAGTTCACGTGTTCTACCAGAAAACTTCCTGTCTAGTTCACGTGTTCCACCATATACTTTCTGTTCTGGGCACATTTTACATGGTAAAACTTCTTTCCTGGGCGCATTACACCATAAGCTCATAATATATTCATATCCTAATCATTGATGCAGACTACATATATTTTATGTTATCTTAAACTACAGTATAATGACCTTCTTATATGCAGCCCTTTAGGATGTAGAAAAATTACCAGGTGCAATTTTTTTACATAGTATTCCTAACAATGTGCATCCTTAATTTTAATTTTGATTACATCCAGGACATGTTGGGGGTGTAGTGTCCAATGTCTGTATAGGGTGTAATAGATGTATTATGGCCAGTGGTCAGGACATGTTGGGGTGTAGTGTCCTATGTCTGTATAGGGTGTTATAGATGTATTATGGCCAGCGGTCAGGACATGTTGGGGTGTAGTGTCCTATGTCTGTATAGGGTGTAATAGATGTATTATGGCCAGTGGTCAGGACATGTTGGGGTGTAGTGTCCTATGTCTGTATAGGGTGTAATAGATGTATTATGGTCAGTGGTCAGGACATGTTGGGGTGTAGTGTCCTGTCTGTATAGGGTGTAATAGATGTATTATGGTCAGCGGTCAGGTCCTGTTGGGGGAGTAGTGTCCTGTCTGTATAGGGTGTAATAGATGTATTATGGCCAGTGGTCAGGACATGTCGGGTGTAGTGTCCTATGTCTGTATAGGGTGTAATAGATGTATTATGGCCAGTGGTCAGGACATGTTGTGGTGTAGTGTCCTATGTCTGTATAAGGTGTAATAGATGTATTATGGCCGGCGGTCAGGACATGTTGGGGTGTAGTGTCCTATGTCTGTATACGGTGTAATAGATGTATTATGGCCAGTGGTCAGGACATGTTGTGGTGTAGTGTCCTATGTCTGTATAGGGTGTAATAGATGTATTATGGTCAGCGGTCAGGACATGTTGGGGTGTAGTGTCCTATGTCTGTATAGGGTGTAATAGATGTATTATGGTCAGCGGTCAGGACATGTTGGGGTGTAGTGTCCTATGTCTGTATAGGGTGTAATAGATGTATTATGGCCAGCGATCAGGACATGTCGGGGTGTAGTGTCCTATGTCTGTATAGGGTGTAATAGATGTATTATGGCCAGTGGTCAGGTCATGTTGGGGTGTAGTATCTTATGTCTGTATAGGGTGTAATAGATGTATTATGGCCAGCGGTCAGGACATGTCGGGATGTAGTGTCCTATGTCTGTATAGGGTGTAATAGATGAATTATGGTCAGTGGTCAGGACATGTTGGGGTGTAGTGTCCTATGTCTGTATAGGGTGTAATAGATGTATTATGGTCAGTGGTCAGGACATGTTGGGGTGTAGTGTCCTATGTCTGTATAGGGTGTAATAGATGTATTATGGCCAGTGGTCAGGACATGTTGGGGTGTAGTGTCCTATGTCTGTATAGGGTGTAATAGATGTATTATGGTCAGCGGTCAGGACATGTTGGGGTGTAGTGTCCTATGTCTGTATAGGGTGTAATAGATGTATTATGGCCAGCGGTCAGGACATGTTGGGGTGTAGTGTCCTATGTCTGTATAGGGTGTAATAGATGTATTATGGTCAGCGGTCAGGACATGTTGGGGTGTAGTGTCCTATGTCTGTATAGGGTGTAATAGATGTATTATGGCCAGCGGTCAGGACATGTTGGGGTGTAGTGTCCTCTGTCTGTATAGGGTGTAATAGATGTATTATGGCCAGCGGTCAGGACATGTTGGGGTGTAGTGTCAAATGTCTGTATAGGGTGTAATAGATGTATTATGGCCAGCGGTCAGGACATGTTGGGGTGTAGTGTCCTATGTCTGTATAGGGTGTAATAGATGTATTATGGCCAGCGGTCAGGACATGTTGGGGTGTAGTGTCCTATGTCTGTATAGGGTGTAATAGATGTATTATGGCCAGAGGTCAGGACATGTTGGGGTGTAGTGTCCTATGTCTGTATAGGGTGTAATAGATGTATTATGGTCAGCGGTCAGGCCATGTTGGGGTGTAGTGTCCTATGTCTGTATAGGGTGTAATAGATGTATTATGGTCAGCGGTCAGGTCATGTTGGGGTGTAGTGTCCTATGTCTGTATAGGGTGTAATAGATGTATTATGGCCAGTGGTCAGGACATGTTGGGGTGTAGTGTCCTATGTCTGTATAGGGTGTAATAGATGTATTATGGCCAGCGGTCAGGACATGTTGGGGGTGTAGTGTCCTATGTCTGTATAGGGTGTAATAGATGTATTATGGCCAGCGGTCAGGACATGTTGGTGTGTAGTGTCCTATGTCTGTATAGGGTGTAATAGATGTATTATGGCCAGTGGTCAGGACATGTTGGGGTGTAGTGTCCTATGTCTGTATAGGGTGTAATAGATGTATTATGGCCGGCGGTCAGGACATGTTGGGGTGTAGTGTCATATGTCTGTATAGGGTGTAATAGATGTATTATGGTCAGCGGTCAGGACATGTTGGGGGTGTAGTGTCCTATGTCTGTATAGGGTGTAATAGATGTATTATGGTCAGCGGTCAGGACATGTTGGGGGTGTAGTGTCCTATGTCTGTATAGGGTGTAATAGATGAATTATGGTCAGCGGTCAGGACATGTTGGGGGTGTAGTGTTCCATGTCTGTATAGGGTGTAATAGATGTATTATGGCCGGTGGTCAGGACATGTTGGGGTGTAGTGCCCTATGTCTGTATAGGTGTAATAGATGTATTATGGCCAGCGGTCAGGACATGTTGGGGTGTAGTGTCCTATGTCTGTATAGGGTGTAATAGATGTATTATGGCCAGTGGTCAGGACATGTTGGGAGTGTAGTGTCCTATGTCTGTATAGGGTGTAATAGATGTATTATGGCCGGTGGTCAGGACATGTTGGGGTGTAGTGCCCTATGTCTGTATAGGGTGTAATAGATGTATTATGGTCAGTGGTCAGGACATGTTGGGGTGTAGTGTCCTATGTCTGTATAGGTGTAATAGATGTATTATGGTCAGCGGTCAGGACATGTTGGGGTGTAGTGTCCTATGTCTGTATAGGGTGTAATAGATGTATTATGGTCAGCGGTCAGGACATGTTGGGGTGTAGTGTCCTATGTCTGTATAGGGTGTAATAGATGTATTATGGCCGGTGGTCAGGACATGTTGGGGTGTAGTGCCCTATGTCTGTATAGGTGTAATAGATGTATTATGGCCAGCGGTCAGGACATGTTGGGGTGTAGTGTCCTATGTCTGTATATAGTGTAATAGATGTATTATGGTCAGTGGTCGGGACATGTTGGGGTGTAGTGTCCTATGTCTGTATATAGTGTAATAGATGTATTATGGTCAGTGGTCGGGACATGTTGGGGGTGTAGTGTCCTATGTCTGTATAGGGTGTAATAGATGTATTATGTACAGTGGTCAGGACATGTTGGGGTGTAGTGTCCTATGTCTGTATACGGTGTAATAGATGTATTATGGCCAGCGGTCAGGACATGTTGGGGTGTAGTGTCCTATGTCTGTATAGGGTGTAATAGATGTATTATGGCCAGTGGTCAGGACATGTTGGGAGTGTAGTGTCCTATGTCTGTATAGGGTGTAATAGATGTATTATGGCCGGTGGTCAGGACATGTTGGGGTGTAGTGCCCTATGTCTGTATAGGGTGTAATAGATGTATTATGGTCAGTGGTCAGGACATGTTGGGGTGTAGTGTCCTATGTCTGTATAGGGTGTAATAGATGTATTATGGTTTGTGGTCAGGACATGTTGGGGTGTAGTGTCCTATGTCTGTATAGGGTGTAATAGATGTATTATGGCCGGTGGTCAGGACATGTTGGGGTGTAGTGTCCTATGTCTGTATAGGGTGTAATAGATGTATTATGGCCAGTGGTCAGGACATGTTGGGGTGTAGTGTCCTATGTCTGTATAGGGTGTAATAGATGTATTATGGTCAGCGGTCAGGACATGTTGGGGTGTAGTGTCCTATGTCTGTATAGGGTGTAATAGATGTATTATGGTCAGCGGTCAGGACATGTTGGGGTGTAGTGTCCTATGTATGTATAGGGTGTAATAGATGTATTATGGCCAGCGGTCAGGACATGTTGGGGTGTAGTGTCCTATGTATGTATAGGGTGTAATAGATGTATTATGGTCAGCGGTCAGGACATGTTGGGGTGTAGTGTCCTATGTATGTATAGGGTGTAATAGATGTATTATGGCCGGCGGTCAGGACATGTTGGGGTGTAGTGTCCTGTGTCTGTATAGGGTGTAATAGATGTAGTATGGCCAGTGGTCAGGACCTGTTGGGGTGTAGCGTCCTATGTCTGTATAGGGTGTAATAGATGTATTATGGCCGGCGGTCAGGACATGTTGGGGTGTAGTGTCCTATGTCTGTATAGGGTGTAATAGATGTATTATGGCCGGCGGTCAGGACCTGTTGGGGTGTAGCGTCCTATGTCTGTATAGGGTGTAATAGATGTATTATGGCCAGCGGTCAGGACATGTTGGGGTGTTGTGCCCTGTGTCTGTATAGGGTGTAATAGATGTATTATGGTCAGCGGTCAGGACATGTTGGGGTGTAGTGTCCTATGTCTGTATACGGTGTAATAGATGTATTATGGCCAGCGGTCAGGACATGTTGGGGTGTAGTGTCCTATGTCTGTATAGGGTGTAATAGATGTATTATGGCCAGTGGTCAGGACATGTTGGGAGTGTAGTGTCCTATGTCTGTATAGGGTGTAATAGATGTATTATGGCCGGTGGTCAGGACATGTTGGGGTGTAGTGCCCTATGTCTGTATAGGGTGTAATAGATGTATTATGGTCAGTGGTCAGGACATGTTGGGGTGTAGTGTCCTATGTCTGTATAGGGTGTAATAGATGTATTATGGCCAGTGGTCAGGACATGTTGGGGTGTAGTGTCCTATGTCTGTATAGGGCGTAATAGATGTATTATGGCCAGCGGTCAGGACATGTTGGGGTGTAGTGTCCTATGTCTGTATAGGGTGTAATAGATGTATTATGGCCAGCGGTCAGGACATGGTGGGGTTTAGTGTCCTATGTCTGTATAGGGTGTAATAGATGTATTATGGCCGGCGGTCAGGACCTGTTGGGGTGTAGCGTCCTATGTCTGTATAGGGTGTAATAGATGTATTATGGCCAGCGGTCAGGACATGTTGGGGTGTAGTGTCCTATGTCTGTATAGGGTGTAATAGATGTATTATGGCCAGCGGTCAGGACATGTTGCGGTGTAGCGTCCTATGTCTGTATAGGGTGTAATAGATGTATTATGTCCAGCGGTCAGGACATGTTGGGGTGTTGTGTCCTATGTCTGTATAGGGTGTAATAGATGTATTATGGCCAGCGGTCAGGACATGTTGGGGTGTAGTGTCCTATGTCTGTATAGGGTGTAATAGATGTATTATGGCCAGCGGTCAGGACATGTTGGGGTGTAGTGTCCTATGTCTGTATAGGGTGTAATAGATGTATTATGGCCAGCGGTCAGGACATGTTGGGGTGTAGTGTCCTATGTCTGTATAGGGTGTAATAGATGTATTATGGCCAGCGGTCAGGACATGTTGCGGTGTAGTGTCCTATGTCTGTATAGGGTGTAATAGATGTATTATGGCCAGCGGTCAGGACATGTTGGGGTGTAGTGTCCCATGTCTGTATAGGGTGTAATAGATGTATTATGGTCAGCGGTCAGGACATGTTGGGATGTAGTGTCCTATGTCTGTATAGGGTGTAATAGATGTATTATGGCCAGCGGTCAGGACATGTTGGGGTGTAGTGTCCTATGTCTGTATAGGGTGATATAGATGTATTATGGCCAGCGGTCAGGATATGTTGGGGTGTAGTGTCCTATGTCTGTATAGGGTGTAATAGATGTATTATGACCAGCGGTCAGGATATGTTGGGGTGTAGTGTCCTATGTCTGTATAGGGTGTAATAGATGTATTATGGCCGGCGGTCAGGACATGTTGGGGGTAGTGTCCTATGTCTGTATAGGGTGTAATAGATGTATTATGGCCAGCGGTCAGGACATGTTGGGGTGTAGTGTCCTATGTCTGTATAGGGTGTAATAGATGTATTATGGCCAGCGGTCAGGACATGTTGGGGGTGTAGTGTCCTATGTCTGTATAGGGTGTAATAGATGTATTATAGCCAGTGGTCAGGACATGTCGGGGTGTAGTGTCCTATGTCTGTATAGGGTGTAATAGATGTATTATGGCCAGCGGTCAGGACATGTTGGGGTGTAGTGCCCTATGTCTGTATAGGGTGTAATAGATGTATTATGGTCAGCGGTCAGGACATGTTGGGGTGTAGTGTCCTATGTCTGTATAGGGTGTAATAGATGTATTATGGTCAGCGGTCAGGACATGTTGGGGTGTAGTGTTCCATGTCTGTATAGGATGGGCTGTATCTTATACTGAAGCAATATTAAGGGGGTTGGATAGCCCCCAATGATCAAATATCCAACCCACAGGATATATTCTGTACGGAGCAATTCAGCATTGCTCCGGTGTTAGGGCTGCAGCTGTTACATGGTCAGTAAATACTGTTTGCTACAGTACTTCATTAGTCCCGTCACCAGATTCTGAGGTCACATGCGCAGAGCCGCTGGTCACACAGTAGGGAGGCGGCAGAGAAGTCCAAGCGGATACCTCTCAGCATCCCCAGAACTCCCATGGGAAGGAGCCCTGCAAACAAGCACTATCTGTAGAGAGCATTAATGTGACCTCATCACACAAGGCCATTGGGGAATTGGTTATGTCTAATGAGCTTTTACTGAGATTTGCAATATGTGTTCTAAGATCCAAATCCTTATCTGCAACCAAGAGACACATTATATGTACCCCTCCTCACACCCATCATCACCTGCCTTCTGTCTATGCCACCTGAGCCACTGAGGGTCACATAACATGAGGAAATGCAGTAATACATAATACATAGTATGTTCTACTAAGTTATCACCTTCACACTAAATGTATCACACGTGACATCACATTCTTGTCTGGGTCACATGTCTTTAATGCCAGCACCTGTTCCAGTGGCGTCAGCCTGGTCACTTCCTTTGTTGGCTGCATGCAGCTGCTGGTGAGCAGGTCCTGCCTGATGCGGAGAAGATGCTGAAAGGAAAGTAGCTGCCAGTGTGGGGCAGGACTGCGTCGGACAGCGGTATTGCTGAAGAATACGTTACAAGAAGAAATTAGACTAAAAGTCTCCAACCCAACTCTTTCGTTGTACGCTGCACCAGTCACGTAAGGCTACCCCTGGTCAACAGAGGGGGCACGAGAAGGATATACCATAGAAGAATTACCTATTAATAAAGCCTCCAAAAATAGCTCTGATCAGGGAGAGGTTTGTCCTAAACCGCATGATGCATCGTCTTTATCTTCCATTTTAGGCAGATTTTATGTCTTTTAAAGTTTTAGCCTCTTTCCATAAAATACTTTCTGACCAATCCTGACTACTGTTGGTTTTTAACTCTCTTCTATTTCTTAGGTGTCCTGTACCCTCCTGGACGGTTGGATGTTACTAAATGCTTAGCTCCCCATCACCAGCAGGGTCAAGGCTGTGCTCTGTGCTAAGGATAGATGCTGATGGACCTTGCGAGATACCAAAAGGGGACACAACAGGAGAGCGAGCTGCCAGTGGAGACAGAGATGGCGAGAAGCTGGGTGGTATAGCTGAGCTTGAAAGGGATGCCTCGTGAGTTATAGGGGAACGACGTAGAGAGGAGAAATTAGGGAAGGTTCTAGTGGCAGCAGGTTTAGGGGGCACGGTTTTCGCACCGGGGTGGGCAACAGAGGTGATAAGAGGAGGTGGATCAATGCGGGGTTGAGGAATGGCTTTGGGCTTTGGTTGGAAAGGTCTTCTCAATGCTGACTCATCCTTGAGCCTTGCAATCTCCATGAACACACTGGCCAGCGGCTGAAACTGAGGGCACCAATTCAGTAAATAATCCCAGTTGTAGCTGCCACGCAACTCCTCATCACTAGCCACAATAGCGGTCAGAGAGCCTTCCACGGATGGTTTGCCATCTTCGGGGAAAGTGTAGTCCTTGGGATGAGACATGTTAAGTCCACAACCTACCCCCATAAAAGCACCTCCTCCGCTATCATCTCGATAAAGTTGTGACTGACAAGAAGCCTTTTTGTTCTTGAACCATTGCCCACTATCCATGGAGGGGTCGCAGGAGATATCAGACAGTTGGTCAGCATCTTGCTGGATTCCAGAGTCAGGTCCACGTGCAGATATGTGCTCTTGCATGGAGGATGTAATACTTGCAACTCGAGGATATTCATTGATCATACGGATTTCATCATCTTCAGCAGCTTCAGCCGATCCACGACCACTGGAATGTGAGGGGTCTAGAGACCCTCCTCTAGTATACGAGCCATCTACGGTGGAAGATTCCATGGAGTAGCCTGGAAGAGTCTGGTGATAAATGCGATCACCACCGCCGAGTGCAGATTTGTCATGCCCAATCCTTTGCAAAGTACTGCCTTGTAAATTGTCCAATTGGGCATCAGCTTCTTGTCGTTTCTTCTGTGCCCCCCGAGACCTACAAACCACCAGAATAATGGCTACTGCAGCTAGTACCACCACCACTGCCAATGAAGAAGCCACAGATACTATGAGTAACAAATTCAGGTCAGGGGCCAAACCAAATGAAGTGTGAGTGATGTCCACAGTAAGCTGAGCCACAGCAACACGGGAAGATGGTAATGGGCTGTGGGCATGGACCTCCACTGTCATCTCCCTAGTCTCTCTTTTGGAACGGCCAGAACGGTGTCTTTGACCATCTACTTTCAAGTAAACATAACCAGTGGTTTCGTTGATCCCAAAGTATGGGGATGATTTGGAGAATGAGTAAAGAACCACCCCATCAGCTCCTTCATCTTCATCTGTGGCCTGAACACGCCCAATGGTCTGACCTTTAGCAGCTCCCTCTGGCACCTCAAAATTGAAGTATTGGGACACAAACACAGGGTCATACTCGTCTTCCCCAGTCACGAGGACCTGCACAGTGACTGTTGCTGAAAAGTTTCCAGCATCCGTTGCTTTTATAATCATATTGAAGGCTTTGCTCCGCTCATAGTCAAAGCTCTGCCGCGACAGCAGCTCCCCTGAAGTCCTGTTGACAGAGAACACATCTTTGCCAGTGAGCAGACCTGGTTCTGTTGCTGGGAGCTCCAGAACGGAGTAGAGCAGCTGACCAAACATGCCTGTGTCTAGATCAATGGCATGAATGACCGTGAGCAAGGTGTTTGCTGGCCGGTTTTCTCTAATATTGGTGGTCAGAATCTGGACTGGAAAGTAAGGCTTGTTGTCATTGATATCGCGCACCTCCACAGTAACAGGCACCAGAGCAAAATTGGCTTGACCACTGTTGCCATCAAAAGCCAGGACTACCAGGGTATGCGTAGCCTGCCTCTCCCTGTCCAGCTGGCGGACTAGCTTTATTGCCCCTGTCGCCTCGTTGATCTGGAAAAGCCGGCTCTCATCTCCAGATGTGATTCTGTAATGTATCATACCGTTGTCACCAGAATCAGAGTCCTGCGCCAAGACCCGGAGCACCTCGGCCCCCACAGGAGCAGCTTCGCTAAGGAGCACGTTGTAATCCGGCCGTGGGAATATTGGAGGATTATCATTGATGTCCAATATGGAGATGAGGACATGGACAGAGTGGCTTCGTTGGGGGACACCTCTGTCAGATGCCCCCAATGTCAGGTTATAAGTGTGAATGGTCTCGAAATCTAGGACGTCCATCAAGATGACTGAGGCAATGTGCTGAAAGTGACCGTTCCACAGGCGCACTCCACCCTGTACCTGGAAAACATTTCCAGCATTGCCGCTCAGAATGGTATAATCCAGCACTGAGTTTTCTGGAGTCAGGTCTGCATCCGTGGCCTCTAGAATCAGAAGAGTGCTCCCGAGTGGAAGGTCCTCGGGAACTGTAGCCGTGTATTGCTCTTGTGGGAAGGTCGGAGAATGGTCATTAATATCCATTATGAGGATTTGTACGGTTACAAGGGATGCGAGACTCGGTGAACCATGATCTCGGGCTTCTACCAACACATCCACCAGTGGCCTCGAGGCTTCCAACTCCATGGCCTGTGTTGTAAATAGGGTCCCTGAAAGAGAGAAGATGCATTATTGGCCAACAACCTTCAGACAGAAAGCGTGGACCCCCCCAGGCCAGCATGAGACATGGTCTATCGCACATCACTGGTGACAGCAGAGCGGGTCACATGGCTCCGTTATGCAGAGCCCTATGGGTGGCAGCACATGCAGGAAGAGACAGTAATGTGATCATACCATTGTCTGGGTGGATGTAAAATGTTCCGCTTCCGGCTGAAAGCACTTTGTAGGTGATTCTGCTGTTCTCACCGGAGTCACGATCGCTGGCTGAGATGCTGATCAGCGGGGTCCAAGCCTGAGTGTGCTCCGACACGGTCACCTGAGGAGATGGAGTGCGTGACTATCACTGCAATAGCAGGTTACCAACAGCAGAGGGCGTTCTCTACAATACAATATAATCCTACGAGACACGCGGGGCTTCCATCACAAATGCTGGGGCCCGGGACTGACAGAATGGTGGGGCCCCCATAGGGGAAAGGCGGGGTGCTACAGCATAACACACACATTCCATAATTCTATTTTATTTTACATTTGCTTAATGTCTCAGGTCACTGCTATTCCTTCATGCACCTCTCATAGGGGCTCATTTATCATTCAATATTTGGGCAAATTCCCCGAAAAATAGCAGCAAATATTAAATGTCCCCCGAATGAAAAAGCAGAGACCGCTGAAGGTATCTCCAATATCTGCTACGTCCCCCATGGGTTTCTATGGGGATGTGATGCTGCCATTTAGCAATATCCAGAATGCAAAGAATTCCAGATATTGGCTCCTGCGGCTCCTGCTGCTACCAGCATCTGAAATGGCGATAACCCATTGCAGCCTTCCGGCTACAAACCGCACTGCTGGACAGTGTTGCAGGGGCGGATTTGGATTGAAATCCGGCCCGTGAAGGGGGGACGCTACAGCCTGGGGGGTGTGTGTGTGTGTGTGCATGTGTGTGTGTTTGCGGTCGCCACAGGGGGGGGGGGGGTTCGGGGGTGGCGGGGGTGCGGACACTACTGACCACCGCCGCGCTTCCGTCGACATCCTGCTCACACAGTGCAGCATAGCTTAAAATAAATATGGCCGCCGCATATGTGCATTAAATATATGCATATATGCCGCGGCCATATTTGTTTTGGGCAATGCTGCCGTTTGTGACCAGGCTGGGCTGCGGCCGCTTCTAACCAAGGTAAGCGGCCCAGCCAAAGTGAAATCTGGTCCGGCCCACCGGGAACCGGCCCGGTTTCCCGGTGGGCCAATCCGCCTCTGTATTGTTGCCACGGAACCCACCCCAGAATCAGCTGATGTGCATAGCCGTCTGTACCTCTCATTCCCTTCATTTGCTCCAACTCCTCTCCTACTTAAATCTTCCATCTCTAACCACTGTACCTCACTCCATCCTTCTATGAGCCTTCCACCTCTTCTCCTCCTTCCACCGGAACCCTTGTATCTCTCTGTCCCTCCTCCCACCCGGAACCCTTGTACCAAAGGCGTAACTACCATAGGTGCAGGGGTGCAGCTGCTATGGGGCGCAGAGCTGAAGGGGGCCCATCTTTACTGTCTAAGTAATATGTTTTACACACATTTATCACCATCAGTTGCTAAATAGGGGCCCTTTAAAACCTTTTTTACTATGGGGCCTATGTATATCTAGTTACGCCCCTGCCTTGTTCATCTCCCTCCTTTCATCCAGAACCTTTGTACCTCTCCCTCCCTCCTTCCACTTGGAACCCTTGTACATCTCACGCTCTCCTTCCACCCGAACCCCTCTACTGGTTTATGTGCGGGTAGTCTGCACCCGTCCTTCATCCTCATGCGGCCTCCTGGACTCCAGAGCTCAGGGAGGGGAGTGGGGGACATGAAACAATGGAGGGGGCACCTGTTAGGCTGGAGCTGCAGAGACGGTGGGCACTGGTTGGTAGCAGGAGTGGGAAATGGAGCCGCTTATGCCGCCAGCTACCCATCAGCTCCCCCTCCTCACCTGCCTGGCAGAGCCGGGGATCACTAACAGCTCGTCCATGCACTACCCTTGCCAGAGACGCAAACAGAGCCACCAGCACCAGGATTACCAATATGGCTCCTGATTGGCTGGCAATCAGGAAGCTGGTGGCTAGTGCATCTGTAATGTGCTACTGCTGTCCGCGTCTCTGGCAGTGCACAGTACTAATCGCAATGCTGCCCTCCGGGCCCCAATTCTAGCTGGGCCCGGGACTCTGGTACCCCTAGGTGGATGGGGGTAAATGGATGGGGGGTAGCAGTGATAGGTCGGACACATATACTGAGCTATACCTGGTACAGGTTCTGCTTGAACTCTGGAGCATTATCATTGACGTCTTCCAGTGTCAGCCTCAGGTCTGCCCGTGTCTGGTGCTTCCCATCTGACGTCTGTATGGTTAGCGTGTACGATGTACGGTCCTCATAGTCCAACGGCTCCGTCAGCCATATCTGTCCACCGAAACGGAAGATGCTAAATGGTCCACCTGGAGATCCATCCACCGACAGGGAGTACCACAAGGGCGGGGACGAGTCCACGTCATTGGCGGTCACATGAGCAATCTCAGAGCCAATCAGCCCATCTGGAAAAGAGTCACCAGCGGTTATTCTGTATGGTGCACAATGAGGAGTCTGAATGAGGACCTTCTCTTCCAACAAGTGACCCACCACCATCTTCCCCCTACGCCCTCCGCAGGCATGGCACAGTAGAGGTGCCCTTATGTATGCAGAGAGGTGGCATGTAAAGGTTAGCTCCACCTATAACCGATCCCCCGGGGACTATGTACCCACCATGCAGACCCTCCATGCTCTTACACTACCAGATACAATGTGGACCAGGATATTCCACCTCATGTGGGCAGCATGCGGTACCGTACCCTCACGGACGCTCAGCTCCAGCTGCAGAGGAATAGTCGGACTGTTATCATTCACATCCATTACCACCAGGGTGAGGGTCGCTGTGCCGGTGAGAGGCGGAGATCCCCGGTCTGCTGCCATCACAACCAACCTGGAGAGTAAATCAGAGACTATCGTCATACGGATCCTCCTTTCCCCCATATACAGTAACGGTGGATCCTTCCTCCCCCTATATACAGTAATGCTGGATCCTCCCTCCCCTATATACGGAAACGCTGGATCCTTCCTCCCCTATATACAGTAACACCGGATCCTTCCACTCCGATATACGGTAACACCGGATCCTTCCTCCCCTATATACGGAAACAGGGCCGGCGCTACCCACTCAGCAGCTCCAGCAAAGCAGGGAGGCGCCATGCTGAAAAGGCGCTGTCTCTCTCCCTGCTCTGCTAAAGCTGCCTCAGCCCTCACTGTCACTGCCTCCTGCACGCCGCTCGCAGCGCCTGTCTGACAGCGGGTGTCAGTATGGAGAAGCTGAGCAGCTCCCTGCACCGCACACACACTGTCCTCCCCCTGAGACCTGCCCCCTCTTCCTCACGGACACTTGCACTGAGGCATGTAGTGATGTCTGTGAATGCCTGGATGACATGTCATGTCCGGATCCGCCCCCTACCCATTGCTCCCTGCGCCTGTCAGCTGTCAATCAAATGATGAACAGGCAGCAGGGAGCAATGGTTAGGGGGCGGATCCTCCCCTCTTATTCCAACTCCTCCCTCTCTCCCCTCCTTTCCCCCTCAGTCACGAGAGGGGTGTAATGGCGTCCTCAGCGTCCTGCCTACGCAGATAGAAGAGGAGGGACTGCACAAGAATTAAACAGCAAAAGAACTGAGTCTGTTATTATACATGTTTATAACAAATTTTTTAATCATTTTAATAATTGTAGATTTTTCTATATTAATTTAGACACTTTTCAAATAATGGGCTGGGTTATGTGTCTAATGGTGGCCATACACGCTGCAATAGCAGCGTGCGATGCGATGTGTGCTCCTGCGGGCATCGCACAGTACAAAAAGTATGTGCTGCACATACTTTTTGTACTGCTTTCGGATCGCATCGCACACACATTGCATGCATGCCGTGCGATGCGATCTAGCACATAACGTGTACGATTCTTGCAGCGTATATGGGCACCTTTAGTGCCTGCAACATTTTGCGGACACAGCACTGAGATGGTGTATGCATACATGTACATGCACCCGAGATCCTCCATAGGATCGCATGTTGCATATACTCCCACAATCGGGCTGCAGCTTGTTGCAAAGGCAATGTGAAAGGGCGCAAAATTCATGGTTTGCAGGAGGGCGCCGGACACCCTAGCACCGGCCCTGTACGGAAACACTGGATCCTTTCTGCCTTATATACGGTAACACGATTTCCTCCCTCCCCTATATACGGTAACACCGGATCCTCCCTCCCCTATATATGGTAACACGATTTCCTCCCTCCCCTATGTACGGTAACACCAGATCCACCCTCCCCTATATACGGTAACACCGGATCCTCCATCCCCTATATACGGTAACACTGGATCCTCCCTCCTCTATATACGGTAACACTGGATCCTCCCTCCCTTATATACGGTAACACGATTTCCTCCCTCCCCTATATACGGTAACACCGGATCCACCCTCCCCTATATACGGTAACACCGGATACTCCCTCCCCTATATACGGTAACACCGGATCCTTCCTCCCCTATATACGGTAACGTCTGACCTTTCCTCCCCTATATATGGTAACACCGGATCCTCCCTCCCCTATATACGGTAACGCTGGATCCTCCCTCCCCTATATACAGTAACGCTGGATCCTCCCTCCCCTATATACGGAAACGTGGATGTGTGTTACGGCCGCAGTGTATCACAGGCAGTGGGGGAGATGAGGGCCGCAGTGTGTCACAGGCAGTGGGGGAGGTTAAGGCCGCAGTGTATCACAGGCAGTGGGGGAGATGAGGGCCGCAGTGTGTCACAGGCAGTGGGGGAGATGAGGGCCGCAGTGTATCACAGGCAGTGGAGGAGGTTAGGGCCGCAGGGTATCACAGGCAGTGGGGGAGATGAGGGCCGCAGTGTGTCACAGGCAGTGGGGGAGATGAGGGCCGCAGTGTATCACAGGCAGTGGGGGAGATGAGGGCCGCAGTGTATCACAGGCAGTGGGGGAGATGAGGGCCGCAGTGTGTCACAGGCAGTGGGGGAGGTTAAGGTCACAGTGTATCACAAGCAGTGGGGGAGATGAGGGCCGCAGTGTGTCACAGGCAGTGGGGGAGGTTAAGGCCGCAGTGTATCACAAGCAGTGGGGGATGTTAAGGCCGCAGTGTATCACAGGCAGTGGGGGAGGTTAAGGCCGCAGTGTATCACAGGCAGTGGGGGAGATGAGGGCCGCAGTGTGTCACAGGCAGTGGGGGAGGTTAAGGTCACAGTGTATCACAAGCAGTGGGGGAGATGAGGGCCGCAGTGTATCACAGGCAGTGGGGGAGGTTAAGGCCGCAGTGTATCACAGGCAGTGGAGGTGGTTAGGGCCGCAGGGTATCACAGACAGTGAGGGAGATGAGGGCCGCAGTGTATCACAGGCAGTGGGGGAGATGAGGGCCGCAGTGTGTCACAGGCAGTGGGGGAGATGAGGGCCGCAGTGTATCACAGGCAGTGGGGGAGGTTAAGGCCGCAGTGTATCACAGGCAGTGGGGGAGATGAGGGCCGCAGTGTGTCACAGGCAGTGGGGGAGATGAGGGCCGCAGTGTATCACAGGCAGTGGGGGAGGTTAAGGCCACAGTGTATCACAAGCAGTGGGGGAGATGAGGGCCGCAGTGTATCACAGGCAGTGGGGGAGGTTAAGGCCGCAGTGTATCACAGGCAGTGGGGGAGGTTAAGGCCGCAGTGTATCACAGGCAGTGGGGGAGATGAGGGCCGCAGTGTGTCACAGGCAGTGGGGGAGGTTAAGGCCGCAGTGTATCACAGGCAGTGGGGGAGATGAGGGCCGCAGTGTGTCACAGGCAGTGGAGGAGGTTAGGGCCGCAGGGTATCACAGGCAGTGGGGGAGATGAGGGCCGCAGTGTGTCACAGGCAGTGGGGGAGGTTAAGGCCGCAGTGTATCACAAGCAGTGGGGGATGTTAAGGCCGCAGTGTATCACAGGCAGTGGGGGAGGTTAAGGCCGCAGTGTATCACAGGCAGTGGGGGAGATGAGGGCCGCAGTGTGTCACAGGCAGTGGAGGAGGTTAGGGCCGCAGGGTATCACAGGCAGTGGGGGAGATGAGGGCCGCAGTGTGTCACAGGCAGTGGAGGAGGTTAGGGCCGCAGGGTATCACAGGCAGTGGGGGAGATGAGGGCCACAGTGTGTCACAGGCAGTGGGGGAGGTTAGGGCCGCAGGGTATCACAGGCAGTGGGGGAGATGAGGGCCACAGTGTGTCACAGGCAGTGGGGGAGGTTAGGGCCGCAGTGTATCACAGACAGTGTGTGTGTATGGGGGAGGGGGTAGCTCCGCAGTGTATCATGGGCAGCGTGTGTGTCTGTGTGTGTGTGGGGGGGGGGGGTTTAGGGCCACAGTGTGTCACAACCCCAGAATATCATACACATGAGAGATGTGGACACATGAGAGACGTGGACGCAAGAGAGACGTGGCCTGGCACACACGAGCTGACACAGGTACATATCTTGGTACTTGTTTCCTAGCACGGCGCCACCGATTTTACTTGTATGCAATCGGGTTTCAAAAAAATCGGGCCAATTGCATCGCATGCAACCAAATTGCATGCAATGCGATTGACCCGACCGACTCGATGCCCCCCAGACCCCATTTTTCATTGTATGCCCCCTATTGTTAACGACACACCACGTTCAACGTGAACCCGAAGCGTGGCAAGCACAGCGAGCCCGCGAGGGGCGGCGGCACACGTCCTCTGACCTTTTCATACCCCCACTATCCACGTCGGCGTGGAGTTGATTTTATATAGTGTGGCGAGCGCAGCGAGCCAGAAGCGTGGCGAGCCCTTGCGAGCCCCACGAGGGGACGCGCATTACTTCACAGGTATTACGTGGCCCCTCGCCACACTATGTAAAATCAACTCCACGCCAACGTGGATAGTGGGGGTATGAAAAGGTCGGAGGACGCGTACCGCCGCCGCTCGCCACGCTTCGGGTTGGAGTTCATCGTGGGGTGGCGTTAACAAGGGGGGGGGGGGCATTTTACATACAAATTACCCATCAGGATGGGTATACAATCAAAAATTGGGTATGGGGGGGCATTTAACAATGGTTACTATGTAAAATCGGGTCCATCGTATTGGTCGCATTATAATGGCATGTGATGGACCCGATTTTAAATTTGTCGGGAAACCCAGGGCCGGTGCTACCACTAGGCAGCTTTAGGCAGCCTCAAAAATTTGTACCAAAGGATGGGTTAGTACACTACTGTGTACACCCTCAGGAGCGCTTAATTAGAGTTGCTGACTCAATAGGAGCAGCTGCTTGGGTGGGGAGGGTCAGTCCCCACACAACATAAGAAAAAAACACAATACAAAAAGCAGCGCTCACAATTAATGATGAGTGAATCAGATTTCAAAATTCATATAACAATTTATTAAAAAACAATATTAAAAATAATTCATATATAGCAGCATATTTTTAGACATATAATTGATGTAATTCAAGTGTACACTATTACAAAAAAACTGTTGTAGTAATTCATGAATAAAAAAAAAGAGGTTGTTTGTAAAAGCAATAACTGGTGACCAGATCTCACGTGTATCAGGATTTCCCCGTCCGGGGTAGGAGGAATAATGAAACCCGCACTGTCCACACTAGATGATAGTCCCAAAATTGTGATGGAGTCCGTAAACGGCGATTTGTAATCCTTGTGGGCACACTGAGGGAGTGGCTGATGTTGTGTTTGCCTACCTTCAACCTCGTGGCCAGGTATCCAGATGGAATTAGATGGTAAATTGAGCCGTAGACTTCCAATATTAGGTTGGTGTGTCACCTTGACAAAGCTGACGTTTGGACAGCGAAACGCGTTGGTTCTGCTGGTGCCAGATCCTGGATAACAGTTTGGAGGCTCCACCTGCTTAATCGTCTGACCACCAACCCACCCAACCTAATATTGGAAGTCTACGGCTCAATTTACCATCTAATTCCATCTGGATACCTGGCCACGAGGTTGAAGGTAGGCAAACACAACATCAGCCACTCCCTCAGTGTGCCCACAAGGATTACAAATCGCCGTTTACGAACTCCATCACAATTTTGGGACTATCATCTAGTGTGGACAGTGCGGGTTCCATTATTCCTCCTACCCCGGACGGGGAAATCCTGATACACGTGAGATCTGGTCACCAGTTATTGCTTTTACAAACAACCTCTCTTTTTTTTTATTCATGAATTACTACAACAGTTTTTTTGTAATAGTGTACACTTGAATTACATCAATTATATGTCTAAAAATATGCTGCTATATATGAATTATTTTTAATATTGTTTTTTAATAAATTGTTATATGAATTTTGAAATCTGATTCACTCATCATTAATTGTGAGCGCTGCGTTTTGTGTTGAGCTTTAGGCAGCTGCCTAGGGCGCCAGCCACTGGAGGGCGCCTCTTCAGCCCAACAATTAAATCCAATATAATTGTGGCAGGTGCTGGGAATAGCTATCTCTATTTTCCCAGCACCATTCTAAATCCCATCCCTGGTCCCTGCTGCTGGCGATGGCTGCCTAGCGCTGCTACCGCTGCCGCTGGTGGTGAGACACTGGTCCCAGAAGATGCCGCCCGCCCCTCACCATTGGCGTCAGCGGGGAACAGTGCCTCCGTGGCAGCAGCACTAGGCAGTCAGCGGCTGCAGCAGGGACTAGGGATGGGTCTCCCCACCAGCTGAGCTGCAGAAGAAGGAACCGCGAGGCGAGTGTCACCAGCGGCCTCCGATAACCCCCGCCACCCCCACCCCCAGCCCCGGGAAATGACGACGCGGCGGCCTGCCACCGCATCACACCGGGCATCACCCCCCCGCCCCGGAACACCGCGGTGGGCTGCTGGCGCAATCACCGCCACCCCCCCTGTACAGCGACCGGGGACAGATAGTAGCAGACCACCACATCCAGGTAAGTAACAGACCACCACATACAGGTAAGTAGCCCCATCAGAGATATCTCTCATAGACATAATATAATGACCTGTATACTGGGATGCTATATATTCAGGTTACACAGTAGTATATAGACGGATGGGATGAGGGCTCGGGGCACTTACTGTGCTATAATGACCTGTATACTGGGATGCTATATATATATAGACTGATGGGATGAGGGCTCGGGGTACTTACTGTGCTTCTGACCAGATCTCTCGGTCTAATATGGCTGTGGTTGTAACAACCCCGGTCTGGGGATCGATGCGGAACAGGTTCTTCATGGACTGCAGCTGCTGAAATGTATAAGTGACCTGTCCATTCAGCCCCTGGTCCGGATCCTCAGCGAGAACCTGATGGACAGAAGCAACAGTCTAATCTGATCCATCAGAGCCCGTAACGGCTGTCTAATTACTGTCCCAGCACCCGTACCTGCTGTCTAATCACTGCTCTGTGCCCTTACCTGCTGTCTAATTACTGTCCCAGCGTCCTTACCTGCTGTCTAATTACTGTCCCAGCACCCTTACCTGCTGTCTAATTACTGCTCTGCACCCTTACCTGCTGTCTAATTACTGTCCCAGCGCCCTTACCTGCTGTCTAATTACCGGCCTGCACCCTTACCTGCTGTCTAATTACCGGCCCGCACCCTTAACTGCTGTCTAATTACTGCTCCGCGCCCTTACCTGCTGTCTAATTACTGTCCCAGCGCCCTTACCTGCTGTCTAATTACTGCTCCGCGCCCTTACCTGCTGTCTAATTACTGTCCCAGCGCCCTTACCTGCTGTCTAATTACTGTCCCAGCACCCTTACCTGCTGTCTAATTACTGTCCCAGCGCCCTTACCTGCTGTCTAATTACTGCTCTGCGCCCTTACCTGCTGTCTAATTACTGCTCTGCGCCCTTACCTGCTGTCTAATTACTGCTCTGCACCCTTACCTGCTGTCTAATTACCGGCCTGCACCCTTAACTGCTGTCTAATTACCGGCCCGCACCCTTAACTGCTGTCTAATTACTGCTCTGCGCCCTTACCTGCTGTCTAATTACTGTCCCAGCACCCTTACCTGCTGTCTAATTACTGCTCCGCACCCTAACCTGCTGTCTAATTACTGCTCCGCGCCCTTACCTGCTGTCTAATTACTGCTCTGTGCCCTTACCTGCTGTCTAATTACTGCTCCGCACCCTTACCTGCTGTCTAATTACTGGGTACGCTTCCTTACCTGCTGTCTAATTACTGCTCCGCACCCTTACCTGCTGTCTAATTACTGCTCCGCACCCTTACCTGCTGTCTAATTACTGGGTCCGCTTCCTTACCTGCTGTCTAATTACTGCTCCGCACCCTTACCTGCTGTCTAATTACTGTCCCAGCACCCTTACCTGCTGTCTAATTACTGCTCTGCGCCCTTACCTGCTGTCTAATTACTGTCCCAGCACCCTAACCTGCTGTCTAATTACTGCTCTGCGCCCTTACCTGCCCTCTAATTACTGCTCTGCGCCCTTACCTGCTGTCTAATTACTGCTCTGCGCCCTTACCTGCCCTCTAATTACTGTCCCAGCGCCCTTACCTGCTGTCTAATTACTGTCCCAGCACCCTTACCTGCTGTCTAATTACTGCTCTGCGCCCTTACCTGCTGTCTAATTACTGGCTCCGCGCCCTTACCTGCTGTCTAATTACTGGCTCCGCGCCCTTACCTGCTGTCTAATTACTAGCTCCGCGCCCTTACCTGCTGTCTAATTACTGCTCTGCGCCCTTACCTGCTGTCTAATTACTGGCTCCGCGCCCTTACCTGCTGTCTAATTACTGGCTCCGCGCCCTTACCTGCTGTCTAATTACTGCTCTGCGCCCTTACCTGCTGTCTAATTACTGCTCTGCGCCCTTACCTGCTGTCTAATTACTGGCTCCGCTTCCTTACCTGCTGTCTAATTACTGCTCTGCGCCCTTACCTGCTGTCTAATTACTGCTACGCGCCCTTACCTGCTGTCTAATTACAGCTCTGCGCCCTTACCTGCTGTCTAATTACAGCTCTGCGCCCTTACCTGCTGTCTAATTACTGGCTCCGCGCCCTTACCTGCTGTCTAATTACTGCTCTGCGCCCTTACCTGCTGTCTAATTACTGCTCTGCGCCCTTACCTGCTGTCTAATTACTGGCTCCGCTTCCTTACCTGCTGTCTAATTACTGGCTCCACTTCCTTACCTGCCGTGTAATTACTGCTCCACACCCTTACCTGTTGTCTAATTACTGCTCCGCACCCTTACCTGCTGTCTAATGACTGCTCCGCGCCCTTACCTGCTGTCTAATTACTGGCCCAGCGCCCTTACCTGCCATCTAGTTACTGCTCCACGCCCTTACCTGCTGTCTACTGCTCCGCACCCTTACCTGCTTTCTAATGACTGCTCCAGGCCCTTACCTGCTGTCTAATTACTGCTTCGCGCCCTTACCTGCCGTCTAATTACTGCTCCGTGCCCTTACCTGCTGTCTAATAACTGCTCCGCCCCCTTACCTGCTGTCTAATAACTGGCTCAGTGCCCTTACCTGCTGTCTAATTACTGGCCCAGCGCCCTAATCTGCTGTTTAATTACTGGCCCAGCACCCTTACCTGCTGTCTAATTACTGGCCCAGCGCCCTTACCTGCTGTCTAATTACTGTCCCCCGCACCCTTACCTGCTGTCTAATTACTGCTCCACGCCCCTTACCTGCTGTCTAATTACTGCTCTGCGCCCTTACCTGCTGTCTAATCACTGGCCCAGTGCCCTTACTTGCAGTCTAATCACTGGCCCAGCGCCCTTACCTGCTGTCTAATTACTGCTCCGCGTCCTTACCTGCCGTCTAATTACTGGTTTAGCGCCCTTACCTGCCGTCTAGTTACTGCTCCGCGCCCTTACCTGCTGTCTAATTACTGGCCCGCGCCCTTACCTGCTGTCTAATTACTGGCCCAGCGCCCTTACCTGCTGTCTAATTACTGGCCCACGCCCTTACCTGCTGTCTAATTACTGGCCCACGCCCTTACCTGCTGTCTAATTACTGGCCCACGCCCTTACCTGCTGTCTAATTACAGCTCTGCGCCCTTACCTGCTAATTACCGGCCCGCACCCTTACCTGCTGTATAATTACCCGGACCGCACCCTTACCTGCTGTATAATTACCGGCACGCACCCTTACCTGCTGTCTAATTACCCGGCCCGCACCCTTACCTGCTGTCTAATTACCGGCCCGCACCCTTATCTGCTGTCTAATTACCCGGCCCGCACCCTTACCTGCTGTCTAATTACCGGCCTGCACCCTTACCTGCTGTCTAATTACCGGCCCGCACCCTTACCTGCTGTCTAATTACCGGCCCGCACCCTTACCTGCTGTCTAATTACCGGCCCGCACCCTTACCTGCTGTCTAATTACTGGCCCCGCACCCTTACCTGCTGTCTAATTACCGGCCCGTACCCTTACCTGCTGTCTAATTACCGGCCCGCACCCTTACCTGCTGTCTAATTACCGGCCCGCACCCTTACCTGCTATCTAATTACCGGCCCGCACCCTTACCTGCTGTCTAATTACCGGCCCGCACCCTTACCTGCTGTCTAATTACCGGCCCGCACCCTTACCTGCTGTCTAATTACCGGCCCGCACCCTTACCTGCTGTCTAATTACCGGCCCGCACCCTTACCTGCTGTCTAATTACCGGCCCGCACCCTTACCTGCTGTCTAATTACCGGCCCGCACCCTTACCTGCTGTCTAATTACTGGCCCGCACCCTTACCTGCTGTCTAATTACCGGCCCGCACCCTTACCTGCTGTCTAATTACCGGCCCGCACCCTTACCTGCTGTCTAATTACTGGCCCGCATTCTACCTGCTGTCTAATTACCGGCCTGCACCCTTACCTGTATTATGCGGCTCCCGTCAGCCTGCGCCTCCCTTATATAAGCTGTGTAGTGCGGGAGCTGGAAGCGGGGAGCGTTGTCGTTGGCGTCCTGCAGTAGGATGGTGACGGTGGTGAACGTGTAATATTGGGGCGTCTCTCCCTGCACCACCAGCTTGTGTCGGGCGTTCTGTTCATAGTCCAGCAATGCCGGCTTCCACACTGTGATTTGTCCTGCAGAAGAGACCAGCATCAGTGACCCCACGTTGCAGCATTTATCACAGTATTATCGCTGTACATGTGTGTCACATGTACGCGGCTGTTAGTACATACAATCTGATATTGCTGTAGATACGTGTCACGTGTACGCGGCTGTTAGTACATACAATCTGATATTGCTGTAGATACGTGTCACATGTACGCGGCTGTTAGTACATACAATCTGATATTGCTGTAGATACGTGTCACGTGTACGCGGCTGTTAGTACATACAATCTGATATTGCTGTAGATACGTGTCACATGTACGCGGCTGTAAGTACATACAATCTGATATTGCTGTAGATACGTGTCACATGTACGCGGCTGTTAGTACATACAATCTGATATTGCTGTAGATACGTGTCACATGTACGCGGCTGTTAGTACATACAATCTGATATTGCTGTAGATACGTGTCACATGTACGCGGCTGTAAGTACATACAATCTGATATTGCTGTAGATACGTGTCACGTGTACGCGGCTGTTAGTACATACAATCTGATATTGCTGTAGATACGTGTCACATGTACGCGGCTGTTAGTACATACAATCTGATATTGCTGTAGATACGTGTCACATGTACGCGGCTGTTAGTACATACAATCTGATATTGCTGTAGATACGTGTCACATGTACGCGGCTGTTAGTACATACAATCTGATATTGCTGTAGATACGTGTCACATGTACGCGGCTGTTAGTACATACAATCTGATATTGCTGTAGATACTTGTCACATGTATGTGGCTGTGAGTACATGTACCTACATCCACATACATGTAACATGTATCTGATGCAAAATCCTACCTCATGTACTATGACATTGTTGCAGATACATGTCACATGCTTGTCGCTGTCAGTATGAGCAGTTCCACCACCTGTATTTGTGATTACCTGCAGTGTGGATATCGCTGTGAGTATCTGAGGAATTGATATCGCTGTGAGTATCTGAGGCATGGCTATCACTGTGAGTACCTGAGGTAGAGATATTACTGTGAGTACCTGTAGTGTGGATTTCGCTGTGAGTACCTGAGGTATGGATATCGCCATGAGTATCTGAGGAATGGATATCGCTGTGAGTATCTGAGGAATGGATATCGCTGTGAGTATCTGAGGAATGGATATCGCTGTGAGTATCTGAGGAATGGATATCGCTGTGAGTATCTGAGGAATGGATATCGCTGTGAGTATCTGAGGAATGGATATCGCTGTGAGTATCTGAGGAATGGATATCGCTGTGAGTATCTGAGGAATGGATATTACTGTGAGTACCTGTAGTGTGGATATCACTGTGTGTATCTGAGGAATGGATATCGCTGTGAGTATCTGAGGAATGGATTTCGCTGTGAGTATCTGAGGAATGGATATCACTGTGAGTATCTGAGGAATGGATATAGCTGTGAGTATCTGAGTAATGGATATCGCCGTGAGTATCTGAGGAATGGATATCGCTGTGAGTATCTGAGGAATGGATATTACTGTGAGTACCTGTAGTGTGGATATCACTGTGTGTATCTGAGGAATGGATATCGCTGTGAGTATCTGAGGAATGGATATCGCTGTGAGTATCTGAGGAATGGATATCGCTGTGAGTATCTGAGGAATGGATATCGCTGTGAGTATCTGAGGAATGGATATCGCTGTGAGTATCTGAGGAATGGATATTACTGTGAGTACCTGTAGTGTGGATATCACTGTGTGTATCTGAGGAATGGATATCGCTGTGAGTATCTGAGGAATGGATATCGCTGTGAGTATCTGAGGAATGGATATTACTGTGAGTACCTGTAGTGTGGATATCACTGTGTGTATCTGAGGAATGGATATCGCTGTGAGTATCTGAGGAATGGATATCGCTGTGAGTATCTGAGGAATAATTATCGCTGTGAGTATCTGAGGAATGGATATCGCTGTGAGTATCTGAGGAATGGATATCGCCGTGAGTATCTGAGGAATGGATATCGCTGTGAGTATCTGAGGAATGGATATCGCTGTGAGTATCTGAGGAATGGATATCGCTGTGAGTATCTGAGGAATGGATATCGCTGTGAGTATCTGAGGAATGGATATCGCTGTGAGTATCTGAGGAATGGATATCGCTGTGAGTATCTGAGGAATGGATATCGCCGTGAGTATCTGAGGAATGGATATCGCTGTGAGTATCTGAGGAATGGATATTACTGTGAGTACCTGTAGTGTGGATATCACTGTGTGTATCTGAGGAATGGATATCGCTGTGAGTATCTGAGGAATGGATATCGCTGTGAGTATCTGAGGAATGGATATCGCTGTGAGTATCTGAGGAATGGATATCGCCGTGAGTATCTGAGGAATGGATATCGCTGTGAGTATCTGAGGAATGGATATCGCTGTGAGTATCTGAGGAATGGATATTACTGTGAGTACCTGTAGTGTGGATATCACTGTGTGTATCTGAGGAATGGATATCGCCATGAGTATCTGAGGAATGGATATCACTGTGAGTATCTGAGGAATGGATATTGCTGTGAGTACCTGAGGTTACGGATATCGTTTTGAGAAGTACAAATATCGCTGTGAGTACCTGTAGTGTGGATATTGCTGCGAGTATCTGAGCTATGGATATAACTATGAGGTTCTGGAGTGTGGGTATCGCTGTGAGTTGCAGAGGCATATACAGTAGTTGTAAGTACCTGTAGCAGTAGTACGTTTATTTATATACCTGTAGTATAAATATAATATGTGATATAAGGAGAGAGTACATGTAGTATAAATATAATATATGACATAAGGAGAGAGTAGGTGTAGTATAAATATAATATGTGATATAAGGAGAGAGAGTAGGTGTAGTATAAATATAATATGTGATATAAGGAGAGAGTAGGTGTAGTATAAATATAATATATGACATAAGGAGAGAGTACCTGTAGTATAAATATAATATGTGATATAAGGAGAGAGTACGTGTAGTATAAATATAATATATGATGTAAGGAGAGAGTACCTGTAGTATAAATATAATATATGTCATAAGGAGAGAGAGTACCTGTAGTATAAATATAATATATGATATAAGGAGAGAGTAGGTGTAGTATAAATATAGTTTATGATATAAGGTGAGAGAGTAGGTGTAGTATAAATATAATATATGATATAAGGAGATAGTAGGTGTAGTATAAATATAATATATGATATAAGGAGAGAGTACCTGTAGTATAAATATAATATGTGATATAAGGAGAGAGAGAGTACCTGTAGTATAAATATAATATATGATGTAAGGAGAGAGTAGGTGTAGTATAAATATAATATATGATATAAGGAGAGAGTAGGTGTAGTATAAATATAGTTTATGATATAAGGAGAGAGAGTAGGTGTAGTATAAATATAATATATGATATAAGGAGATAGTAGGTGTAGTATAAATATAATATATGATATAAGGAGAGAGTACCTGTAGTATAAATATAATATGTGATATAAGGAGAGAGAGTACCTGTAGTATAAATATAATATATGATATAAGGAGAGAGTAGGTGTAGTATAAATATAGTTTATGATATAAGGAGAGAGAGTAGGTGTAGTATAAATATAATATATGATATAAGGAGAGAGTAGGTGTAGTATAAATATAATATATGATATAAGGAGAGAGTACCTGTAGTATAAATATAATATGTGATATAAGGAGAGAGAGTACCTGTAGTATAAATATAATATATGATATAAGGAGAGAGTAGGTGTAGTATAAATATAGTTTATGATATAAGGAGAGAGAGTAGGTGTAGTATAAATATAATATATGATATAAGGAGAGAGTAGGTGTAGTATAAATATAATATATGATATAAGTAGAGAGTACCTGTAGTATAAATATAATATGTGATATAAGGAGAGAGAGAGTACCTGTAGTATAAATATAATATATGATATAAGGAGAGAGTAGGTGTAGTATAAATATAGTTTATGATATAAGGAGAGAGAGTAGGTGTAGTATAAATATAATATATGATATAAGGAGAGAGTAGGTGTAGTATAAATATAATATATGATATAAGGAGAGAGTAGGTGTAGTATAAATATAATATGTGATATAAGGAGAGAGTAGGTGTAGTGCAAATATAATATGTGATATAAGGAGAGAGTAGGTGTAGTATAAATATAATATGTGATATAAGGAGAGAGTAGGTGTAGTATAAATATAATATGTGATATAAGGAGAGAGTAGGTGTAGTATAAATATAATATGTGATATAAGGAGAGAGTACGTGTAGTATAAATATAATATATGATATAAGGAGAGAGTAGGTGTAGTATAAATATAATATATGATATAAGGAGAGAGTAGGTGTAGTATAAATATAACATATGATGTAATGAGAGAGTAGGTGTAGTATAAATATAATATATGATATAAGGAGAGAGTACGTGTAGTATAAATATAATATAAGGAGAGAGTAGGTGTAGTATAAATATAATATATGATATAAGGAGAGAGAGTAGTTGTAGTATAAATATAATGTATGATGTAAGGAGAGAGTACGTGTAGTATAAATATAATGTATGATGTAAGGAGAGATAAGTGTAGTATAAATATAATATATGATATAAGGAGAGAGTACCTGTAGTATAAATATAATATATGATATAAGGAGAGAGAGTACGTGTAGTATAAATATAATATGTGATATAAGGAGAGAGAGTACGTGTAGTATAAATATAATATATGATATAAGGAGAGAGTAGGTGTAGTATAAATATAATATATGATATAAGGAGAGAGTAGGTGTAGTATAAATATAATATATGATATAAGGAGAGAGTAGGTGTAGTATAAATATAATATATGATATAAGGAGAGAGTACGTGTAGTATAAATATAATATATGATATAAGGAGAGAGTTGGTGTAGTATAAATATAATATATGATATAAGGAGAGAGTACCTGTAGTTAGAATATATAATATACAGTGGCAGATTCAGGGGGGGGGGCACCCGGGCACGTGCCCCCCTGTCATTTCATTTTGTAGCTGAGGACCAGGGCTTTCCAACGAGCCCAGCCCCGTGTCTCTAGCCCCCCGGGAACCAGAGATATCGCCTGGCAAAGCTGTAACGGTTTTTCTCCATAGGATAATATGGGACCCGTCAATTCCGACCCCCACCCGGTTCCGAAGGCTGCCAGTTCCCCCCCCTGGCATCAGAGAAGCTTATGATTGATTAAATTAAATTCCAAATCGCTGGGCCTTCAATATGATACCAGGCTGGTCCATATCGGTCAATCGGTTCCAGAGATATAGCGTGTAAACCGATTTTTTTATTTTTTAAATGTAATTTCATGGCTGTTCATGTTCTTTGAGGGCAGATTACTCTGGAACCAAACGTTCCAGTTTCACAGGACCAAAATCATTCAAAGCCCACTCAAAAGTTCTTCAATATGATACTTGTCTCATGTAAATGGGTTAGTTGGTTCCAAAGATATAGCCGGTTAAATGAGATAACTGGTTAAAGGGGGGAGGGGTGGTTTTCTCTCCCCCTCACACCAGAAAATGCAGGGACTAGGCTGGTGTAAAAGGAGCCAACCTGGGAATGCATTTTCTGGTGTGAAAGGGGTATTATTTCAAATAGCCGGGACCTGCAGTGCTCTGAATACAGCCAGGCTCTGCCACTGTCAGCGGCTATCACTTCTGCCTGGCGGCGGTTGTCCCCCATTTACCGCGAGCATGTATTCCCCCTTGGCAATGAGCATGTAATCCCACATGGCAACGAGCATGGAACCTCTGGCAATGAGCATGGAACCCTTGGCAATGAGCATGTAGATAAGCAGCACTTATGTAGCATCATTTTTAATAGGCATTATGGTGTTTGGCATAATACATAATGGATATAATGGCGTGTAACTTAACGTGTAATGGACATTATGGTGTAAATGTTTAATGCGCGCCTTTGGTGGACAATGTCCCTGTTTATGAAGCGTATTGTGAATTTTGGCTAAATCTGTGTGGCATTATGTGAATTCTGGCTCAATCCATGTGGCATTATGTGAATTTTGGCTCAATCCATTTGGCATTTTATGAATTTGGCTCAATCCATGTGTTATTATGTGAATTTTGACACAATCCGTGTGGCATTATGTGAATTGTGGCTCAATCCGTGTGGCATTATATGAATTTTGGCTCATTCCATTTGGCATCATGTGTAAGGGGCAAGTATAATGGGGTCTAGTATTTTGTTGCATAATGTGTAGAAGTTGTTGTACACTACACTCAAGGACACGCCCCCTGTTGAGTGGCCACACCCCCTTTTCCGGAGCGCGCTTTAGGCGCGCGCACAACTACATCCTTCACTTTTGTTGCCATGGTGGGCCTGCGCACTTTAAATGCCAGGGCCTATTTTTAATCCCATTCCCACCCTCTCTCTGCCGCTCTCTTAGCATGTACACTGGCACCACTAACACCGCCCCTCCCCCACCTAAACCCTCTTTTATCATGGTGCCCCCCCTGTCATTTTATCCTGGATCCGCCCCTGATAATATATAATATATAATATACCATTAGCAGGGGCGTAACTATAGCACCGCAGCCCCCGCGGTCGCGGGGGGGCGCTGTGCATGTGGGGGCTCTGGGGGCCTGCGGTGCTATAGTAATGCCCCCGCCCCCCATCCCCCGCAGGCTTACCTGTCTGCGCGTCCCGGCTCCCCTCTTGGCTACAATCAATTCTATGGGGACGGACCACGATAAAATGGCCGTCCCATAAAGCAAACAGTTCTCTGAAACTGTCTGCGGTATGGGGGCGGCCATTTTATCGTGGTCTGTCTGCATAGAATTACTTGAAGCCAGGAAGGGCGCCGGGAGTAGTTGGGAGGTATGCATCAGCGCGTTGGACAGGACAGAAAGTGCGGGGACCCTGCATGTGCCCAGCCCGATATACGAGTCCAATAATGCAGCTACTGGCCCAGAGTGTAAGGGTGAATGTGCTGCTACACCAGACCACTCTGCTGACACACCGCCCGGGACGCGCAGACAGGTAAGCCGGCCGGCGGGGCGGGGGGGGGGGGGGGGGGTTGGGAAGACTGGCGGGGAGTGGGGGCGCCCCCCATTAACGACGGGGGGGCGCCCCAAAACAAGCTACGCCACTGACCATTAGAACGTATATGTTTAGATGAACCCCTTAAGAAGGGAGTGATCTCGTCAATATATAATCTGTTATTGCATTCATCCGAATCTCCCGCCTCCAAATTTGAACGACAATGGGAGGAAGATTTGGGAGACCCCCCAGATGAAGAGTCTTGGTCACTAATCCGTGAGAGATTATCCAAAAATTCTATCTCTACTCTGGTTAAGGAGAATGCATATAAGATTTATTATCGCTGGTACTTGGTTCCAGTTAGACTAAATAAGATGTATAGCTCTGCTTCACCTTTATGCTGGAGAGGCTGTGACGAGTTGGGCTCTTTCTTGCACATATGGTGGACTTGTCCTAAAATTAAGTATTTTTGGAACAAAGTAGCAAATCTATTAAGTAAGGTTTTGCTAACTACTGTAATTAGTAGAGACAGGATTATATGCATTTGCATATTTGCATATGCATTTGCATATTTTGCCTATTCTCACTGGTTATTGCATATTTGGTACTTGTTTCCTAGAACGGCGCCCATCGCGGGCATCGCATGTACATCGCATGCCATTATAATGGCATGCGATGCGACCGATGCGATGTCCGCGATTTTACATAGAAATGCATGGTAAAATGTAAATCGCGTGCGATGCGACCAGCGCGATTACCGATTTTACATAGGGAACAATGTTAAATGGCCCACAGACCCCAAATAGCCCCCTGAAGTGTGAAATGCCCCCCCCCAATTGTTAACTCCACCCCACGATCAACATCAACTCAAAGCGTGGCGAGCGCAGCGAGCCAGCGAGGGGCGGCGGTACGCGTCCTCTGACCTTTTCATACCCCCACTATCCACGTCGGCGTGGAGTTGAGAATAGAAAGTGTGGCGAGCGCAGCGAGCCACCGTGCCCGAAGCATGGCGAGCGCAGTGAGCCCCGCGAGGGGACGCAGATACCTGTGAAGCCCGCGAGGGGACGCGTATAGCTGTGAAGGTATCCGCGTCCCCTCGCTGCGCTCGCCACGCTTCGGGCTCGGTGGCTCGCTGCGCTCGCCACACTTTCTATTCTCAACTTCACGCCGACGTGGATAGTGGGGGTATGAAAAGGTCGCGTTTTGCCGCCCCTCGCGGGCTCGCTGCGCTCGCCACGCTTCGGGTTGATGTTGATCGTGGGGTGGCGTTAACAATTGGGGGGGCCATTTCACACTTCAGAGTGGCTATTTGGGGTCTGTGGACCATTTAACATTGTTCCCTATGTGAAATCGGGTCAATTGGGCCATTTAACATTGTTCCCTATGTAAAATCGCGGTAATCTTTGCGATGCCTAAGATCAATATCGTGGGCACCGTTCTAGGAAACAAGTACCGCATATTTTACCTAAAATCTAGTGATGGTGCATATTTTAGGCCCCGTCCTCTTCCCACCCGCGAGTCACATCACTGCTTTCCCTGCTGCTGCTGGCCAGGTAGTGGTAGAGTGTGCAGGCTGGGGCAATATGTGTGCAGTGTAGGGAACCTTGGATGTACGCTATGTCTGACACTGCTCTAGGCTGCCAATCCATGTTGATAAAAGTCAGTCGGGGCGGATACCATTATGAAGCTCCTGATTCTTTGCCTGCCCCTGACACCAAGAGACAGACTTCTGCAGCAGAGGAGGCAGGCGGAAGGGTTGTGACATCACGTGGCGCGGAGGAAATGCAGTGTCACAGTGAATATGTGGTGCAGGGAGGCAGCCTTCCACTGCGCCGCCCTCACACGCTATGCTGACATTTGATCCATCGGCGCTGGAGATGAGGCTCCGTGCAGTTGATGCAAGAAGAGCCTAGGACGCTGCAGTCTGCTGTAGCAGCCAGGGAGAAAAAAATCCTGTGTACAGCACTAGACATCTGCAGATGCTGTGGGCCTATTTTTGAGGTTTATTTGCAACTAATTGTATGCTAATTTTCAAATAATAAGTTAAAAATAGCTTTTTTTATTATGTAATGTACCATATTTTAACAATTTTCAAGCATATTTTAAGTATTTTTCATGCATATTTGCATGCATATTTCAAGCTTTTTATGTTGCATATAATCCTTTCTCTAGTAATTAGGGATCCATGGTCTTTCCTGCTAGGACATCCAATAAACTACCTAGATCCTCTATCAGAAAAATTAGCAAACCAGATATTAAGTGCAGCAAGATGTCTTATTGCATCACATTGGAAATGCGTAGAACCCCCTTCGTCTCAGATCTTGTCAAATAGAATTTGGTTTATTGCTTCAATGGAAAAGATTTCAGCATTTTTACAAAATAGATCCGTAAAATTTATTCAGATTTGGAACCCTTGGTTTGTTTATGCACAATCTCTACATGGTGGGGAAAAACGTGCCAAACTTGATCAATATGTATTCTGAATATTATATATGTCCTCTGTAAATAAGAATAGATGGGATAAGGGAAACACTTAACTGTGTTTTGTTTTGTTTTTCTTCTTTATATGATATGTATATAAATATATATATAAAACCTTCCGGGCAATTATTACTTTTTTTTTTTTTATTTATTTATTTTTTTTTTTTTTTTTTTTGTCTTGTTTTAATGTCATTTCATAATTTTAAGATTTGTAACTAATTTTGAGTTGAAAATAGAAATTCCAATGTTCTGAAAAATGTCAAAATGTTCTATGCAAATTATAAAACTGTAAAGCTGAATATTTCGAACTATATATATGTATATGTGTCTATTGATACGCTTGAACATTGTAAACTGTATATTAAATGTTAAATTGAATAAAATATATCAGTTAAAAAAAAAAAAAAAAAAAAAAATATATGATATAAGGAGAGAGTAGGTGTAGTATAAATATAATATATGATATAAGGAGAGAGAGTAGGTGTAGTATAAATATAATGTATGATGTAAGGAGAGAGTAGGTGTAGTATAAATATAATATGAGATATAAGGAGAGAGTAGGTGTAGTATAAATATAACATATGATGTAAGGAGAGAGTAGGTGTAGTATAAATATAATATATGATATAAGGAGAGAGAGTACCTGTAGTATAAATATAATATATGATGTAAGGAGAGAGTACGTGTAGTATAAATATAATATATTATATAAGGAGAGAGAGTACGTGTAGTATAAATATAATATATGATGTAAGGAGAGAGTACGTGTAGTATAAATATAATATATGATGTAAGGAGAGAGTACGTGTAGTATAAATATAATATATGATATAAGGAGAGTCTACCTGTACTTGGGTTGATGCTGAAAGCTGCATTCTCATTTCCACTGAGGAAGCTGTAAGTGATCTTTCCAGATGACCCACCCGTGTGAGCAGCCCTCACTGCCCCAACCACCACTCCTGTAATAGACAAACACAGAAACTAGATACATGGTAGTATCAAAGGTTGTAGAGCAGTGGCATCAGAGGTGGGACAGTGATAGTATCAGAGGGGCAAGTGATGGTATCAGCAGAGGGGCGAGGGATGGTATCAGAGAAGGGACAGCGATGGTATCAGAGAAGGGACAGCGATGGTATCAGAGAGGGGACAGCGATGGTATCAGAGAGGGGACAGCGATGGTATCAGAGAGGGGACAGCGATGGTATCAGAGAGGGGACAGCGATGGTATCAGAGAAGGGACAGCGATAGTATCAGAGAAGGGACAGCGATAGTATCAGAGAGGGGACAGCGATGGTATCAGAGAGGGGACAGCGATGGTATCAGAGAGGGGACAGCGATGGTATCAGAGAGGGGACAGCGATGGTATCAGAGAAGGGACAGCGATGGTATCAGAGAAGGGACAGCGATGGTATCAGAGAAGGGACAGCGATAGTATCAGAGAGGGGACAGCGATGGTATCAGAGAAGGCAAAGGGATGGTATCAGAGAAGGGACAGCCATACCCTCCAACTGTACCAAATTTGCCGGTACAGTACCGTTTTTTAACGAGCTGTACCGGCAAATTAAACTTGTACCGAATGTACCGATTTTTTTAAGAATTGACAGCCGGGCAGAGAGCGCTGTCTGTACGCTGCCCGGCTGGATCTAGTTTCTGACTTCTGCCGTATAGTCATGTCAAAGCAGCGGCAGCAGCCTGGTCCGACGCTGTTATCAATTCTCCCTAGTCTGGACGGCCGCGAGCCAATAGGAGCTCGCGGTCCGGCAGCCGCTCATGATTGGCTGCTTGGACCGGGAGCTCCTATTGGCTCGCGGCCGTCCAGTGGGATAATTGAAAATAGACCAGGCTGCTGCCGCTACTCAGCCATCTTACTACACCCCCCCTGCGGCGACCGCACTCCGATCTCCTCCGAGTCCCATGGGATCCCGGCGCCGACATCAGCCTGGGTGCACTGGGCGCATGTGTACACATCACTCTGCAAGGTAACGGCTGGCTATGCGGGAGACCGCCACGGGTGTCTTCCGTTCTGGAGAACTTGGGAGTATAAAGATGGCGGGTATACAGTGAAAGGAGGGCACAGTGGGGAGAGAGCACGCAGGAGACCATACCCATCCAGCCAGGCAGCGCACAGACAGCTCTCTCTGCCCCGCTGTCAATTCTGTGGCTCAGGCTGCACTGACTGAATAATAAAATCTCCTCACTTGACTCTGTAATACTCTGTCCATCATGTGACATGTGCCCCTGCTGCAGCTCATGTCACATGGTGGCTTGGTGGACTGCTAGCATATTAATTAAGTATATTTATTATACTTATCTATTATTTATTAAATAAGTATTAAATATACTTATTTAATATGCTAGCAGTACACCAAGCCACCATGTGACATGAGCTGCAGCAATTGCTGGGCCAGGGGGCAGGGTCCCTGGGGATGTGACAACGCCCACTTTACCCAAGGCCACACCCACTTTACCCATGGCCACGCCCCTTCCTAAATGTGTACCAATTTCTGCCCTTCAAATGTTGGAGGGTATGGACAGCCATGGTATCAAAGAGGGGACAGCGATGGTATCAGAGAGGGGAGTCAGCGATGGTATCAGAGAAATGAGGCAGTGATGGTATTAGAGAAATGAGGCAGCAAAGTCAGCAAAAGGGACAGTGATGGAATCAGAGAAGGGACAGCGATGGTATCAGAGAGGGGAGGCAGTGACGGTATCAGAGAGGGGAGGCAGTGACGGTATCAGAGGGGGACAGCGATGGTATCAGAGAAGGGACAGCGATGGAATCAGAGAAGGGAAAGCGATGGTATCAGAGAAGGGAAAGCGATGGTATCAGAGAAGGGAAAGCGATGGTATCAGAGAAGGGAAAGCGATGGTATCAGAGAAGGGACAGCAATGGTATCAGAGAGGGGACAGCAATGGTATCAGAGAAGGGAAAGGGGTGGTATCAGAGAGGGGACAGCGATGGTATCAGAGAGGGTACAGCGATGGTATCAGAGAGGGGAGTCAGCAATGGTATCAGAGAGGGGAGTCAGCGAAGGTATCAGAGAAACGAGGCAGCAATGGTATTATAGAAGGAAAAGCAATGGTATCAGAGAAGGGAGAGCGATGGTAACAGAGAAGGGACAGCGATGGTATCAGAGAAGGGACAGTGATGGTATCAGAGAAGGGACAGTGATGGTATCAGAGAGGGGAGGCAGTGAAGGTATCAGAGAGGGGAGGCAGTGACAGTATCAGAGAGGGGAGTCAGCGATGGTATCAGAGAAACAAGGCAGCGATGGTATTAGAGAAGGGACAGCGATGGTATTAGAGAAGGAAAAGTGATGGTATCAGAGAAGGGAGAGCGATGGTAACAGGGAAGGGACAGCGATGGTATCAGAGAGGGGACAGCGATGGTATCAGAGAAGGGACAGCGATGGTATCAGAGAAGGGACAGCGATGGTATCAGAGAAGTGAAAACTATGGTATCAGAGAAGGGACAGCGATGGTATCAGAGAAAGGACAGCGATGGTAACAGAGAGGGGGACTGCGATGGCATCAGAGAGGGACAGCGATGGTATCAGAGAGGGGACAGCGATGGTATCAGAGAGGGGACAGCGATGGTATCAGAGAGGGGACAGCGATGGTATCAGAGAAGGGACAGTGATGGTATCAGAGAGGGGAGGCAGTGATGGTATCAGAAAGACAACAGCGATGGTAACAGAGAGAGGACAGCGATGGTAACAGAAAGGGGGACTGCGATGGTATCAGAGAAGGGACAGCGATGGTATCAGAAAAGGGACAGCGATGGTATCAGAGAAGGGACAGCGATGGAATCAGAGAAGGGACAGCGATGGAATCAGAGAAGGGACAGCGATGGAATCAGAGAAGGGACAGCGATGGAATCAGAAAGAGGAGGCAGTGACGGTATCAAAGGGGGACAGTGATGGTATCAGAGAAGGGACAGCGGTGGTATCAGAGAGAGTAGGCAGTGACGGTATCAGAGGGGGACAGAGATGGTATCAGAGAAGGGACAGCGATGGTATCAGAGAAGGGACAGCGATGGTATCAGAGAAGGGACAGCGATGGTATCAGAGAAGGGACAGCGATGGTATCAGAGAAGGGACAGCGATGGTATCAGAGAAGGGACAGCGATGGTATCAGAGAAGGGACAGCGATGGTATCAGAGAAGGGACAGCGATGGTATCAGAGAAGGGACAGCGATGGCATCAGAGAAGGGACAGCGATGGTATCAGAGAAGGGACAGCGATGGTATCAGAGAGGGGAGTCAGCGATGGTATCAGAGAGGGGAGTCAGCGATGGTATCAGAGAAATGAGGCATCAATGGTATCAGAGAAGGGACAGCGATGGTATCAGAGAGGGGACAGCGATGGTATCAGAGAGGGGAGTCAGCGATGGTATCAGAGAGGGGAGTCAGCGAAGGTATCAGAGAAACGAGGCAGCAATGGTATTATAGAAGGAAAAGCAATGGTATCAGAGAAGGGAGAGCGATGGTAACAGAGAAGGGACAGCGATAGTATCAGAGAAGGGACAGCGATGGTATCAGAGAAGGGACAGTGATGGTATCAGAGAGGGGAGGCAGTGAAGGTATCAGAGAGGGGAGGCAGTGACGGTATCAGAGAGGGGAGTCAGCGATGGTATCAGAGAAACAAGGCAGCGATGGTATTAGAGAAGGGACAGCGATGGTATTAGAGAAGGAAAAGGGATGGTATCCGAGAAGGGAGAGCGATGGTAACAGAGAACGGACAGCGATGGTATCAGAGTGGGGACAGCGATGGTATCAGAGAGGGGACAGCGATGGTATCAGAGAGGGGACAGCGATGGTATCAGAGAGGGGACAGCGATGGTATCAGAGAGGTTAGTCAGCGAAGGTATCAGAGAAACGAGGCAGCAATGGTATTATAGAAGGAAAAGCAATGGTATCAGAGAAGGGAGAGCGATGGTAACAGAGAAGGGACAGCGATGGTATCAGAGAAGGGACAGTGATGGTATCAGAGAGGGGAGGCAGTGAAGGTATCAGAGAGGGGAGGCAGTGAAGGTATCAGAGAGGGGAGGCAGCAATGGTATTATAGAAGGAAAAGCAATGGTATCAGAAAAGGGAGAGCAATAGTAACAGAGAAGGGACACCGATGGTATCAGAGAAAGGACAGCGATGGAATCAGAGAAGGGACAGCGATGGAATCAGAGAAGGGACAGCGATGGAATCAGAGAAGGAACAGCGATGGAATCAGAGAAGGGACAGCGATGGAATCAGAGAAGGGACAGCGATGGTATCAGAGAGGGGAGGCAGTGAAGGTATCAGAGAGGGGTGGCAGTGAAGGTATCAGAGAGGGGAGGCAGTGAAGGTATCAGAGAGGGGAGTCAGCGATGGTATTAGAGAAGGGACAGCGATGGTATTAGAGAAGGAAAAGCGATGGTATCAGAGAAAGGAGAGCGATGGTAACAGAGAAGGGACAGCGATGGTATCAGAGAGGGGACAGCGATGGTATCAGAGAGGGGACAGCGATGGTATCAGAGAAGGGACAGCAATGGTATCAGAGAAGGGACAGCAATGGTATCAGAGAAGGGACAGCATTGGTATCAGAGAAGGGACAGCGATGGTATCAGAGAAGGGACAGCGATGGTATCAGAGAAGGGACAGCAATGGTATCAGAGAAGGGACAGCGATAGTATCAGAGAAGTGAAAACGATGGTATCAGAGAGGGGACAGCGATGGTATCAGAGAAACGAAGCAGCGATGGTATCAGAGAAACGAGGCAGCGATGGTATTAGAGAAGGAAAAGCAATGGTATCAGAGAAGGGAGAGCGATGGTAACAGAGAAGGGACAGCGATGGTACCAGAGAAGGGACAGCGATGGTACCAGAGAAGGGACAGCGATGGTATCAGAGAAGGGACAGCGATGGTATCAGAGAGGGGAGGCAGTGACGGTTTCAGAAAGACAACAGCGATGGTAACAGAGAGAGGACAGCGATGGTAACAGAGAGGGGGACTGCGATGGCATCAGAGAGGGACAGCGATGGTATCAGAGAGGGGACAGCGATGGTATCAGAGAGGGGACAGCGATGGTATCAGAGAGGGGACAGCGATGGTATCAGAGAGGGGACAGCGATGGTTTCAGAGAGGGGACAGCGATGGTATCAGAGAGGGGACAGCGATGGTAACAGAGGGGACAGCAATGGTAACAGAGGGGACAACGATGGTATCAGAGAGGGGGACTGTGATGGCATCAGAGAGAGGGACAGCGATGGTATCAGAGAGACAACAGCGATGGTATCAGAGAGGAGGGGGGGTGATGGTATCAGACATAATTGTGCTGGTGTAAATTATAGTCTATAGATACTTGTTTCCTAGCACGGCGACCAATGTTTTGATCATAGTACATCTTATACAATCGCATCGCATTGCATGCAATATAGCGGCATGCAATGTGATTCGATTTTTAATTGTACAAGCAATGCTTTCAATGTTAAATGCACCCCCATTGGCACTGCCACCCCCACTGTCAACACCAACCCGAAGCGTGGCGAGCGCAGCGAGCCCGCGAGGGGCGGCGGTACGCGCCCTCCAACCTTTTCATACCCCCACTATCCACGTTGGTGTGGAGTTGATTTTAGAAAGTGCGGCGAGTGCAGTGAGCCATCGAGTCCGAAGCGTGGCGAGCGGACACGGATTACTTTACATGTATTCCGCATCCGCTCGCCACGCTTCGGGGTCGTATTCCACGTCCGCTCGCCACGCTTCGGGCACGGTGGCTCGCTGCGCTTGCCACACCGTCAAAATTCAACTCTGCGCCGACGTGGATAGTGGGGGTATGAAAAGGTCGGAGGATGCGTACCGTCGCCCCTCACGGGCTCGCTGCGCTCGCCACGCTTCGAGTTGGCGTTGATAGTGGGGGTGGCGTTGACAATGGGGGTGCATTTAACATTGTAAGCACCCATCAGGGTGCTTGTACAATTAAAAATTGCATCGCATCGCATGCCATTTGCTAACATGCAATGCTATGCGATATTTTTGTACAAGCACTCCTGTTAATTTAACATGAATATTGCATCGCATCGCACGCATTGCACACCACTAAGTACGGTATGCCATGGGCGCCGTGCTAGGAAACAAGTACCAGTCTATACCTTCATCCCTATTGATCTCAGTGCCTAGTAGATACACTGCCGGTTTGTGTAACACTTTGCACTGACCCATCTGTGGTTTCCTCTATCCCGTTACCTTGTTGGCTATTTTCAGACAAGCTAAACTCAACGGCATCTCGTGGGAAGCGTGGACCCCGTGGCGCCTCCTCTCGCAGGTGGATGACCAGAACCGCCGTGGTTGATAGTGGCTGTTCTCCCAGATCGGAGGCCTGCACAAACACTGTGCGCTCTCGTGGACCCATGTCTTGTAGCGGCTCCAGTAGACGCACCTCGCCCGTGTAGGGGTCCACAGAAAACCCTCCTTTAGATGAATGTGGGGCCAGACGATACAAAATGGAAGCATTAGCGCCAGCATCCTTGTCTTCCGCTCTCATGGCAGCCAGTGTCCGCTTTATAGGGGTGTTACGGGACAGATTGAGGTGGAAAGGACTGCGCAGAAACGCCGGCGGATTGTCATTGACATCCTTCACTATCACTGTCACAGTGGCCTCCGTACTGCGTGGGCCGCAGGGGTCAGAGTCCATGACCCACGCCAGGAAGGTATAAGAAGATCGGCGTTCACGGTCCAGCTGAATGGCGGTGGTGATGTGTCCGGTCAGACCGTCTACATGGAAGGCGCCCTGCGTACCATTAGAGAGATGGAACGTCATCTGACCATTGGGACCATGGTCAGGGTCTAGGCCGGTCAGCTGCAGGACTGTACTGCCCACAGGGGTATCTTCTGGAACCTCCGCATGGAAGGATGCTGCGGTGAAGGACGGAGCATTGTCATTGAGGTCTAGCAAAGAGACGGTGACACTAGTGGTGGCACTTAGAGGTGGCGTGCCGGAATCTTGGACTAGCACCGCCAGCCGGTACTCAGACACAGACTCCCGGTCCAAAGCGCGTGACGTTGACAGTGCTCCGGACGTGGGATCCAGGGAGAAGTCATGCGATGGGTCTCCACCTATGGGAGAACAAAGTCATGTTAGAGATTCTGCACAATCTAGAACCATCCGCAACTCGGTACAGACAGACGCTGATGCGAGATTTACTAACGCTTCTAAAACAGACAAGAGGTTGTGATCCCCGAAGCATCCAATCAGATTTTAGCTCTCATTCTCTGGAGTGCAATAAATTAAAACTCAAATCTGATTGGTTGCTCAGGGCATGACCAGCACGTGTCTTAGTAAATCTGATGTTGCCGTATGGCAGAAAGAGGCCGCACGCTACATATACAGTCCCCGCGGTATCTAGTGTTCTTCCATCATAAATGAGGACGTGTGGCATGTAATGTGTCCAGAACTGGGATGGGCGCTTACCCAGGGCCAGATTAACAATGGGCCTGATGGAGCTACAGCTCCAGGCCCACTCTCCAAACAGGCCATTTATGATCCTGGGACCATATTTCTGGGTAAGTCCCTGCATTTTCTGGTGTGAAAGGGGTATTATTTAAAATAGCCGGGACCTGCAGTGCTCTGAATACAGCTGGGCAGCCCCCTGCTCTCTGCCCAGCTGTCAATGGCTGTCATTACTGACTGGCGGCGGCTGTCCCCCAGTTACCACGATCATGTAATCCCACATGGCAACAAGCATTGAACCCCAGGCAATGAGCATGGACCCCTGACAATGAGCATGTAGGTATGCAGCACTTTTGCAGCATAATTTTTAATAGGCATTATGGTGTTTGGCATAATATGTAATGGACATTATGGTCTGTGGCTTATAGGGTTACCACCTTTTTGTTGAGAGATTCCCGGACAGTGGCCCGCCCGTTGACCCACCCATTGACCCAGCCCCGCCACCTTGACCCACCTTAAAATGGCTTTTAACCTTTGCTTCAATTCTAGTATTGACTTTGCATACCATAATGCCACACACCATAATGCCCATTACACATTATGCCACACCGTGATGCCCATTACACGTTATGCCACACCGTAATTCCCATTACGCCATACACTGTGATGCCCATTGTATGCTATGCCATACACTGTGATGCCCATTACACATTAAGCCACACACTGTGATGCCCTATGCACATTACGCCACACATGGTGATGCCATTACACCACAGTCAATGATGCTCATTACACGTTACGCCACACACCGGGATGCCCATTACATGCTATGCCAACACCATGATGCCCATTACATGTTATGCCACACCGTGATGCCCAATGCACATTATGCCAGGGCTTGACAATTTATTTATTAAATCTAGAAGCCAGGATAAAAATGTAGGAGCCAGACAAAATAAAAATAGGGACAGTGCACGCCGTAAATCAAAAATGTACAACGTTATGTCTATTACACCCCACACATCCATTACATATTATATCACATGCCATAATACTCATTACACGTTATGCCACACATCGTAATGTCCGTTACATGTTACACCACATGCCGTAATGCCCATTACAAGTTATACCAAACACCATAATGCCCATCACACATTATACTAAACACGTAATGCCTATTACATATTATGTCACATAAGTGCCGCTTACCTACATGGTCGATGCTATGGGTTTCTTGCTCGATGCCAGGAATTGCATGCTCTTTGCCAGCAGGGGCCAGGGGGGCAACTTAGGGCTCCTCAGACAGCCACTGCCAGTCTGCCACACAGCAGAAGCCACAGGAGGGCTGTAGACTGGAGCACAGCACTTGCTGTTACTGGGGCAGCATTGGTAGGCAGTGGAGGCACAATAGAACTGGCCTGTTACCAGCCACCCTTGTAATTAAAACGGCGCCAGATCAGATAAGGAATTTAAAGATCTTCAGATCAAAGAAGCATGGCACCCCTATACTGTGTCGACCCTCTCCCAGCTGTATAACTCAATGGGTCTTAAATCCTTTCTACAGCTGAGGGAGGAATTCGTAATACGGCATACACATCGTTTCCGCTTCCTACAATTGAGAAGCGTTTTGGTTGGCTACTCTCTGGGTCAACCACCAACGTTTGGCGATTCCCCGATTAAACTGATACTGAGATCTAACAATAGAAAAAAAGTAGTCTCTAGACTGTATTGTACCTTGGATAGGAAGCGACATGAGGATGGGCTAAGTAAGCTGAGGGAGAAATGGGAGGTGGACCTGGGGACTTTGGGGGAAGACGAATGGACAGTGGCAAAGTCCTCTGCAGCGAAAGCCACAAACGCTCTTTGTACAACAGATACAACTGTACATTCTCCATAGAGCATAAATATCCGCCACTACATTATCCAAGTTCGCCGGCAGAGCATCTGCAACCTGCCCGAAGTGTGGATTATTCCCGGGTACCTTCAGGGCCCTGCAGTGATGCGCGCTATCCGGCAGCCAGGCGGCGCGGGAAGCGCTGATGGGTTTGAAAACTCGCCGCACGCTGATTGGCTGAATCTCAGCCAATCAGCATGCGGAATGTTTTAAAACCCAGCAGCGCTTCCCGCACCGCCGCCTGGCTGCCGGATAGCGCGCATCACTGCAGGGACCCCGCCGCCAGATCACACAGCGCCGCAGGTACCCGGCACGGACACCCCTGCAGCCTCCATGCGAGAGACAAAGGGCGAAGTGCCGCCCTCCAGTGGCTGGCGCCCTAGGCAAATGCCTAGATTTGCCTAGTGGTGGCGCCGGCCCTGGGTACCTTCATACATCTGTTATGGGAATGTCAGGTTGTAGCAGAATTCTGGGGTAGAGTCATTCAAACTATGGCGGATACTGGCCTCGCGAAGGAAGTCTTATCTGCCAAGTGTCGCATACTAGGGATAGTAGGAGATAGAATTCTGGGATATGAAAGATCCTATATAATTAACCTCTGCTCATTGGCAAAAGTAATAATAGCAAGAACATGGGTGTCTAATAAAGGCCCCGATTATAATAAATGGACGCCACTCGTCAACTACACCTATAGACAAGAAAAAACTATATATACTAAAGGGAACACCAGGGCTAAATTCGACAAGATCTGGCAATACTGGGCAAATTCTACCTTTCTCCAGGTCAATAACCACGATAAATAGAGATAGACGTCACATTACACTTTTAGAGTTATAAATAGGATATAGGATAGTAATATCTACGACCTCGGTACACGGCTATAAAGCCACGATAGATTCATAAATTATACACCTCATGCTGAATTGATATTCGATGGCCAGTCACTTACACGTAAGCAAGACGAAGGATATCGCTTTCTCTAACTTTAAGAAAAAAAGGGGGGGGGGGGGAATAGATATATACTCTCTCTGCTTTTTTTTTTTCTTTTTATTTCTTTCCTGGACACTTTATTAATTTTGTATGACGCTCGCGATATAACGCGACACACAAATACTCACCTACACGATAAAATGACGACACTTGATTGACACCATTTTACTACCATGATAAACACAATACTATTCAGGTAGAACTGAAGAATAAAGGCCCACCGATACTGTAGCATCTTTTTAATAGTCCGGGATAGGCCAAGAGATATTCCATATTAATAAGTAATAATTACACATCTAACTATTTCACTATATTGACATCGGACTCTGCCCCATCCAAATGAACTCAGAGGAAGGTTAAGTAGTTCCCTCTCCTACAACAAGCCCAATGTATTCCTCATGTGATATAGTGCTGTACCAATTAGGGGTAAACGACTCGATTACAGTAGTTCCCTATACGGCTCTGACTATGCCGAGCTAATATTCTCCCGATGTGGTTAGTTGAATAGCGCAGCCCCTAAGTAGATATTGTTTTTTGCTGTTTTTTCTATTAATTATGTTCCTTTTTTTCCTCTGCATTGTTTGGGTCATTTCTCTGCCATACGATCTGTACCAGTATATGTGTGTATGTTTACATGTTTATGTGATTGTATCTGTAATTTGTATGAAATATGAAATAAAGATTTGAAGTAGGAAAAAAAAAACGGCGCCAGCGTCTTTGAGGAGCTTTTGGTCATGTTCTGGAAAGAGTCAGCCCGGGCTGCGCCTGCTTTGGAAGCAGTTATGTTGCATAGTGTGCCACGCACAGGCAGAGCACACTCGGGTCGGCTACAGACGGCTGCGCGTCACCGTTCTCGCAGCATCCTCACGTGGTGTCACTGTTTATCAGCGCCACCGCGCCGGGGCCAGGGGGACTGCCTGCCACTGCTGCTGAGTGTGCCCAGTTGCCAGACTTTTAATAGTCCGGGAACGCCACCCGTCCGGACTCCAGACACCCGGCTTAATTACTGGACTGTCCAGAGTAATCCCGGACGGGTGGTAACCCTAGTGGCTTAACATGTAATGCGCATTATGGTGTAAATTTTTAATGCGCTCCTTTGGCGCGCAATGCCCTGAAGGATATTGTGCGTTATTGCTCAATCCATTTGGAATATTGTGTATTTTGGCTCAATCCATGTGGCATAACATGAATTTTGACTCAATCCCTGTGCCATAGTGTGAATTTTGGCTCAGTCGGGTGTGAATTTTGGCTCATTCCATTAGGGCATAATGTGTAAGAGGCAAGTACAGTATAAGGGGGTTACTATTGTGTTGCATCATTTGTATAAGGGGTATAAGGTGTGGTAACCTTAAGTGACCACATAAAAGGTGCTGAAATGTTGTCTACCAAGTTTCGGCTTTCAGTATTTTATGACCGGAGTACCGCCTCACCCCGCAAGTATATTAGGACATCGGCGTCCTGCGGATCCACCTTTGGAGTGCACCCGTGACCCGCCAATATTTCTCCCTGCATTTTTCCTATGCCAGCCCCCTGCCTTTTCCAGACATATATAATTAGTATTTACACAAATAGATACACACCCATGAGCAGACCACCCAACCAGAACACTGGTCACGCCCCCACATTATTAGGTGCTGGCCACAACCCCTATTATTGCGCATAATAGGCCTGTGATCATTTTCAGCTCCAGGCCCATTTAGACCTTAATCTGGCTCTGCACTCACCTATCAGCAGGTAAGTCAGCCGTCCATTGCTCCCAGTGTCCGGGTCCCAGGCACTGAGGACACACAGAGTAATCGGCTCCTGGTTCTCGGGGACTTCTAGGAAAACGTTGTCACTCTCAAATTTAGGGGTGTTGTCATTTTCATCGCCGACTGTGACGTGTACCCTGATCTCAGCCACACGTGGTGGAGAGCCCCCATCCCGGGCATACACTGCAATACAAAACGGAGCACATGGTCACTATGAAGTGTAAGGGTTGGTGGCCGTCTGGTGTCACCTGTAGTCGGCACTCACCGGCCAGCTTGTACATCTGCCTGACCTCTCTGTCCAGGGGCCGCCTTGTGGTCAGTACTCCAGTGTCGGCATCAAGGGAGAAGTCATCGCCAGTCACCCCGCCATAGGTGATATGCCCGCCAGGACCTGCAGCGACAGATCATACGGTGAGATATATATATAACGGGGATCTCCAGGGTAAGTTCCCTCATAACAGGAGTGTCTACCATACATAACGTGTCGGCAGCTTTGTGCCCTTTGATGAGCCACCAATATCACTGCGGCTGTATGCCTGTCCACTACAGGTTCTGTGCCTGAGCCCAGCGGCTGTACGCCCGTCCACTACAGGTTCTGTGAATGAGCCCAGTGGCTGTACGCCCGTCCACTACAGGTTCTGTGCCTGACTTTAGCGGCTGTACGCCCGTCCACTACAGGTTCTGTGCCTGACTCTAGCGGCTGTACACCCATCCACTACAGGTTCTGTGCCTGAGCCCAGTGGCTGTACACCCGTCCACTACAGGTTCTGTGCCTGAGCCCAGTGGCTGTACGCCCGTCCACTACAGGTTCTGTGCCTGACTCTAGCGGCTGTACACCCGTCCACTACAGGTTCTGTGCCTGAGCCCAGTGGCTGTACGCCTGTCCACTACAGGTTCTGTGCCTGAGCCCAGCGGCTGTACACCCGTCCACTACAGGTTCTGTGCCTGAGCCCAGTGGCTGTACGCCCGTCCACTACAGGTTCTGTGCCTGACTCTAGCGGCTGTACACCCGTCCACTACAGGTTCTGTGCCTGAGCCCAGTGGCTGTACGCCCGTCCACTACAGGTTCTGTGCCTGACTCTAGCGGCTGTACACCCGTCCACTACAGGTTCTGTGCCTGAGCCCAGCGGCTGTACACCCGTCCACTACAGGTTCTGTGCCTGAGCCCAGTGGCTGTACGCCCGTCCACTACAGGTTCTGTGCCTGAGCCCAGTGGCTGTACGCCCGTCCACTACAGGTTCTGTGCCTGAGCCCAGCGGCTGTACACCCGTCCACTACAGGTTCTGTGCCTGAGCCCAGTGGCTGTACGCCCGTCCACTACAGGTTCTGTGCCTGACTCTAGCGGCTGTATGCCCATCCACTACAGGTTCTGTGCCTGACTCTAGCGGCTGTACACCCATCCACTACAGGTTCTGTGTCTGAGCCCAGTGGCTGTACGCCCGTCCACTACAGGTTCTGTGCCTGACTCTAGCGGCTGTACACCCGTCCACTACAGGTTCTGTGCCTGAGCCCAGTGGCTGTACGCCCGTCCACTACAGGTTCTGTGCCTGACTCTAGCGGCTGTACACCCGTCCACTACAGGTTCTGTGCCTGAGCCCAGTGGCTGTACGCCCGTCCACTACAGGTTCTGTGCCTGACTCTAGCGGCTGTACACCCGTCCACTACAGGTTCTGTGCCTGAGCCCAGCGGCTGTACACCCGTCCACTACAGGTTCTGTGCCTGAGCCCAGTGGCTGTACACCCGTCCACTACAGGTTCTGTGCCTGACTCTAGCGGCTGTACACCCGTCCACTACAGGTTCTGTGCCTGAGCCCAGCGGCTGTACACCCGTCCACTACAGGTTCTGTGCCTGACTCTAGTGGCTGTACACCCGTCCACTACAGGTTCTGTGCCTGAGCCCAGCGGCTGTACGCCCGTCCACTACAGGTTCTGTGCCTGACTCTAGCGGCTGTACGCCCGTCCACTACAGGTTCTGTGCCTGAGCCCAGCGGCTGTACACCCGTTCACTACAGGTTCTGTGCCTGAGCCCAGTGGCTGTACACCCGTCCACTACAGGTTCTGTGCCTGTGCCCAGCGGCTGTACGCCCGTCCACTACAGGTTCTGTGCCTGAGCCCAGCGGCTGTACACCCGTCCACTACAGGTTCTGTGCCTGAGCCCAGCGGCTGTACGCCCGTCCACTACAGGTTCTGTGCCTGAGCCCAGCGGCTGTACACCCGTCCACTACAGGTCTTGTGCCTGACTCTAGCGGCTGTACATCCGTCCACTACAGGTTCTGTGCCTGAGCCCAGCGGCTGTACACCCGTCCACTACAGGTTCTGTGCCTGAGCCCAGCGGCTGTACACCCGTCCACTACAGGTTCTGTGCCTGAGCCCAGCGGCTGTACACCCGTCCACTACAGGTTCTGTGCCTGAGCCCAGCGGCTGTACACCCGTCCACTACAGGTTCTGTGCCTGAGCCCAGCGGCTGTACACCCGTCCACTACAGGTTCTGTGCCTGAGCCCAGTGGCTGTACACCCCCCCAGCGGGTCTGCCCTCCCCCCATCTGCGGCAGGTCTGACCGCAGACCCACTTCGGCATCGGCTGGGTTGGCTGGTGTGCTTAGGGCTTAGAGTACAGTATATATTGATAATAATACAATGCCTCCTGTGTCTGCCCGCCGGTAGATCTTCCACTATGGTGTCCTGAATGACGTGGGATGGAATAATGGAATAATCTGGGGTCTGGAGAACAGACGTGTAACCATGCTGCGTGTGCCGGGTAGGGCATGTCCTGTCCCCGGGATGGGTGTGGAGGTGACGTGGGACAATGATGAGGAAAGCAGATAGTTTGGACTGTAGCCTAGACAGGATCAGGGGGGATAGTATTAGGTAATTGGGTGTTTCATGGGGTAGAAGAGCACAGGCAGGAATATTGATATGGGCTAATGAGCGGATAACAGGATGTGCAGAGGACAGAGATAAACGGACATTACTCCACATGGGGTTGGGTGGTGGATGTTCTGCACTGAATGGATCCTGCAACCAGAGAAGGCCAGAGCCTGCCACCATAACCATTACATACCAAAAGCTGCTCACCACCTCCACCAGTGACAGCTCTGGCCATAGATAATCCGTGCCAGGGAATAGTGAGACTCAGAGGCATAGGTCTGGGAGGCAGTGGGGCTCCTGCTCCCAAGGGGTCACCTCTCTTCCACTATGAGTTTGGATCAGGTAATTGAAGGCTGTCTATAGCACTTCTGTGGCTGACTCCCACTCCTAACATCATTTTTGCAAGTGTCACACCCTGTATTAGACCCATGACCTGTCTTACTGGAGACAGACACCTTACTGACTGAGCTATTTGGGGGTCACTAATATTTATCTTGCCTCCGGGCAACTAGGACGAACATACACCACTGGTGAGACTCTCTGGGTACTTATATGTGAGACCCCCTGTAATAGAACTGTACCCCGACTTACCAAGGTCTCGGTCCACCGCCTGCAGTCTCAGCACAATGGAGCCAGCCGCCTGGTTTTCTGTAACTGTGGCTTCATACTGAGTTTTCTCAAATGCTGGTGTTTCATCGTTCACATCAAGAACACTGATAGAAAGTGTCTGTGTGGAGGACAGACGTGGAGAGCCGTGGTCCACAGCAACCACAGAAAGGTTATATCCTGGTGTCTCCTCCCGGTCTAATGCCCTCACCACAGAGAGAGCACCTATGTGGGAGGAACAGTGGTTATGGCAGGGGAACATACATCTCACACCTCTACGCCAACAATGATTCACTCCATTTACCACCAACTACTACTGCTACCCGTAACTCAGCGACCACCAACTACTACTGCTACCCGTAACTCAGCGACCAACAACACTACTGCTACCCGTAACTCAGCGACCACCAACTACTACTGCTACCCGTAACTCAGCGACCACCAACTACAACTGCTACCCGTAACTCAGCGACCACCAACTACTACTGCTATTCGTAACTCAGCGACCACCAGCTACTACTGCTACCCGTAACTCAGCGACCACCAACACTACTGCTACCCGTAACTCAGCGACCACCAACTACTACTGCTATCCGTAACTCAGCGACCAACAACACTACTGCTACCCGTAACTCAGCGACCAACAACACTACTGCTACCCGTAACTCAGCGACCACCAACTACTACTGCTACCCGTAACTCAGCGACCACCAACTACTACTGCTACCTGTAACTCAGCGACCACCAACTACTACTGCTACCCGTAACTCAGCGACCAACAACACTACTGCTACCCGTAACTCAGCGACCAACAACACTACTGCTACCCGTAACTCAGCGACCAACAACACTACTGCTACCCGTAACTCAGCGACCACCAACACTACTGCTACCCGTAACTCAGCGACCACCAACTACTACTGCTATCCGTAACTCAGCGACCAACAACACTACTGCTACCCATAACTCAGCGACCACCAACTACTACTGCTACCCGTAACTCAGCGACCAACAACACTACTGCTACCCGTAACTCAGTGACAGGGACCACCAACACTACCACTAACTCAGTGACAGGGACCACCAACACTACTGCTACCTGTAACTCAGCGACCAACAACACGAACCCTAAATCAGTGACAGGCACCACCCACACTACTACTACTACCCGTAATTCAGCGACCAACAACACTACCCCTAACAGTGACAGGGACCAATAACACTACTACTACCCGTAACTCAGCAACCACCAACATTACCCCTAACTCAGTGACAGGGACCACCAACACTACTACTACCCGTAACTCAGCGACCAACAACATTACCCCGAACTCAGTGACAGGGACCACCAACACTACTACTATCCATAACTCAGCAACCACAAACTCTACCCCTAACTCAGTGACAGGGACCACCAACACTACAACTACCCATAACTCAGCAACCACCAACACTACCCATAACTCAGTGACAGAGACCACCAACACTACTACTACCCGTAACTCAGCAACCACCAACACTACCCATAAGTCAGTGACAGGGACCACACACACTACTACTACCCGTAACTCAGCGACCAACAACACTTCCCCTAACTCAGTGACAGGGACCACCAACATTACTACTACCCATAACTCAGCGACCAACAACATTACCCCAAACTCAGTGACAGGGACCACCAACACTACTACTACACGTAACTCAGCAATCACCAACACTACCCCTAACTCAGTGACAGGGACCACACACACTACTACTACCCGTAACTCAGCGACCAACAACATTACCCCGAACTCAGTGACAGGGACCACCAACACTACTACTATCCATAACTCAGCAACCACAAACTCTACCCCTAACTCAGTGACAGGGACCACCAACACTACAACTACCCATAACTCAGCAACCACCAACACTACCCATAACTCAGTGACAGAGACCACCAACACTACTACTACCCGTAACTCAGCAACCACCAACACTACCCATAAGTCAGTGACAGGGACCACACACACTACTACTACCCGTAACTCAGCGACCAACAACACTACCCCTAACTCAGTGACAGGGACCACCAACATTACTACTACCCATAACTCAGCGACCAACAACATTACCCCAAACTCAGTGACAGGGACCACCAACACTACTACTACACGTAACTCAGCAATCACCAACACTACCCCTAACTCAGTGACAGGGACCACCAACACTACTACTACCCATAACTAAGCAACCACCAACACTACCCCTAACTCAGTGACAGGGACAACCAACACTACTACTACACGTAACTCAGCAACCACCAACACTACCCCTAACTCAGTGACAGGGTCCACCAACACTACTACTACCCATAACAAAGCAACCACCAACACTACCCCTAACTCAGTGACAGGGACAACCAACACTACTACTACCCGTAACTCAGCGACCAACAACACTACCTCTAACAGTGACAGGGACCACCAACACTACTACTACTACCCATAACTCAGCAACCACCAACACTACCCCTAACTCAGTGACAGGGACCACCAACACTACTACTACCCATAACTAAGCAACCACCAACACTACCCCTAACTCAGTGACAGGGACAACCAACACTACTACTACACGTAACTCAGCAACCACCATCACTACCCCTAACTCAGTGACAGGGACCACCAACACTACTACTACCCGTAACTAAGCAACCACCAACACTACCCCTAACTCAGTGACAGGGACCACCAACACTACTACTACCCGTAACTAAGCAACCACCATCACTACCCCTAACTCAGTGACAGGGACAACCAACACTACTACTACCCGTAACTAAGCAACCACCAACACTACCCCTAACTCAGTGACAGGGACCACCAACACTACTACTACCCGTAACTAAGCAACCACCATCACTACCCCTAACTCAGTGACAGGGACCACCAACACTACTACTACCCGTAACTAAGCAACCACCATCACTACCCCTAACTCAGTGACAGGGACAACCAACACTACTACTCAATACTACCACAACCAACATCACCACTGAGACCCCAGATACTACCAACATCACGAAAAGCATCCCCCAATAATACTACAACCAACATCACAATACCAAACAGCAATTCGTATATCCTCAATGCACAAGGTCGGTCTCCCCTTCAACAGATAACACAAGTCACATCTTCCCTGGAATCTCTGCCTCTTACCCCCTCATGTAGAAAGGGCTCTGATTGTATCTCACCTGTGCTTGGATGGATCTGGAACCTGCCCTCTTCATTGCCTCCAGTTAGTTGATAGCCAATCCTACCATTTTCACCCAGGTCTGGGTCTTGTGCCACCAGGAAGAGAGCTGTAGATCCCACAGGTAGGTCCTCGGACAACCATGCCGTAGACGGCATAATGAAGTGTGGTGTGTGGTCATTTCGGTCACTGAGAAATATTCTAGCGGTGACTGAAGTGGAGCGACGTTGGCTGGCATTTAATGCGCAGTCTCTAGCCTCCACCATTAGTAGGTAAGAGGGCACTGTTTCCCGATCCAGTGGGCGTGCGATACTCATGACACCCGTCTCTGCATCCATAAGAAATGTGCTTTCAGCTTGCTCTGGTTCCTGGCGCAATAAGGAATAACGGACCTGACTGTTGGGACCTGGCCCATCAAGGTCCAGAGCCTGGAAAGTGAAAATGGAGGAACCAACCTGAGCATCCTCTGGAACTACCAATGTCAATGGGTCTTCTGGAAACATTGGTGAGTGGTCATTTTTGTCCTGGACTTCAATCTCCACTTGGACAACTTGTGGAGGTCGGTACACTCCAGTCATCTTCCGGCCTTCTTCAACACTCACCTGAAGGCTATACCTAGATTGGGTCTCATAATCTAGCTCCTTTACTAGGAAGATATTGCCTGTTTGTCCATCCACCATGAAGGTCCCATGCGGGTCATCCAGTAAGGTGTAAATTGCAGAGTCATGGTGAATTTTGGGGGAAACAGAGCCCAAAAGAGATCCTGGCGGTAACCCTTCCACCGGTGTTAAAACAAGAACGCTGGGGTTAGGCTTTGATGGGTAACGGGAGGAAGGCAAGACCTGAAAGTAACAGATATCATGAGTGTAGTATTTATACCCCGATGTAGGAGTGTAGTAGTTATACCCCGATGTAGGAGTGCAGTAGTTATACCCCGATGTAGGAGTGCAGTAGTTATGTAGGAGTTAAGTAGTTATATCCCAATGTAGGAGTGTAGTAGTTATACCCCAATGTAGGAGTTTAGTAGTTATACCCCGATGTAGGAGTGTAGCCCAATGTAGGAGTGCAGTAGTTATACCCCGATGTAGGAGTGCAGTAGTTATACCCCGATGTAGGAGTGCAGTAGTTATACCCCGATGTAGGAGTGCAGTAGTTATACCCCAATGTAGGAGTGCAGTAGTTATACCCCGATGTAGGAGTGCAGCAGTTATACCCCGATGTAGGAGTGCAGCAGTTATACCCCGATGTAGGAGTGCAGCAGTTATACCCCGATGTAGGAGTGCAGCAGTTATACCCCGATGTAGGAGTGCAGCAGTTATACCCCGATGTAGGAGTGCAGCAGTTATACCCCGATGTAGGAGTGCAGTAGTTATACCCCGATGTAGGAGTGCAGTAGTTATACCCCGATGTAGGAGTGCAGTAGTTATACCCCGATGTAGGAGTGTAGTAGTTATACCCCGATGTAGGAGTGTAGTAGTTATAACCCGATGTAGGAGTGCAGTAGTTATACCCCGATGTAGGAGTGTAGTAGTTATAACCCGATGTAGGAGTGCAGTAGTTATACCCCGATGTAGGAGTGTAGTAGTTATACCACGATGTAGGAGTGTAGTAGTTCTACCCCGATGTAGGAGTGTAGTAGTTATCTGTCCGGGCCAAAATGTAATTCCCATAAAATACATTTTTGAGTGCTTTTTTTTCAGAATTATATATATTTTTTCTACTATCTATATATATATACAGTATAGGTTTTTGTAAATACCTCCCATAGTTCCTGAACTTAATTGGTAATATGTAATGGGCATTACGGTGAGGGGCGTAATTGTAATGGGAATTATGGTGTGAGGCAAAATATGTAATGGACATTATCGTGTGGGGCATAATATGTAATGGGCATTATGGTGTAGGGCATAATATGTAATGGGAATTATGGTGTGAGGCAAAATATGTAATGGGCATTACGGTGTAGGGCGTAATATGTAATGGGAATTATGGTGTGGGGTGTAATATGTAATGGACATTACGGTGTAGGGCGTAATATGTAATGGGAATTATCGTGTGGGGCATAATATATAATGGGCATTACGGTGTAGGGCGTAATATGTATTGTGCATTACAGTGTAGGGCATAATATGTAATGTGCATTACGGTGTGGGGCGTAATATGAAATGGGCATTACGGTGTGGGGCGTAATATGTAATGGGCATTATGGTGTTGGGCATTATAATAGGTAATGGTGGTTCTTCATTAATTGGATTGATTTCCCTTAGCTGCTTATTAGCGCACGGTCTATTAGTCTGAATTCTCTTTCCGTGCTCTGTAATATGTAATGGGCATTACGGTGTAGGGCATAATATGTAATGGGCATTACAGTGTAGGGCATAATACGTAATGGGCATTACGGTGTAGAGCGTAATATGTAATGGGCATTACGGTGTAGGGCATAATACGTAATGGGCATTACGGTGTAGAGCGTAATATGTAATGGGCATTACGGTGTGGGGCATAATGCGTAATGGGCATTACGGTGTAGGGCATACTATGTAATGTGCATTACGGTGTGGGGCATAATATCTAATGGGCATTACGGTGTGGGGCATAATATGTAATGGGCATTACGGTGTAGGGCGTAATATGTATTGTGCATTACAGTGTAGGGCATAATATGTAATGTGCATTACGGTGTGGGGCGTAATATGAAATGGGCATTACGGTGTGGGGCGTAATATGTAATGGGCATTATGGTGTTGGGCATTATAATAGGTAATGGTGGTTCTTCATTAATTGGATTGATTTCCCTTAGCTGCTTATTAGCGCACGGTCTATTAGTCTGAATTCTCTTTCCGTGCTCTGTAATATGTAATGGGCATTACGGTGTAGGGCATAATATGTAATGGGCATTACAGTGTAGGGCATAATACGTAATGGGCATTACGGTGTAGAGCGTAATATGTAATGGGCATTACGGTGTAGGGCATAATACGTAATGGGCATTACGGTGTAGAGCGTAATATGTAATGGGCATTACGGTGTGGGGCATAATGCGTAATGGGCATTACGGTGTAGGGCATACTATGTAATGTGCATTACGGTGTGGGGCATAATATCTAATGGGCATTACGGTGTGGGGCATAATATGTAATGGGCATTATGGTGTGGGGCATAATGCATAATGGGCATTACGGTGTAGGGTGTAATATGTAATGGGCATTACGGTGTAGGGTGTAATATGTAATGGGCATTACAGTGTAGGGCGTAATATGTAATGGGCATTACGGTGTAGGGCGTAATATGTAATGGGCATTACGGTGTAGGGTTTAATCCATCCATGAGGCGATAAATAGAGGGGTGTGGCCCGCGCACAATTTCTCATGGCAGCCCTGACGGTCACCATTATTACGGTCTGGTGATACTTACCGGACCGAGATAATTAATGAATATATCCCCCTCTCCTCTGTGGACAGACACTACACTGCTCCCAGAAATGCAGAGAACTATTATTAACATGGATTATTACTATTTACAGGACAGCACTAGAAGTCCACAGCGTAATGCCAGGTGTCCGGTGCTCTCAGCCCGCACTACAATCACTTGCAAAGAGGTGCTGCAGCAGCTCCGCCCACACCTAGTGTATATGCCAGCACTTACTACTGAGGCCACATCTAGTGACACCAGCAGGAGAGAGGGAGAAGGACAGCCGCCCCGTCATTACCTGTATGCGGAGGGTGGTCTCTGTACTCCTGGGTGGAGATCCTGAATCCCTGGCATGCACAGTCATGGTGTAGAGGGAACGTTCTGCATGGTGCAGAGCAGTTGCGGTGCGCAGCTCCCCAGTGTGTGGGTGCAGAGTGAAGCGTTCCACCCATGGTCCTGCAGGAGAATAAGGTGGATATCAGAACGCAGCCACGTGCAGCCACGTACAGCGTACATACAGATGTGGCCGCACTCATCAATTGCCATGTGCGACTCCTGGGGTGATTGGCGTGGTCCCAGTACCATGTGTGTGTGCCTAATTTGGGCGACAAATGGTAGCGAGCGGTGGCGATCTGGCAACGATAACGCGGCATCTGTACATACACATTGGTACTGTATACAGCGTATACAGAGCTCGCATTGGTATCTGCTAAATCACATTTTATATATATATATATATATATATATATATATATACACACACACACACACACACACACACACACACACACACACACACTGTATACAGTATATAACATGTTTGTGGGTACTCCCCCAGTCCCCCCACGTCTAATACGTACCGGACAAGCTGTACGTCACTGTGCCATTCTCCCCCTCATCCGCATCCTTGGCCAAGAGCAGGGCCACAAGCACACCGGATGTTTTCCCTTCCATCACCTGTAGGGGGCAGTGTGGTGCTAGGTCACAGATGGACATAAGGAACAGCAATATAGTGTCACTGGTGCCCTCTCCCCTACATTACCTGGATGGGGGTCTCCCTCCAATATTATTACCTGGATGGGGGTCTCCCTCTCCTATTGTTACCTGGATGGGGGTCTCCCTCCCCTATTGTTACCTGGATGGGGGTCTCCCTCTCCTATTGTTACCTGGATGGGGGTCTCCCTCCCCTATTGTTACCAGGATGGAGGGTCTCCCTCTCCTATTGTTACCTGGATGGGGGTCCCCCTCCCCTATTGTTACCTGGATGAGGGTCTCCCTCTCCTATTGTTACCTGGATGGGGGTCTCCCTCCCCTATTGTTACCAGGATGGAGGGTCTCCCTCCCCTATTATTACCTGGATGGGGGTCTCCCTCCCCAATAGTTACCTGGATGGGGGTCTCCCTCCCCTATTATTACCTGGATGGGGGTCTCTCTCCCCTATTATTACCTGGATGGGGGTCTCCCTTCCCTATAGTTACCTGGATGGGGGTCTCTCTCTCCTATTATTACCAGGATGGGGGTCTCTCTCCCTGATAGTTACCTGGATGGGGGGTCTCCCTCCCTGATAGTTACCTGGATGGGGGGTCTCCCTCCCTGATAGTTACCTGGATGGGGGGTCTCCCTCCCCTATTATTACCTGGATGGGGGGTCTCCCTCCCCTATTATTACCAGGATGGAGGGTCTCCCTCCCCTATGATTACCAGGATGGAGGGTCTCCCTCCCCTATTGTTACCTGGATGGGGGTCTCCCTCCCCTATTATTACCTGGATGGGGGTCTCCCTCCCCTATTATTACCAGGATGGAGGGTCTCTCTCTCCTATTGTTACCTGGATGGGGGTCTTCCTCCCCTATTGTTACCTGGATGGGGGGGTCTCCCTCCCCTATTGTTACCTGGATGGGGGGGTCTCCCTCCCCTATTGTTACCTGGATGGGGGGGGGGTCTCCCTCCCCTATTGTTACCTGGATGGGGGGGTCTCCCTCCCCTATTGTTACCTGGATGGGGGGGTCTTCCTCCCCTATTGTTACCTGGATGGGGGGTCTCCCTCCCCTATTGTTACCTGGATGGGGGGGTCTCCCTCCCCTATTATTACCAGGATGGAGGGTCTCTCTCCCCTATTGTTACCTGGATGGGGGTCTCCCTCCACTATCGTTACCTGGATGGGGTCTCCCTTACCTATTGTGACCTGGATGGGGGTCTCCCTCCCTTATCGTGACCTGGATGGGGGGTCTCCCTCCCCTATTGTTACCTGGATGGGGGGTCTCCCTCCCCTATCGTTACCTGGATGGGGGTCTCCCTCCCCTATAGTTACCTGGATTGGGGTCTCCCTCCCCTATAGTTACCTGGATGGGGGTCTCCCTCCCCTATTGTTACCTGGATGGGGGTCTCCCTCGCCGATAGTTACCTGGATGGGGGTCTCCCTCCCTGATAGTTACCTGGATGGGGGGTCTCCCTCCCCTTTCGTTACCTGGATGGGGGTCTCCCTCCCCTATTGTTACCTGGATGGGGGTCTCCCTCCCCTATTGCTACCTGGATGGGGGTCTCCCTCCCCTATTATTACCAGGATGGAGGGTCTCTCTCCCCTATTGTTACCTGGATGGGGGTCTCCCTCCACTATCGTTACCTGGATGGGGTCTCCCTTACCTATTGTGACCTGGATGGGGGTCTCCCTCCCTTATTGTGACCTGGATGGGGGGTCTCCCTCCCCTATTGTTACCTGGATGGGGGGTCTCCCTCCCCTATCGTTACCTGGATGGGGGTCTCCCTCCCCTATAGTTACCTGGATTGGGGTCTCCCTCCCCTATAGTTACCTGGATGGGGGTCTCCCTCCCCTATTGTTACCTGGATGGGGGTCTCCCTCCCCTATTGTTACCTGGATGGGGGTCTCCCTCGCCGATAGTTACCTGGATGGGGGTCTCCCTCCCCTATAGTTACCTGGATGGGGGTCTCCCTCCCCTATAGTTACCTGGATGGGGGTCTCCCTCCCCTATTGTTACCTGGATGGGGGTCTCCCTCCCCTATTGTTACCTGGATGGGGGTCTCCCTCGCCGATAGTTACCTGGATGGGGGTCTCCCTCCCTGATAGTTACCTGGATGGGGGTCTCCCTCCCCTATAGTTACCTGGATTGGGGTCTCCCTCCCCTATAGTTACCTGGATGGGGGTCTCCCTTCCCAGGCTGGGATTCAGAAACATTGGCGCATTATCATTGTCATCCAGGACAGATATGTGGATGATGCCAGTCACACTGCGTGGTGGTGCCCCTCCATCTTGGGCGATTACCAGCAGCTGGTAGGTTGCCTGATGTTCCCGATCTAGACTCCGTCTTACCGATAACTCTCCTGTATGGGGAAGGACATCAGAGACTTATGGTCAGTATATGGTGGCCCCCAGCGTCCTAGGGCCGGGATTGAAGGCAGCGATACATTTATACAATCATTATATAGGTCACTGCTTATAATAGTATAATGGAATGCAGTGTGCCTCCTGTGTGTGAGTATACAATACAGATGTAGAGATACAATACAGTGAACGTTCCTGTGTGTTGGTGTAAGCTGAGAGGTACTATACAGGGAACATACCAGTGTGTGGATAAATACTGAACAGTACCATACAGGGAATGTACCTGTGTGTGGGTGAATGTTGAGAGGTACCATACAGGGAACGTACCTGTGTGTGGGTGAATGCTGAGAGATACCATACAGAGAACGTACCTGTGTGTGGGTGAATGCTGAGAGGTACCATACAGGGAACGTACCTGTGTGTGGGTGAATGCTGAAGTCCGTTTCTTGTGCTGGAAGCCGATACGTCACACGGCCGTTCTGTCCCGCATCTCTGTCTGAGGCACTGACCCTTCCCACAACCTCGCCAGGAGGCCGGTTCTCAGAGATGCTCATAAAATATCTCTCCTCACTCAGCCGTGGAACGTTGTCATTCTCATCCGTCACTCGGACACGTACCGTGCAGGTGGCAGTGCGGCTGCCGGAACCCCCAGATGCCAACACTGCAAGCACATACACTTCCCGGCTTTCCCTGTCCAAGGCTCCTCGTACGTACAACCATCCCGTCTCTGGCTCCACGCTGAATCCCAGCGCATCCGCATCGGGCCTCAGCCTATAGCGCAATGGATTCTCACCACCTTCAGGAAGCAGCGCTTGGACCTGCACCAGCCTGTTCATTGGGGCGCTGGCCTCCCGAACTTCCACGCGATAATCCTGAGCTCCGCATGCTGGCTCCGACTCCTGCTCCATCACAAGGACGGTCACCTCCAACTTTGAGGACAGCTGGGGGAATCCGCCATCAAGAGCCAGAACCAGGAGCTCGTAGCTCTGCTGGGTCAGGGGTCCGGTGATTTGGATCTGTCCATGACTGTCGATGCTGAAGGGCCCCTGTGACAGCATCTGATAATGAACCTGTCCATTGGAACCGTCATCAGCATCTGTTGCTTTAGCAGTAAGGACGATGGACCCCGCGGGGGTGGAACCCTGGAGCCTCAGTGTATGAGATGAGGAGCTGAACGTTGGGGGGTTATCATTAACATCTGTAATTCTCAGGGATACGCGGGCTCGGGTGTAGGCTGGGGGGGACCCGCTGTAAGCCTGAACCTCGACATTCAGCTCAGCATCCTGTTCCCGATCCAGCTGCCGACGTGTCGACAATATTCCAGAATGGGCATCAAGAGACAGGAGTCCACGGGGATCACCAAAAGCTAAGGCGTACAGGATCTCACTGCTCACACCTAGACAGGACGGGCAAAGGATAACCATCATAATACTGTAATAATCATCATCACTGCTCACACCTAGACGGGACGGGCAAAGGATAACCATCATAATACTGTAATAATCATCATCACTGCTCACACCTAGACGGGACGGGCATAGGATAACCATCATAATACTGTAATAATCATCATCACTGCTCACACCTAGACGGGACGGGCAAAGGATAACCATCATAATACTGTAATAATCATCATCACTGCTCACACCTAGACGGGACGGGCATAGGATAACCATCATAATACTGTAATAATCATCATCATCACCGCTCACACCTAGACGGGACGGACATAGGATAACCATCATAATACTGTAATAATCATCATCACTGCTCACACCTAGACGGGACGGACATAGGATAACCATCATAATACTGTAATAATCATCATCACTGCTCACACCTAGACAGGACGGGCAAAGGATAACCATCATAATACTGTAATAATCATCATCACTGCTCACACCTAGACATAGGATAACCATCATAATACTGTAATAATCATCATCACTGCTCACACCTAGACATAGGATAACCATCATAATACTGTAATAATCATCATCACTGCTCACACCTAGACGGGACGGGCATAGGATAACCATCATAATACTGTAATAATCATCATCACTGCTCACACCTAGACGGGACGGGCATAGGATAACCATCATAATACTGTAATAATCATCATCACTGCTCACACCTAGACGGGACGAGTAAAGGATAACCATCATAATACTGTAATAATCATCATCACTGCTCACACCTAGACGGGACGGGCATAGGATAACCATCATAATACTGTAATAATCATCATCACTGCTCACACCTAGACAGGACGGGCATAGGATAACCATCATAATACTGTAATAATCATCATCACTGCTCACACCTAGACAGGACGGGCAAAGGATAACCATCATAATATTGTAATAATCATCATCATCACCGCTCACACCTAGACGGGACGGACATAGGATAACCATCATAATACTGTAATAATCATCATCACTGCTCACACCTAGACGGGACGGACATAGGATAACCATCATAATACTGTAATAATCATCATCACTGCTCACACCTAGACAGGACGGGCAAAGGATAACCATCATAATACTGTAATAATCATCATCACTGCTCACACCTAGACATAGGATAACCATCATAATACTGTAATAATCATCATCACTGCTCACACCTAGACATAGGATAACCATCATAATACTGTAATAATCATCATCACTGCTCACACCTAGACGGGACGGGCATAGGATAACCATCATAATACTGTAATAATCATCATCACTGCTCACACCTAGACGGGACGGGCATAGGATAACCATCATAATACTGTAATAATCATCATCACTGCTCACACCTAGACGGGACGGGCAAAGGATAACCATCATAATACTGTAATAATCATCATCACTGCTCACACCTAGACGGGACGGGCATAGGATAACCATCATAATACTGTAATAATCATCATCACTGCTCACACCTAGACAGGACGGGCATAGGATAACCATCATAATACTGTAATAATCATCATCACTGCTCACACCTAGACAGGACGGGCAAAGGATAACCATCATAATATTGTAATAATCATCATCATCACCGCTCACACCTAGACGGGACGGACATAGGATAACCATCATAATACTGTAATAATCATCATCACTGCTCACACCTAGACGGGACGGACATAGGATAACCATCATAATACTGTAATAATCATCATCACTGCTCACACCTAGACAGGACGGGCAAAGGATAACCATCATAATACTGTAATAATCATCATCACTGCTCACACCTAGACGGGACAGGCAAAGGATAACCATCATAATACTGTAATAATCATCATCACTGCTCACACCTAGACGGGACGGGCATAGGATAACCATCATAATACTGTAATAATCATCATCACTGCTCACACCTAGACGGGACGGGCATAGGATAACCATCATAATACTGTAATAATCATCATCACTGCTCACACCTAGACGGGACGGGCATAGGATAACCATCCTAATACTGTAATAATCATCATCACTGCTCACACCTAGACGGGACGGGCAAAGGATAACCATCATAATACTGTAATAATCATCATCACTGCTCACACCTAGACGGGACGGGCATAGGATAACCATCATAATACTGTAATAATCATCATCACTGCTCACACCTAGACAGGACGGGCATAGGATAACCATCATAATACTGTAATAATCATCATCACTGCTCACACCTAGACAGGACGGGCAAAGGATAACCATCATAATATTGTAATAATCATCATCATCACCGCTCACACCTAGACGGGACGGACATAGGATAACCATCATAATACTGTAATAATCATCATCACTGCTCACACCTAGACGGGACGGACATAGGATAACCATCATAATACTGTAATAATCATCATCACTGCTCACACCTAGACAGGACGGGCAAAGGATAACCATCATAATACTGTAATAATCATCATCACTGCTCACACCTAGACGGGACAGGCAAAGGATAACCATCATAATACTGTAATAATCATCATCACTGCTCACACCTAGACGGGACGGGCATAGGATAACCATCATAATACTGTAATAATCATCATCACTGCTCACACCTAGATGGGACGGGCAAAGGATAACCATCATAACACTGTAATAATCATCATCACAATCATTATTTTCTGTAATAATAATAACCACAAACACTATCTGTCTATGGGGGAAATTGCCTAAGATTTACGAATATGGCCGATGCCGGATATGATTGGAGATGACCGGCATCGGCCGTATTTTGGGAACAATATGACCTGTAAATGTAATAATCTGCCGTATTTCCATATTTATCTTATTTGTGTTTCCCGATGGCGTAGGTGATCGTATCTGTTTGTATTTAGCGGAGGCTGCTCTTGATTGGCTGGGTACGTGTGTCATCACCTGCCGGGATGCCTAGTTCGGGACAAAGCGGACAGGATCTTGGCTTGGTGCCTCGGTAAGTAGAATTTCCTTCTACAGGCACCCGCACTTGGATGTCTACGGGAGAAGGGATGGCCATCGTTGGAAGCCATAGGTAAGTATCATGTGATTTGGGATAACCAATAAGATCCTGCTTTGAAATCAGAGTAAATCAGAACCGTCACATCTCTGGTATATTTGGGAATGGATGTAGAGTGTATTAAAGTTGTATTTTTCTTGTTATATTGTCTGTATTATTGAACTATTTGTTCTGCCCGTTAATGCCCCGCATGATGGGACTTGTGGTTGAACACAAGGGTGGGGGACACCTTTATTGGGGGAGACCCCACTCCCTGCCAGTCAGGGGGATTATGCTTTGGCCGGGGGAACTAGTGTATGTAGTTTCCCCTGGCTGTGGCATTACCCTGCTGGCTAATTGGTTCCAGTGCTGGTTACCAAAATAAGGGGAACCCTTAGTCATTTTATCCCCACGTATTTTGGGAACCGGGACAAGCCCTTAAGCCTCGTACTGGTTTTATAAACAAGGGGGAACCCCATTCTTTTTGCGTTGTCTAATTATATATTTGTTTTATCTATTTGTACACTTCTGACTGATCCGTGCAGGCTTCTGCCATATATTGCTGGAAGATGAGGAGTATTTTACAGCCGTATTTTTGGGTAAATTTGGACTCACCATTCGAACGAATGGTGATTCCTATTCGAATTCTTTCGATGGCGTATAGGAATACGAATACCCCTCTCAATAGAATAGTAATGGACGTGCATTATACTGGTAGTAACAGATACGAATGCCTATTATACAGTGTGTATAGAGAGTAACCGCGCCCAGTGCTCCTCCTAGTATAATAATGTGCCAGGATCGCACCAGGTGGAGAGAAGGTGGACGTGTACCTGGAGGGTTGGTGGCCCTTATGCTGCCCAGGCTGGTTCCAGGAGGCGTGTCTTCTGGCACAATGATATCATATTGGGGTTTCAGGAAAGTAGGTATGTGGGCGGAGCTTGGTAGGATGCTGACATTCACCCGAGCATTCAGCTCAGCCCTGACTCCGCCTCCATCCTGTGCCCCCACTTCCAGATGCAGAACAGAGCCAGCCCATGCCGACAGAGACCGCGCCACCAAGAGCGTACCTGCAAGACATGGCATTACTCAAGTGCAAGTACCACAATTCAGTGCACCATCACCACCACACAGTGTACTGCTGCCCCTTACACGCCACTGCTGCCACCCTGTACACGCCACTGCTGCCACCCCTTACACGCCACTGCTGCCACCACACAGTGTACTGCCGCCCCTTACACGCCACTGCTGCCACCCCGTACACGCCACTGCTGCCACCACACAGTGTACTGCCGCCCCTTACACGCCACTGCTGCCACCCCTTACACGCCACTGCTGCCACCCCTTACACGCCACTGCTGCCACCACACAGTGTACTGCCGCCCCTTACACGCCACTGCTGCCACCCCTTACACGCCACTGCTGCCACCCCTTACACGCCACTGCTGCCACCACACAGTGTACTGCCGCCACCACACAGTGTACTGCCGCCACCACACAGCTCAATGCTGCCAGTATACAGTCCACTGCTGCCACCACACAGTGTACTGCCGCCACCACACAGCTCAATGCTGCCACCACACAGTCCACTGCTGCCACCACACAGTCCACTGCCGCCACCACACAGTCCACTGCCGCCACCACACAGTCCACTGCCGCCACCTCACAGTCCACTGCTGATACCACACACTCCACTGCTGCCACCACACAGTCCACTGCTGCCACCACACAGTCCACTGTCACACACCCCCACAGTTCACTGTCACCCTCTAACACTCCACTGCTGCCACCACACAGTCCACTGCCACCACTACACAGTCACCTGCCACCTTCCACTTCTACCACCACACAGTCCATTGCCACCCCCCACCACTACACTGCCACCACCACACAATCTACTGCCATCCCCTCAAATGCCACTGCTGCTGCCACCACACTCCATCCCGCACTCAGGAGACCCCCTCCATCCGGCACTGCAGAGACCCCTCCATCCACGCACTGCGGAGACCCCTCCATCCCGCACTGCGGAGACCCCTCCATCCCGCACTCACGAGACCCCCTCCCCCTCCTATTCCGCACTGCGGAGACCCTTCCATCCCACACTGCGGAGACCCCTCTATCCCGCACTGCGGAGACCCCCTCCATCCCGCACTGCGGAGACCCCCTCCATCCCGCACTGTGGAGACCCCCTCCATCCCGCACTGCGGAGACCCCCTCCATCCCGCACTGCGGAGACCCCCTCCATCCCGCACTGCGGAGACCCTAACATCCCGCACTGCGGAGACCCCTCTATCCCGCACTGTGGAGACCCCCTCCACCCCGCACTGTGGAGACCCCTCCATCCCGCACTGCGGAGACCCCCTCCATCCCTCACTGCAGAGACCCCCTCCATCCCGCACTGCGGAGACCCCTCTATCCCGAACTGCGGAGACCCCTCTATCCCGAACTGCGGAGACCCCTCTATCCCGAACTGCGGAAACCCCTCTATCTCGCACTGCGGAGACCTCTCCATCCTGCACTGCGGAGACCGCTCCATCCCGCACTGCAGAGACCCCTCCATCCCGCACTGCGGAGACCCCTCTACCCCGAACTGCGGAGACCCCTCCATCCCGCACTGCGGAGACCCCTCCATCCCGCACTGCGGAGACCCCTCCATCCCGCACTAATAAGTGCCCTCTATAGTGGTCAGCACTGGGAATGCGGATGGTAATTGCGGCCTGTATTCTGACCTGTGTCAGGCTCGATGCGTAGACGTGGCGGTTTATTTCCAGATACGATATGGTAGGTGAGAATGCCGTGGACGCCTTCATCCTTGTCACGGGCGGTCACACTTATTATGGGGGTTCCTGGTGGGCTGAGGGAACTTGTGCTGCATCCATACTCCAATGGATAGAAGACCGGCCGGTTATCGTTGACATCTTCTACAGAGACCCGGACAAGGCACTCGCTGCTGAGACCGCCCTTCAGGAGACAGGAGAGATGCGGGTTACATACAGTACATGGTGCAGATGGCCCCTGCCTACATCTGTGTGGCTGAGATGTGTAACCATCGGGTAGTATCACCATCGGGACATGTAACCATCGGGACGTGTAACCGGCTGTGTAACCATTGGGACGTGTAACCATCTGGTAGTATCACCATCGGACGTGTAACCATCGGACGTGTAACCATCGGGTCGTGTAACCGGCTGTGTAACCATCGGGTAGTATCACCATCGGACGTGTAACCATCTGACATGTAACCATCGGGATGTGTAACCATTGAGACGTGTAACCATCGGGACATGTAACCGGCTGTGTAACCATTGTGACATGTAACCATCGGGACGTGTAACCATTGTGACGTGTGACCATCGGGACGTGTAACCATCGGGACGTGTAACCATCGGGACCTGTAACCATCGGGACGGATAACCATCGGGACCTGTAATCATTGTGACGTGTAACAATCGGGTAGTATCACCATCAGGACGTGTAACCATTTGGAAGTGTACCCATTGTGATGTGTCACCATTGGGATGTATAACCATCGGAAATTATAACAATCGGGGTGTGTAACCATCGGGATGTATAACCATCGGGATGTGTAACCATCGGGACATATAACCATCGAAAAGTATAATTATAGGGACGTATAACCATCGGGACATGTAACCATCAGGACATATAACCATCGGGATGTATCGTGACGTATAACCATCGTGAAGTATAATTATAGGGACGTATAACCATCGGGACATATAACCATCAGGACATATAACCATCGGGATGTATCAGGACATATAACCATCGGGATGTATCGGGATGTGTAACCATCAGGACATATAACCATCGGGATGTATCGTGACGTATAACCATCGTGAAGTATAATTATAGGGACGTATAACCATCGGGACATGTAACCATCAGGACATATAACCATCGAGATGTATCAGGACATATAACCATCGGGATGTATCAGGACATATAACCATCGGGATGTATCAGGACATATAACCATCGGGATGTATCAGGACATATAACCATCGGGATGTATCAGGACATATAACCATCGGGATGTATCAGGACATATAACCATCGGGATGTATCAGGACATATAACCATCGGGATGTATCAGGACATATAACCATCGGGATGTGTAACCATCGGGACATGTGACCATCAGGACATATAACCATCGGGATGTATCAGGACATATAACCATCGGGATGTATCAGGACATATAACCATCGGGATGTATCAGGACATATAACCATCGGGATGTATCAGGACATATAACCATCGGGATGTATCAGGACATATAACCATCGGGATGTATCAGGACATATAACCATCGGGATGTGTAACCATCGGGACATGTGACCATCAGGACATATAACCATCGGGATGTATCAGGACATATAACCATCGGGATGTATCAGGATGTGTAACCATCAGGACATACAACCATCTGGATGTATCGGGATGTGTAACCATCGGGACATGTGACCATCAGGACATATAACCATCGGGATGTATCAGGACATATAACCATCGGGATGTATCAGGACATATAACCATCGGGATGTATCAGGATGTGTAACCATCAGGACATACAACCATCTGGATGTATCGGGATGTGTAACCATCGGGACATGTAACCATCGGGATGTATCAGGACGTATAACCATCGGGATGTGTAACCATCGGGACATGTAACCATCAGGACATATAACCATTGGGATGTATCAGGACATATAACCATCGAGATGTATCAGGACATATAACCATCGAGATGTATCAGGACATATAACCATCGGGATGTATCAGGACATATAACCATCGGGATGTGTAACCATCGGGACATGTAACCATCAGGACATATAACCATCGGGATGTATCGGGACGTATAACCATCAGGACATATAACATCGGGATGTATCGGGACGTATAACCATCAGGACATATAACCATCGGGATGTATCAGGACATATAACAATCGGGATGTATCAGGACATATAACCATCGGGATGTGTAACCATCGGGACATATAACATCGGGATGTATCGGGACGTATAACCATCAGGACATATAACCATCGGGATGTATCAGGACATATAACAATCGGGATGTATCAGGACATATAACCATCGGGACGTATAACCATCAGGACATATAACCATCAGGACATATAACCATCGGGATGTATCAGGACATATAACTATCAGGACATATAACCATCGGGATGTGTAACCATGGGGACATGTAACCATCAGGACATATAACCATCGGGATGTATCAGGACATATAACCATCGGGATGTATCAGGACATATAACCATCGGGATGTATCAGGACATATAACCATCGGGATGTGTAACCATCGGGACATGTAACCATCAGGACATATAATATAACCATCGGGATGTATCAGGACATATAACCATCAGGATGTGTAACCATCGGGACATGTAACCATCAGGACATATAATATAACCATCGGGATGTATCAGGACATATAACCATCGGGATGTGTAACCATCGGGACATGTAACCATCAGGACATATAACATCGGGATGTATCGGGACGTATAACCATCGGGATGTATCAGGACATATAACCATCGGGATGTATCAGGACATATAACCATCAGGATGTGTAACCATCGGGACATGTAACCATCAGGACATATAATATAACCATCGGGATGTATCAGGACATATAACCATCGGGATGTGTAACCATCGGGACATGTAACCATCAGGACATATAACATCGGGATGTGTAACCATCAGGACATACAACCATCGGGATGTATCGGGATGTGTAACCATCAGGACATACAACCATCGGGATGTATCGGGATGTGTAACCATCAGGACATACAACCATCGGGATGTATCGGGATGTGTAACCATCAGGACATATAACCATCGGGATGTATCAGGACGTATAACCATCGGGATGTGTAACCATCGGGACATGTAACCATCAGGACATATAATATAACCATCGGGATGTATCAGGACATATAACCATCGGGATGTGTAACCATCGGGACGTGTAACCATCGGGACATATAACCATCGGGATGTATCGGGACATATAACCATCGGGATGTATCAGGACATATAACCATCGGGATGTGTAACCATCGGGACATGTAACCATCAGGACATATAACCATCGGGATGTATCGGGACATATAACCATCGGGATGTATCAGGACATATAACCATCGGGATGTATCGGGACATATAACCATCGGGATGTATCAGGACGTATAACCTTTGGGACATGTAACCATCAGGACATATAATATAACCATCGGGATGTATCAGGACATATAACCATCGGGATGTGTAACCATCGGGACGTGTAACCATCGGGACATATAACCATCGGGATGTATCGGGACATATAACCATCGGGATGTATCAGGACATATAACCATCGGGATGTGTAACCATCGGGACATGTAACCATCAGGACATATAACCATCGGGATGTATCGGGACATATAACCATCGGGATGTATCAGGACATATAACCATCGGGATGTGTAACCATCGGGACATGTAACCATCAGGACATATAACCATCGGGATGTATCGGGACGTATAACCATCGGGATGTATAGTTAGACACTTGCCCGCCCCAGTATCGCCCCTGCGTCTGCACTCTCTGTGGTCTGGAACCTGTGGCCGATGGTTCCGACATACACTACATTACACACGGGTGTCTCACCCCATCTGTGGCCGTCACACGGAGGAGGAAGAATCGCTCCCCGTCATCTCGGTCCAGGCTCTCTGAGAGGCAGATGTCACCACTGTCTGGATGGATCCGAAATTGAGAGGAGTATGTTGGGGTAAGAGAGTAAGAGACTGTTCCGAGACTGCCACTATCTGCATCCGATGCCGAGACCTGCCGAATATAGTAGGGAAGAGACATGAGACAGACAGTAGTAGGGTAACCTCACCATGCACCCCAGTACAGCTACACGAGGGAACCCCAAGGCTTCATCTCCCACATCATCCATTGTTCCAGTTGGAACCCCAGAAATGAATGGCTTAGGTTATTATGGTGCCAGAGTTGCTTAATGTCTGCTGCCATATATGTGACAAAGTTCTGTTCACAGCTAAAGTTACAGGGGAAATGTACTAAGATCCGGTTGGTAAATATGCACCATGCACCCATTCGATCTTACTGCCGGGATCAGCTGAATGCCGTACGAATTCTGGTGTATTAATGAATACATCATCGATAGAACATGGCCATGAATTCTATGGCGATGTGCTCATTTCATATCGTTAGTAACGCTGAATGCAGGCGGTAATTCAGCAGAAAATACAGTCATGTCAGTCAGATCAGTCATCAGTCATGTCAGTCAGATCAGTCATGTCAGTCAGATCAGTCATCAGTCATGTCAGTCAGATCAGTCAGGTCAGTCAGATCAGTCATCAGTCAGATCAGTCATGTCAGTCATAACAATCAAATCAGTCATCAGTCAAATCAGTCATGTCAGTCAGATCAGTCATGTCAGTCAGATCAGTCAGATCAGTCATGTTAGTCAGATCAGTCATAACAATCAAATCAGTCATCAGTCATGTCAGTCAAATCAGTCATGTCAGTCAGATCAGTCATAACAATCAAATCAGTGATATCAGTCATGTCAGTCAGATCAGTCATGTCAGTCAGATCAGTCATGTCAGTCAGATCAGTCATGTCAGTCAGATCAGTCATGTCAGTCAGATCAGTCAGGTCAGTCAGATCAGTCAGATCAGTCAGGTCAGTCAGATCAGTCATATCGCGCTGAGTAACCCTTCCCCTCCCGCACACTGACCGGCCTAGCGCTGAATAACCCTTCCCTTCCCTCACACTGACCGGCCTAGCGCTGAGTAACCCTTCCCTTCCCTCACACTGACCGGCCTATCGCTGAGTAACCCTTCCCTTCCCTCACACTGACCCGCCTAGCGCTGAGTAACCCTTCCCCTCCCGCACACTGACCGGCCTAGCGCTGAGTAACCCTTCCCCTCCCGCACACTGACCGGCCTAGCGATGAGTAACCCTTCCCCTCCCGCACACTGACCGGCCTAGCGATGAGTAACCCTTCCCCTCCCGCACACTGACCGGCCTAGCGATGAGTAACCCTTCCCCTCCCGCACACTGACCGGCCTAGCGCTGAGTAACCCTTCCCCTCCCGCACACTGACCGGCCTAGCGCTGAGTAACCCTTCCCCTCCCGCACACTGACCGGCCTAGCGCTGAGTAACCCTTCCCCTCCCGCACACTGACCATCCTAGCGCTGAGTAACCCTTCCCCTCCCGCACACTGACCGGCCTAGCGCTGAGTAACCCTTCCCCTACCGCACACTGACTGGCCTAGCGCTGAGTAACCCTTCCCCTCCCGCACACTGACCGGCCTAGCGCTGAGTAACCCTTCCCCTCCCGCACACTGACTGGCCTAGCGCTGAGTAACCCTTCCCCTCCCGCACACTGACCGGCCTAGCGCTGAGTAACCCTTCCCCTCCCTCACACTGACCGGCCTAGCGCTGAGTAACCCTTCCCCTCCCGCACACTGACCGGCCTAGCGCTGAGTAACCCTTCCCCTCCCTCACACTGACCATCCTAGCGCTGAGTAACCCTTCCCCTCCCGCACACTGACCGACCTAACGCTGAGTAACCCTTCCCCTCCCGCACACTGACCGGCCTAGCACTGAGTAACCCTTCCCCTCCCGCACACTGAACGGCCTAGCGCTGAGTAACCCTTCCCTTCCCTCACACTGACCGGCCTATCGCTGAGTAACCCTTCCCTTCCCTCACACTGACCGGCCTAGCGCTGAGTAACCCTTCCCCTCCCGCACACTGACCGGCCTAGCGCTGAGTAACCCTTCCCCTCCCGCACACTGACCGGCCTAGCGCTGAGTTACCCTTCCCCTCCCGCACACTGACCGGCCTAGCGCTGAGTAACCCTTCCCCTCTGTCACACTGACCGGCCCAGCACTGAGTAACCCTTCCCCTCCCGCACACTGACCGGCCTAGCGCTGAGTAACCCTTCCCCTCTGTCACACTGACCGGCCTAGCCCTGAGTAACCCTTCCCCTCCCGCACACTGACCGGCCTAGCGCTGAGTAACCCTTCCCCTCCCGCACACTGACCGGCCTAGCGCTGAGTAACCCTTCCCCCCCTCGCACACTGACCCGCCTAGCGCTGAGTAACCCTTCCCCTCCCCCACACTGACCAGCCTAGCACTGAGTAACCCTTCCCCTCCGTCACACTGACCGGCCTAGCCCTGAGTAACCCTTCCCCTCCCGCACACTGACCGGCCTAGCGCTGAGTAACCCTTCCCCTCCCGCACACTGACCGGCCTAGCGCTGAGTAACCCTTCCCCTCCCCCACACTGACCGGCCTAGCGCTGAGTAACCCTTCCCCTCCCGCACACTGACCGGCCTAGCGCTGAGTAATCCTTCCCCTCCCGCACACTGACCGGCCTAGCGCTGAGTAACCCTTCCCCTCCCGCACACTGACCGGCCTAGCGCTGAGTAACCCTTCCCCTCCCGCACACTGACCGGCCTAGCGATGAATAACCCTTCCCCTCCCACACACTGACCGGCCTAGCGCTGAGTAACACTTCCCCTCCCGCACACTGACCGGCCTAGCCCTGAGTAACCCTTCCCCTCCCGCACACTGACCGGCCTAGCCCTGAGTAACCCTTCCCCTCCCGCACACTGACCGGCCTAGCGCTGAGTAACCCTTCCCTCCCCGCACACTGACCGGCCTAGCGCTGAGTAACCCTTCCCCTCCCGCACACTGACTGGCCTAGCGCTGAGTAACCCTTCCCCTCCCGCACACTGACCGGCCTAGCGCTGAGTAACCCTTCCCCTCCCCCACACTGACCGGCCTAGCTCTGAGTAACCCTTCCCCTCCCGCACACTGACCGGCCTAGCGCTGAGTAACCCTTCCCCTCCCGCACACTGACCGGCCTAGCGCTGAGTAACCCTTCCCCTCCCGCACACTGACCGGTCTAGCGCTGAGTAACCCTTCCCCTCCCCCACACTGACCTGCCTAGCGCTGAGTAACCCTTCCCCTCCCGCACACTGACCTGCCTAGCGCTGAGTAACCCTTCCCCTCCCGCACACTGACCGGCCTAGCGCTGAGTAACCCTTCCCTTCCCTCACACTGACCCGCCTAGCGCTGAGTAATCCTTCCCCTCCCGCACACTGACCAGCCTAGCGCTGAGTAACCCTTCCCCCCTCGCACACTGACCGGCCTAGCGCTGAGTAACCCTTCCCCTCCCCCACACTGACTGGCCTAGCGCTGAGTAACCCTTCCCCTCTGTCACACTGACCGGCCTAGCGCTGAGTAACCCTTCCCCTCTGTCACACTGACCGGCCTAGCGCTGAGTAACCCTTCCCCTCCCGCACACTGACCGGCCTAGCGCTGAGTAACCCTTCCCCTCCCGCACACTGACCGGCCTAGCCCTGAGTAACCCTTCCCCTCCCGCACACTGACCGGCCTAGCGCTGAGTAATCCTTTCCCTCCCGCACACTGACCGGCCTAGCGCTGAGTAACCCTTACCCTCCCGCGCACTGACCGGCCTAGCGCTGAGTAACCCTTCCCCTCCCGCACACTGACCGGCCTAGCGCTGAGTAACCCTTCCCCTCTGTCACACTGACCAGCCTATCGCTGAGTAACCCTTCCCCTCCGTCACACTGACCGGCCTAGCGCTGAGTAACCCTTCCCCTCCCTCACACTGACCGGCCTAGCGCTGAGTAACCCTTCCCTTCCCTCACACTGACGGGCCTAGCGCTGAGTAACCCTTCCCCTCCCGCACACTGACCGGCCTAGCGCTGAGTAACCCTTCCCCTCCGTCACACTGACCGGCCTAGCGCTGAGTAACCCTTCCCCTCCCGCACACTGACCGGCCTAGCGCTGAGTAACCCTTCCCCTCCCGCACACTGACCGGCCTAGCGCTGAGTAACACTTCCCCTCCCGCACACTGACCGGCCTAGCGCTGAGTAACCCTTCCCCTCCGTCACACTGACCGGCCTAGCACTGAGTAACCCTTCCCCTCCCGCACACTGACCGGCCTAGCACTGAGTAACCCTTCCCCTCCCGCACACTGACCGGCCTAGCGCTGAGTAACCCTTACCCTCCCGCGCACTGACCGGCCTAGCGCTGAGTAACCCTTCCCCTCCCGCACACTGACCGGCCTAGCGCTGAGTAACCCTTCCCCTCTGTCACACTGACCAGCCTAGCACTGAGTAACCCTTCCCCTCCCGCACACTGACCGGCCTAGCACTGAGTAACCCTTCCCCTCCCGCACACTGACCGGCCTAGCACTGAGTAACCCTTCCCCTCCCGCACACTGACCGGCCTAGCGCTGAGTAACCCTTACCCTCCCGCACACTGACCGGCCTAGCGCTGAGTAACCCTTCCCCTCCCGCACACTGACCGGCCTAGCGCTGAGTAACCCTTCCCCTCCCGCACACTGACCGGCCTAGCGCTGAGTAACCCTTCCCCTCCCGCACACTGACCGGCCTAGCGCTGAGTAACCCTTCCCCTCTGTCACACTGACCAGCCTAGCACTGAGTAACCCTTCCCCTCCCGCACACTGACCGGCCTAGCGCTGAGTAATCCTTCCCCTCCCGCACACTGACCGGCCTAGCGCTGAGTAATCCTTCCCCTCCCGCACACTGACCGGCCTAGCGCTGAGTAACCCTTCCCCTCCCGCACACTGACCGGCCTAGCGCTGAGTAACCCTTCCCCTCCCGCACACTGACCGGCCTAGCGCTGAGTAACCCTTCCCCTCCCCCACACTGACCGGCCTAGCGCTGAGTAACCCTTCCCCTCCCGCACACTGACCGGCCTAGCGCTGAGTAACCCTTCCTCTCCCTCCCACTGACCGGCCTAGCGCTGAGTAACCCTTCCCCTCCCGCACACTGACCGGCCTAGCGCTGAGTAACCCTTCCCCTCCCGCACACTGACCGGCCTAGCGCTGAGTAACCCTTCCCCTCCCGCACACTGACCTGCCTAGCACTGAGTAACCCTTACCCTCCCGCACACTGACCTGCCTAGCGCTGAGTAACCCTTCCCCTCCCCCACACTGACCGGCCTAGCCCTGAGTAACCCTTCCCCTCCCCCACACTGACCGGCCTAGCGCTGAGTAACCCTTCCCCTCCCGCACACTGACCGGCCTAGCGCTGAGTAACCCTTCCCCTCCCGCACACTGACCGGCCTAGCCCTGAGTAACCCTTCCCCTCCCGCACACTGACCGGCCTAGCGGTGAGTAACCCTTCCCCTCCCGCACACTGACCGGCCTAGCGATGAGTAACCCTTCCCCTCCCGCACACTGACCGGCCTAGCGCTGAGTAACCCTTCCCCTCCCCCACACTGACCGGCCTAGCGCTGAGTAACCCTTCCCCTCCCCCACACTGACCGGCCTAGCGCTGAGTAACCCTTCCCCTCCCTCACACTGACCCGCCTAGCGCTGAGTAATCCTTCCCCTCCCGCAAACTGACCAGCCTAGCGCTGAGTAACCCTTCCCCTCCCGAACACTGACCGGCCTATCGCTGAGTAACCCTTCCCCTCTGTCACACTGACCAGCCTATCGCTGAGTAACCCTTCCCCTCCCGCACACTGACCGGCCTAGCGCTGAGTAACCCTTCCCCTCCCCCACACTGACCAGCCTAGCCCTGAGTAACCCTTCCCCTCCCGCACACTGACCGGCCTAGCGCTGAGTAACCCTTCCCTTCCCGCACACTGACCGGCCTAGCGCTGAGTAACCCTTCCCCTCCCGCACACTGACCGGCCTAGCGCTGAGTAACCCTTACCCATACCTCCCAACTGTCACGATTCCGTCGGGACAGTCCCGATTTTCGGGTCCTGTCCCGACGTCCCACCCGCGGCAGGCATTGTCCCGCTGCGGGGGGTGGCAGTTGGGAGACCCCCCAATCTAGTAGAATAGACGCTGTGCGCATGCGCACAGCGTCTATTCTCGTATGAAAATGAGGTCGCGGCTAATTAGCATAAGCCGCGCCCTCATTTGCATACACCCCGCCCCCTTTTAGGGCGCTCGCGCGGCTTCGCCGCGCGAGTGTCCCTATTTCCTCCGGCCAGAAGTTGGGAGGTATGCCTTACCCTCCCGCACACTGACCGGCCTATCGCTGAGTAACCCTTCCCCTCCCACACACTGACCGGCCTAGCGCTGAGTAACCCTTCCCCCCTCGCACACTGACCGGCCTAGCGCTGAGTAACCCTTCCCCTCCCCCACACTGACCGGCCTAGCCCTGAGTAACCCTTCCCCTCCCGCACACTGACCGGCCTAGCGCTGAGTAATCCTTTCCCTCCCGCACTCTGACCAGCCTAGCGCTGAGTAACCCTTACCCTCCCGCGCACTGACCGGCCTAGCGCTGAGTAACCCTTCCCCTCCCGCACACTGACCGGCCTAGCGCTGAGTAACCCTTCCCCTCTGTCACACTGACCAGCCTAGCACTGAGTAACCCTTCCCCTCCCGCACACTGACCGGCCTAGCACTGAGTAACCCTTCCCCTCCCGCACACTGACCGGCCTAGCGCTGAGTAACCCTTACCCTCCCGCGCACTGACCGGCCTAGCGCTGAGTAACCCTTCCCCTCCGTCACACTGACCGGCCTATCGCTGAGTAACCCTTCCCGCACACTGACCGGCCTAGCACTGAGTAACCCTTCCCCTCCCGCACACTGACCGGCCTAGCGCTGAGTAACCCTTCCCCTCCCGCACACTGACCGGCCTAGCACTGAGTAACCCTTCCCCTCCCGCACACTGACCGGCCTAGCGCTGAGTAACCCTTCCCCTCCCGCACACTGACCGGCCTAGCGCTGAGTAACCCTTCCCCTCTGTCACACTGACCAGCCTAGCACTGAGTAACCCTTCCCCTCCCGCACACTGACCGGCCTAGCGCTGAGTAACCCTTCCCCTCCCGCACACTGACCGGCCTAGCGCTGAGTAACCCTTCCCCTCCCCCACACTGACCGGCCTAGCGCTGAGTAACCCTTCCCCTCCCGCACACTGACCGGCCTAGCGCTGAGTAACCCTTCCTCTCCCTCCCACTGACCGGCCTAGCGCTGAGTAACCCTTCCCCTCCCGCACACTGACCGGCCTAGCGCTGAGTAACCCTTCCCCTCCCGCACACTGACCGGCCTAGCGCTGAGTAACCCTTCCCCTCCCGCACACTGACCTGCCTAGCACTGAGTAACCCTTACCCTCCCGCACACTGACCTGCCTAGCGCTGAGTAACCCTTCCCCTCCCCCACACTGACCGGCCTAGCCCTGAGTAACCCTTCCCCTCCCCCACACTGACCGGCCTAGCGCTGAGTAACCCTTCCCCTCCCGCACACTGACCGGCCTAGCGCTGAGTAACCCTTCCCCTCCCGCACACTGACCGGCCTAGCCCTGAGTAACCCTTCCCCTCCCGCACACTGACCGGCCTAGCGGTGAGTAACCCTTCCCCTCCCGCACACTGACCGGCCTAGCGATGAGTAACCCTTCCCCTCCCCCACACTGACCGGCCTAGCGCTGAGTAACCCTTCCCCTCCCCCACACTGACCGGCCTAGCGCTGAGTAACCCTTCCCCTCCCTCACACTGACCCGCCTAGCGCTGAGTAATCCTTCCCCTCCCGCAAACTGACCAGCCTAGCGCTGAGTAACCCTTCCCCTCCCGAACACTGACCAGCCTATCGCTGAGTAACCCTTCCCCTCCCGCACACTGACCGGCCTAGCGCTGAGTAACCCTTCCCCTCCCCCACACTGACCAGCCTAGCCCTGAGTAACCCTTCCCCTCACACACACTGACCGGCCTAGCGCTGAGTAACCCTTCCCTTCCCGCACACTGACCGGCCTAGCGCTGAGTAACCCTTCCCCTCCCGCACACTGACCGGCCTAGCGCTGAGTAACCCTTACCCATACCTCCCAACTGTCACGATTCCGTCGGGACAGTCCCGATTTTCGGGTCCTGTCCCGACGTCCCACCCGCGGCAGGCATTGTCCCGCTGCGGGGGGTGGCAGTTGGGAGACCCCCCAATCTAGTAGAATAGACGCTGTGCGCATGCGCACAGCGTCTATTCTCGTATGAAAATGAGGTCGCGGCTAATTAGCATAAGCCGCGCCCTCATTTGCATACACCCCGCCCCCTTTTAGGGCAAGCCGCGCGAGTGTCCCTATTTCCTCCGGCCAGAAGTTGGGAGGTATGCCTTACCCTCCCGCACACTGACCGGCCTATCGCTGAGTAACCCTTCCCCTCCCACACACTGACCGGCCTAGCGCTGAGTAACCCTTCCCCTCCCGCACACTGACCGGCCTAGCGCTGAGTAACCCTTCCCATACCTCCCAACTTTTCATGCGAAGAAATAGGGACACTCGCGCGGCGAAGCCGCGCGAGCGCCCGAAAAGGGGGCGTGGCGTATGCAAATGAGGGCACGGCTTATGCTAATTAGCCGCGACCTCATTTTCATACGAGAATAGACGCTGTGCGCATGCGCACAGCGTCTATTCTACTACATTGGGGGGTCTCCCAACTGCCACCCCCCGCAGCGGGACAATGCCTGCCGCGGGTGGGACGTCGGGACAGGACCCGAAAATCGGGACTGTCCCGACGGAATCGTGACAGTTGGGAGGTATGCTTCCCCTCCCCCACACTGACCGGCCTAGCGCTGAGTAACCCTTCCCCTCCCCCACACTGACCGGCCTAGCGCTGAGTAACCCTTCCCCTCCCGCACACTGACCGGCCTAGCGCTGAGTAACCCTTCCCCTCCCCCACACTGACCGGCCTAGCGCTGAGTAACCCTTCCCCTACCGCACACTGACTGGCCTAGCGCTGAGTAACCCTTCCCCTCCCGCACACTGACCGGCCTAGCGCTGAGTAACCCTTCCCCTCCCGCACACTGACTGGCCTAGCGCTGAGTAACCCTTCCCCTCCCGCACACTGACTGGCCTAGCGCTGAGTAACCCTTCCCTTCCCTCACACTGACCGGCCTAGCGCTGAGTAACCCTTCCCCTCCCCCACAGTGACTGGCCTAGCGCTGAGTAACCCTTCCCCTCCCGCACACTGACCGGCCTAGCGCTGAGTAACCCTTCCCCTCCCGCACACTGACCGGCCTAGCGCTGAGTAACCCTTCCCCTCCCGCACACTGACCTGCCTAGCGCTGAGTAACCCTTCCCCTCCCGCACACTGACCGGCCTAGCGCTGAGTAACCCTTCCCCTCCCGCACACTGACCGGCCTAGCGCTGAGTAACCCTTCCCCTCCCGCACACTGACCGGCCTAGCGCTGAGTAACCCTTACCCTCCCGCGCACTGACCGGCCTAGCGCTGAGTAACCCTTCCCCTCCCGCACACTGACCGGCCTAGCGCTGAGTAACCCTTCCCCTCCCGCACACTGACCGGCCTAGCGCTGAGTAATCCTTCCCCTCCCGCACACTGACCGGCCTAGCGCTGAGTAACCCTTCCCCTCCCACACACTGACCGGCCTAGCGCTGAGTAACCCTTCCCCTCCCGCACACTGACCGGCCTAGCGCTGAGTAACCCTTCCCCTCCCCCACACTGACCGGCCTAGCGCTGAGTAACCCTTCCCCTCCCCCACACTGACCGGCCTAGCGCTGAGTAACCCTTCCCCTCCCGCACACTGACCGGCCTAGCGCTGAGTAACCCTTCCCCTCCCCCACACTGACCGGCCTAGCGCTGAGTAACCCTTCCCCTACCGCACACTGACTGGCCTAGCGCTGAGTAACCCTTTCCCTCCCGCACACTGACCGGCCTAGCGCTGAGTAACCCTTCCCCTCCCGCACACTGACTGGCCTAGCGCTGAGTAACCCTTCCCCTCCCGCACACTGACTGGCCTAGCGCTGAGTAACCCTTCCCTTCCCTCACACTGACCGGCCTAGCACTGAGTAACCCTTCCCCTCCCCCACACTGACTGGCCTAGCGCTGAGTAACCCTTCCCCTCCCGCACACTGACCGGCCTAGCGCTGAGTAACCCTTCCCCTCCCGCACACTGACCGGCCTAGCGCTGAGTAACCCTTCCCCTCCCGCACACTGACCTGCCTAGCGCTGAGTAACCCTTCCCCTCCCGCACACTGACCGGCCTAGCGCTGAGTAACCCTTCCCCTCCCGCACACTGACCGGCCTAGCGCTGAGTAACACTTCCCCTCCCGCACACTGACTGGCCTAGCGCTGAGTAACCCTTCCCCTCCCGCACACTGACCGGCATAGCGCTGAGTAACCCTTCCCCTCCCGCACACTGACCGGCCTAGCGCTGAGTAACCCTTCCCCCCCCGCACACTGACTGGCCTAGCGCTGAGTAACCCTTCCCCTCCCCCACACTGACCGGCCTAGCGCTGAGTAACCCTTCCCCTCCCGCACACTGACCGGCCTAGCCCTGAGTAACCCTTCCCCTCCCGCACACTGACCGGCCTAGCGCTGAGTAACCCTTCCCCTCCCGCACACTGACCGGCCTAGCGCTGAGTAACCCTTCCCCTCCCGCACACTGACCGGCCTAGCGCTGAGTAACCCTTCCCCTCCCCCACACTGACCTGCCTAGCGATGAGTAACCCTTCCCCTCCGTCACACTGACCGGCCTATCGCTGAGTAACCCTTCCCGCACACTGACCGGCCTAGCGCTGAGTAACCCTTCCCCTCCCGCACACTGACCGGCCTAGCGCTGAGTAACCCTTCCCCTCCCGCACACTGACCGGCCTAGCCCTGAGTAACCCTTCCCCTCCCCCACACTGACCGGCCTAGCGCTGAGTAACCCTTCCCCTCCCGCACACTGACCGGCCTAGCGCTGAGTAACCCTTCCCCTCCCGCACACTGACCGGCCTAGCGCTGAGTAACCCTTCCCCTCCCCCACACTGACCTGCCTAGCGATGAGTAACCCTTCCCCTCCCGCACACTGACTGGCCTAGCGCTGAGTAACCCTTCCCCTCCCGCACACTGACCGGCCTAGCCCTGAGTAACCCTTCCCCTCCCGCACACTGACCGGCCTAGCGCTGAGTAACCCTTCCCCTCCCGCACACTGACCGGCCTAGCGCTGAGTAACCCTTCCCCTCCCGCACACTGACCGGCCTAGCGCTGAGTAACCCTTCCCCTCTGTCACACTGACCGGCCTAGCGCTGAGTAACCCTTCCCCTCCCGCACACTGACCGGCCTAGCGCTGAGTAATCCTTCCCCTCCCGCACACTGACCGGCCTAGCGATGAGTAACCCTTCCCCTCCCGCACACTGACCGGCCTAGCGCTGAGTAACCCTTCCCCTCCCCCACACTGACCGGCCTAGCGCTGAGTAACCCTTCCCCTCCCGCACACTGACCGGCCTAGCGCTGAGTAATCCTTCCCCTCCCGCACACTGACCGGCCTAGCGATGAGTAACCCTTCCCCTCCCGCACACTGACCGACCTAACGCTGAGTAACCCTTCCCCTCCCGCACACTGACTGGCCTAGCGCTGAGTAACCCTTCCCCTCCCGCACACTGACCGGCCTAGCGCTGAGTAACCCTTCCCCTCCCGCACACTGACCGGCCTAGCGCTGAGTAACCCTTCCCCTCCCACACACTGACCGGCCTAGCGCTGAGTAACCCTTCCCCTCCCGCACACTGACCGGCCTAGCACTGAGTAACCCTTCCCCTCCCGCACACTGACCGGCCTAGCGCTGAGTAACCCTTCCCCTCCGTCACACTGACCGGCCTAGCGCTGAGTAACCCTTCCCCTCCCGCACACTGACCGGCCTAGCGCTGAGTAACCCTTCCCCCCCCCGCACACTGACCGGCCTAGCGCTAAGTAACCCTTCCCCTCTGTCACACTGACCGGCCTAGCCCTGAGTAACCCTTCCCCTCTGTCACACTGACCGGCCTAGCGCTGAGTAACCCTTCCCCTCCCGCACACTGACCGGCCTAGCGCTGAGTAACCCTTCCCCTCCCGCACACTGACCGGCCTAGCACTGAGTAACCCTTCCCCTCCCGCACACTGACCGGCCTAGCGCTGAGTAACCCTTCCCCTCCCGCACACTGACCGGCCTAGCGCAGAGTAATCCTTCCCCTCCCGCACACTGACCGGCCTAGCGATGAGTAACCCTTCCCCTCCCGCACACTGACCGGCCTAGCGCTGAGTAACCCTTCCCCTCCGTCACACTGACCGGCCTAGCGCTGAGTAACCCTTCCCCTCCCGCACACTGACCGGCCTATCGCTGAGTAACCCTTCCCCTCCCGCACACTGACCGGCCTAGCGCTGAGTAACCCTTCCCCTCCCGCACACTGACCGGCCTAGCGCTGAGTAACCCTTCCCCTCCCGCACACTGACCGGCCTAGCGCTGAGTAACCCTTCCCCTCTGTCACACTGACCGGCCTAGCGCTGAGTAACCCTTCCCCTCCCGCACACTGACCGGCCTAGCGCTGAGTAACCCTTCCCCTCCCCCACACTGACCGGCCTAGCGCTGAGTAACCCTTCCCCTCCCGCACACTGACCGGCCTAGCGCTGAGTAACCCTTCCCCTCCCCCACACTGACCGGCCTAGCGCTGAGTAACCCTTCCCCTCCCGCACACTGACCGGCCTAGCGCTGAGTAACCCTTCCCCTCCCCCACACTGACCGGCCTAGCGCTGAGTAACCCTTCCCCTCCGTCACACTGACCGGCCTAGCGCTGAGTAACCCTTCCCCTCCCGCACACTGACCGGCCTAGCGCAGAATAATCCTTCCCCTCCCGCACACTGACCGGCCTAGCGATGAGTAACCCTTCCCCTCCCGCACACTGACCGGCCTAGCGCTGAGTAACCCTTCCCCTCCGTCACACTGACCGGCCTAGCGCTGAGTAACCCTTCCCCTCCTGCACACTGACCGGCCTATCGCTGAGTAACCCTTCCCCTCCCGCACACTGACCGGCCTAGCGCTGAGTAACCCTTCCCCTCCCGCACACTGACCGGCCTAGCGCTGAGTAACCCTTCCCCTCCCGCACACTGACCGGCCTAGCGCTGAGTAACCCTTCCCCTCTGTCACACTGACCGGCCTAGCGCTGAGTAACCCTTCCCCTCCCGCACACTGACCGGCCTAGCGCTGAGTAACCCTTCCCCTCCCCCACACTGACCGGCCTAGCGCTGAGTAACCCTTCCCCTCCCGCACACTGACCGGCCTAGCGCTGAGTAACCCTTCCCCTCCCCCACACTGACCGGCCTAGCGCTGAGTAACCCTTCCCCTCCCGCACACTGACCGGCCTAGCGCTGAGTAACCCTTCCCCTCCCCCACACTGACCGGCCTAGCGCTGAGTAACCCTTCCCCTCCCGCACACTGACCGGCCTAGCGCTGAGTAACCCTTCCCCTCCCCGCACACTGACCGGCCTAGCGCTGAGTAACCCTTCCCCTCCCCCACACTGACCGGCCTAGCGCTGAGTAACCCTTCCCCTCCCGCACACTGACCGGCCTAGCGCTGAGTAACCCTTCCCCTACCGCACACTGACCGGCCTAGCGCTGAGTAACCCTTCCCCCCCCGCACACTGACCGGCCTAGCGCTGAGTAACCCTTCCCCTCCCCCACACTGACCGGCCTAGCGCTGAGTAACCCTTCCCCTCCCGCACACTGACCGGCCTAGCCCTGAGTAACCCTTCCCCTCCCGCACACTGACCGGCCTAGCGCTGAGTAACCCTTCCCCTCCCGCACACTGACTGGCCTAGCGCTGAGTAACCCTTCCCCTCCCCCACACTGACCGGCCTAGCGCTGAGTAACCCTTCCCCTCCCGCACACTGACCGGCCTAGCGCTGAGTAACCCTTCCCCTCCCGCACACTGACCGGCCTAGCGCTGAGTAACCCTTCCCCTCCCGCACACTGACTGGCCTAGCGCTGAGTAACCCTTCCCCTCCCGCACACTGACCGGCCTAGCGCTGAGTAACCCTTCCCCTCCCGCACACTGACTGGCCTAGCGCTGAGTAATCCTTCCCCTCCCGCACACTGACCCGCCTAGCGCTGAGTAACCCTTCCCCTCCCGCACACTGACTGGCCTAGCGCTGAGTAACCCTTCCCCTCCCCCACACTGACCGGCCTAGCGCTGAGTAACCCTTCCCCTCCCGCACACTGACCGGCCTAGCGCTGAGTAACCCTTCCCCTCCCGCACACTGACCGGCCTAGCGCTGAGTAACCCTTCCCCTCCCGCACACTGACTGGCCTAGCGCTGAGTAACCCTTCCCCTCCCGCACACTGACCCGCCTAGCGCTGAGTAACCCTTCCCCTCCCGCACACTGACTGGCCTAGCGCTGAGTAACCCTTCCCCTCCCCCACACTGACCGGCCTAGCGCTGAGTAACCCTTCCCCTCCCGCACACTGACCGGCCTCGGGTGGAGCATGACACGCCTATTGGGTGGAGCATGACACGCCTCCTCAATGGGCACTATGAAAAATTCTGTTTCCAACTATAATCTCCCTGAAGCTAGTTTTCAAAAGTAGGCAAGTTTGGTTACCACACACATGAGCTGAACAATAATTAATCTCTAGTGCAAAGTAAATATTAAGAGGTCACATTCCCAGCAGGGACTAATCTCCTGCACACCAAAAGCAGTCACATGCCCCATCCAGGGAAGCCTAGTAATTAACCCTTATATCCCTATAGCAAGGTTGTGTCACCCTGCAGTGGGAGGGGCAGGCTCCGTGGCTCATAGGTCCTCTGTCTGTGTCACCCTGCAGTGGGAGGGGCAGGCTCTGTGGCTCATATCGCCTCTGTCTGTGTCACCCTGCAGTGGGAGAGGCAGGCTCCGTGGCTCATAGCGCCTCTGTCTGTGTGTCACCCTGCAGTGGGAGGGGCAGGCTCCGTGCCTCATATCGCCTCTGTCTGTGTCACCCTGCAGTGGGAGAGGCAGGCTCCGTGGCTCATAGGTCCTCTGTCTGTGTGTCACCCTGCAGTGGGAGGGGCAGGCTCCGTGCCTCATATCGCCTCTGTCTGTGTCACCCTGCAGTGGGAGGGGCAAGGTCCATGGCTCATAGCGCCTCTGCCTGTGTCACCCTGCAGTGGGAGGGGCAGGCTCCGTGGCTCATAGCGCCTCTGTCTGTGTCACCCTGCAGTGGGAGGGGCAAGCTCCGTGGCTCATAGCGCCTCTGCCTGTGTCACCCTGCAGTGGGAGGGGCAGGCTCCGTGGCTCATAGCGCCTCTGTCTGTGTCACCCTGCAGTGGGAGGGGCAAGCTCCGTGGCTCATAGCGCCTCTGCCTGTGTCACCCTGCAGTGGGAGGGGCAGGCTCCGTGGCTCATAGGTCCTCTGTCTGTGTCACCCTGCAGTGGGAGGGGCAAGCTCCGTGGCTCATAGCGCCTCTGTCTGTGTCACCCTGCAGTGGGAGGGGCAAGCTCCATGGCTCATAGCGCCTCTGTCTGTGTCACCCTGCAGTGGGAGGGGCAGGCTCCGTGGCTCATATCGCCTCTGTCTGTGTCACCCTGCAGTGGGAGGGGCAAGCTCCGTGGCTCATAGCGCCTCTGTCTGTGTCACCCTGCAGTGGGAGGGGCAAGCTCCATGGCTCATAGCGCCTCTGTCTGTGTCACCCTGCAGTGGGAGGGGCAAGCTCCGTGGCTCATAGCGCCTCTGTCTGTGTCACCCTGCAGTGGGAGGGGCAAGCTCCGTGGCTCATATCGCCTCTGTCTGTGTCACCCTGAAGTGGGAGGGGCAAGCTCCGTGGCTCATAGGTCCTCTGTCTGTGTCACCCTGCAGTGGGAGGGGCAAGCTCCGTGGCTCATAGCGCCTCTGTCTGTGTCACCCTGCAGTGGGAAGGGCAGGCTCCATGGCTCATAGCGCCTCTGTCTGTGTCACCCTGCAGTGGGAGGGGCAGGCTCCGTGGCTCATATCGCCTCTGTCTGTGTCACCCTGCAGTGGGAGGGGCAAGCTCCGTGGCTCATAGGTCCTCTGCCTGTGTCACCCTGCAGTGGGAGGGGCAGGCTCCGTGGCTCATAGCGCCTCTGTCTGTGTCACCCTGCAGTGGGAGGGGCAGGCTCCATGGCTCATAGCGCCTCTGTCTGTGTCACCCTGCAGTGGGAGGGGCAGGCTCCATGGCTCATAGCGCCTCTGTCTGTGTCACCCTGCAGTGGGAGGGGCAGGCGCCGTGGCTCATAGCGCCTCTGTCTGTGTCACCCTGCAGTGGGAGGGGCAGGCTCCGTGGCTCATAGCGCCTCTGTCTGTGTCACCCTGCAGTGGGAGGGGCAGGCACCATGGCTCATAGCGCCTCTGTCTGTGTCACCCTGCAGTGGGAGGGGCAGGCGCCGTGGCTCATAGCGCCTCTGTCTGTGTCACCCTGCAGTGGGAGGGGCAAGCTCCGTGGCTCATAGGTCCTCTGTCTGTGTCACCCTGCAGTGGGAGGGGCAAGCTCCGTGGCTCATTGCGCCTCTGTCTGTGTCACCCTGCAGTGGGAAGGGCAGGCTCCATGGCTCATAGCGCCTCTGTCTGTGTCACCCTGCAGTGGGAGGGGCAGGCTCCGTGGCTCATATCGCCTCTGTCTGTGTCACCCTGCAGTGGGAGGGGCAAGCTCCGTGGCTCATAGGTCCTCTGCCTGTGTCACCCTGCAGTGGGAGGGGCAGGCTCCGTGGCTCATAGCGCCTCTGTCTGTGTCACCCTGCAGTGGGAGGGGCAGGCTCCATGGCTCATAGCGCCTCTGTCTGTGTCACCCTGCAGTGGGAGGGGCAGGCTCCATGGCTCATAGCGCCTCTGTCTGTGTCACCCTGCAGTGGGAGGGGCAGGCGCCGTGGCTCATAGCGCCTCTGTCTGTGTCACCCTGCAGTGGGAGGGGCAGGCTCCGTGGCTCATAGCGCCTCTGTCTGTGTCACCCTGCAGTGGGAGGGGCAGGCACCATGGCTCATAGCGCCTCTGTCTGTGTCACCCTGCAGTGGGAGGGGCAGGCGCCGTGGCTCATAGCGCCTCTGTCTGTGTCACCCTGCAGTGGGAGGGGCAAGCTCCGTGGCTCATAGGTCCTCTGTCTGTGTCACCCTGCAGTGGGAGGGGCAGGCTCCATGGCTCATAGCGCCTCTGTCTGTGTCACCCTGCAGTGGGAGGGGCAGGCGCCGTGGCTCATAGCGCCTCTGTCTGTGTCACCCTGCAGTGGGAGGGGCAGGCTCCGTGGCTCATAGCGCCTCTGTCTGTGTCACCCTGCAGTGGGAGGGGCAGGCACCATGGCTCATAGCGCCTCTGTCTGTGTCACCCTGCAGTGGGAGGGGCAGGCTCCGTGGCTCATAGCGCCTCTGTCTGTGTCACCCTGCAGTGGGAGGGGCAGGCTCCGTGGCTCATAGCGCCTCTGTCTGTGTCACCCTGCAGTGGGAGGGGCAGGCTCCGTGGCTCATAGCGCCTCTGTCTGTGTCACCCTGCAGTGGGAGGGGCAGGCGCCGTGGCTCATAGCGCCTCTGTCTGTGTCACCCTGCAGTGGGAGGGGCAAGCTCCGTGGCTCATAGGTCCTCTGTCTGTGTCACCCTGCAGTGGGAGGGGCAGGCTCCATGGCTCATAGCGCCTCTGTCTGTGTCACCCTGCAGTGGGAGGGGCAGGCGCCGTGGCTCATAGCGCCTCTGTCTGTGTCACCCTGCAGTGGGAGGGGCAGGCTCCGTGGCTCATAGCGCCTCTGTCTGTGTCACCCTGCAGTGGGAGGGGCAGGCACCATGGCTCATAGCGCCTCTGTCTGTGTCACCCTGCAGTGGGAGTGGCAGGCTCCGTGGCTCATAGCGCCTCTGTCTGTGTCACCCTGCAGTGGGAGGGGCAGGCTCCGTGGCTCATAGCGCCTCTGTCTGTGTCACCCTGCAGTGGGAGGGGCAGGCTCCGTGGCTCATAGCGCCTCTGTCTGTGTCACCCTGCAGTGGGAGTGGCAGGCTCCGTGGCTCATAGCACCTCTGTCTGTGTCACCCTGCAGTGGGAGGGGCAGGCTCCGTGGCTCATAGGTCCTCTGTCTGTGTCACCCTGCAGTGGGAGGGGCAGGCTCCGTGGCTCATATAGCATAGTGTGGCGCATGTGATCTCACACTCACGTTACACAATACAGCACAACAGGACCTGGGTACGATGCGAATGCTCAGTGCTACAGGCAGCACGTTTGCATGTATGTACACCTGTGCTCACCCACATCGACGTGTCTGCCAAGAGTAGTGTGCACGCCATTATTCACCGTATGCACACGCTTCCAAGGGAAATGCCCCACAGTGCCAAATACATATATGCCCCCACAGTACCTGTGCCGGCGACGAGGGAGGAGGATTGCGGTGGGACACTGGTGGGTGAGACGCTGCTGAGCTACTCAGGCAGTGTGCGCTATGCGCGCTGTCAGATGCCGGCGCCGCACAGCACACACAAGCTGGTCCACCCCACGTCCGCATATCACTCCGTGGACGGAATACACCATTCCCGCCGTCCCGGCATGCTGTTTCCCAGGCCGTGGGTCCGGCAATGCGGGTGCTGCAGCCGCAAATTAGCAGGTTTATACGGCTCAGACCCGTGGGTGCTCATCAATTTCCGTGGGTGCTCGGGCTCACAGAATCGGCGCCTATGTTTCCATGTATTAAAACATATAAATACATAATATCATATAAATATCTGCAATAGAAATTATATAAACAAAGTATTTACATATGACACACAAATACCTACTATTCCCAAATTGTACGGTAACACTGAGCAAGGTGCTATGGTGTATGCAAAGCTATGCCATCATCACATACATATTACACACGTCTATGGGACCAGCCAGACTCAGGAGGACCTCTACCACCTGCTCCATGAGGTAACCCTTCCAACAGGACCACCATCCTCCTCTCCTTATAATCCTCCACCACCATCCTCTCCTTATCCACAACCACCATCCTCTCCTTATCCACCACCACCATCCTCTCCTTATCCACCACCACCATCCTCTCCTTATCCATCACCACCATCCTCTCCTTATCCACCACCACTAATCTCTCCTTATCCACAACCACCACCATCCTCCTCTCCTTATAATCCTCCACCACCATCCTCTCCTTATCCATCACCATCCTCTCCTTATAATCCTCCACCACCATCCTCTCCTTATCCACCACCACATCCTCTCCTTATCCACCACCACATCCTCTCCTTATCCACAACCACCATCCTCTCCTTATCCACCACCGCCACCATCCCCTCCTTATCCACCACCATCCTCTCCTTATCATCCACCACCACCATCCTCTCCTTATCCACCACCACTAATCTCTCCTTATCCACAACCACCACCATCCTCCTCTCCTTATAATCCTCCACCACCATCCTCTCCTTATAATCCTCCACCACCATCCTCTCCTTATCACCACCACATCCTCTCCTTATCCACCACCACATCCTCTCCTTATCCACAACCACCATCCTCTCCTTATCCACCACCGCCACCATCCCCTCCTTATCCACCACCATCCTCTCCTTATCATCCACCACCACCATCCTCTCCTTATCCACCACCACTAATCTCTCCTTATCCACAACCACCACCATCCTCCTCTCCTTATAATCCTCCACCACCATCCTCTCCTTATAATCCTCCACCACCATCCTCTCCTTATCCACCACCACATCCTCTCCTTATCCACCACCACATCCTCTCCTTATCCACAACCACCATCCTCTCCTTATCCACCACCGCCACCATCCCCTCCTTATCCACCACCATCCTCTCCTTATCATCCACCACCACCATCCTCTCCTTATCCACCACCACTAATCTCTCCTTATCCACAACCACCACCATCCTCCTCTCCTTATAATCCTCCACCACCATCCTCTCCTTATAATCCCCACCCATCTCCTTATCCACCACCACATCCTCTCCTTATCCACCACCACATCCTCTCCTTATCCACAACCACCATCCTCTCCTTATCCACCACCACCACCATCCCTCCTTATCCACCACCATCCTCTCCTTATCATCCTCCCACCACCATCCTCTCCTTATCATCCTCCACCACCATCCTCTCCTTATCCACCACCACATCCTCTCCTTATCCACCACCACCATCCTCTCCTTATCCACCACCACCATCCTCTCCTTATCCACCACCACACCACCATCCCCTCCTTATCCCCACCATCCTCTCCTTATCATCCTCCACCACCATCCTCCTCTCCTTATCCACCACCATCCTCCTCTCCTTATCCACCACCATCCTCCCCTCCACCACCATCCTCCTCTCCTTATCCACCACCACCATCCCCTCCTTATCCACCACCACCACCCTCTCATTTTCCATCACCATCCTCTCCTTATCCACCACAATCCACCACCCTCTCCTTATCCACCAGCCATCCTCTCCTTATCCATCACCATCCACCATCCTCTCCTTATCCACCACCATCCACCATCCTCTCCTCATCCACCACAATCATCCTCTCCTTATCCACCACCATCCACCATCCTCTCATTTTCCACCACCACCATCCTCTCCTTATCCACCACCATACACCATCCACTCCTTATCCACCACCATCCTCTCCTTATACACCACCACCATCCTCTCCTTATACACCACCACCATCCTCTCCTTATACACCATCTACCACCCTCTCCTTATCCACCACCACCATCCTCTCCTTATACAACACCATCATCATCTCCTTATCCACCACCATACACCATCCTCTCCTTATACACCACCACCATCCTCTCCTTATCCACCACTACCATCATCTCCTTATACAACACCATCATCATCTCCTTATACAACACCATACACCATCCTCTCCTTATACACCACCACCACCCTCTCCTTATCCACCACCACCACCATCCTCTCCTTATACAACACCATCATCATCTCCTTATCCACCACCATACACCATCCTCTCCTTATACACCACCACCATCCTCTCCTTATCCACCACTACCATCATCTCCTTATCCACCACCACCATCCTCTTCTTATCCACCACCATCCACCATCCTCTCGTTATCCCCCACCACCATCCTCCTCTCCTTATCCACCACCATCCTCCTCTCCTTATCCACCACCATGATTCTCTCCTTATCCACCACCACCATCCTCTCCTCATCCACCACTATCCTCCTCTCCTTATTCACCACAGTCCATCCTTCCTTATGCACCACCACCCATCCTCTTGTACTTATCCACCACCATCCTCTTCTCCTTATCCACCACCATCCTCCTCTCCTTATCCACCACCATCCATCCTCTCCTTGTTCACCACCATCATCATCCTCTCCTTATCCACCACCATTATCCTGTCTTTATCCACCACATTCATCCTCTCCTTATCCACCACCATCCATCTTATCCTTATCCACCACCTTCCATCTTCTCCTTATCCACCACCATCATCCTCTCCACCTCCTTCAGATTCGCAGGGGAGACCTGACGCCAAGCCATATGCGATACCTAAAGAGCGGTTAAATTAAATATGGTTTGGATGCTCCATGGGCCTGAAAGGCATAGGATACGAAAAGCGTTATGTCTTGTACAGTAAAGTGGCACCTGGTGAGGTAGTGGACCATGGTCTCCGCCTACCTGAGGGCAACCACCATCATTGACACTTCCCTCTAGTGGTATCTCTGTGAAACCGTACCTTCCATCACCTGTAGGGGGATCCGTCCTTGCCTAGTACAGTATCTCAGTCACCCAGTACCTTCTGTCACCTGTAAGGGGGAAGCTCCCTTGTCTAGGACAGTGTTTCTGTTATGTAGTATCTTCTGTCGCCTATAGGGTCACCTCCCTTGTCTGATAGCTCTGCCACCTGTAGTGGGCACTTGACTGGTGTGGTATCTCTGTGAAGCAGTACTATCTATCACATGTAGGGGGCAACTCCCTGGTGTGGTATCTCTGTGAAGCAGTACCTTCTATCACATGACCAAATACCTGCTAAAGCATAGATGTAGAAGATATCCATAGTACATCCCCCACCACTGTCCTTCTGACTTTTCTGACCATACTAAAGTACATTGTGTTAATAGTGTAATGTTTCTCATCTAACCTTTAGGAAGCAGCTTCCCCGTGCAGTTCCCTCGCTCAGCGTTGCGTTATAGATGGCATTGGCAAAGATGGGCTCATTATCATTAACATCCATTAACTGGACCTTGACAATGGCTGTGGAGGTGAGAGCTGGCTTGCCACGGTCTGAAGCCACCACTGTTATCTTTGGCTGTGGGTCTTTCTCATAATCCAACCAGGGCTGCTGTTGTAATTACCCCAGTTTCAGAGTTTATGTGGAACCAAGGTGTGTCCAGTAAGCTGTATATTACATCTCCATTTTCTCCTTTATCCTTATCCCGGGCTGTCACCTGGAGGAGGAAACTCCCAGGGTGCACTGCTTCAGGCACACTGTGGATGTACTCTTGGCGGTCAAATATTGGTGGGTTATCATTGATGTCAGTCACTTCAAGGACAAATGAGGATTCTGCTCTCAATGGAGGACTACCTGTATCTGTAGCGAGCACCCGTAGGCGGTAAGAGTCTCTCTCCTCCCGGTCTAGTAACTTGTCCACACAAATGAGGTAGATGATGCTATCTTTTGTGGTCAAAGCAAACTTGCCCTCCCCACCCTCCAGAGTTACGTCCACATCGGGATGCTCTCCATAGTCCGGATCTGATACAGAAATTCGGGCTACGTATTGCCCAGGTGTAGCCCCCTCTGACACTCTTGGAGCCCCATCTTCACTCAGGAAGATGATGGTCATGCTTGGCTGGTTATCATTGGAATCCCGAACATGAATAGAAACAAACGCAGTACCTACTTCTGGCTGCGCTGCTCCATCCCTGGCTTGGACAACTAGTTCATGAGCTTTCCGAGTCTCATAATCCAAAGGTTTGCTAAGCTGAATAAGTCCAGAATTTGGATTGATGCTAAAGAAACCTTCAGGATCACTCTGCCTACGGTTAATTTCATAAGTGATTTCTCCATTTTGGCCCAGGTCGGCATCAGTGGCATAGACCTGAAGAACACTCGCCCCTGGCAAAAGGCTTTCCGAAATGAGTGTCTGGTAGCGGCTCTGGTTGAAAGTTGGGGCATGGTCATTGATGTCTAAGATGGTGACATGCAGTTTTGATTGTGTGCTGCGACTCGGGGAGCCACCATCATAGGCTTCCAGAGTTAAGGAGTAGGATGAACGGTTCTCACGGTCCAGATCTGAGTTTACAACCAGCTCTACAGAGAGTCCACCGCTGGACGTTCTGCGACTTTCTAGCCGAAATGTTTGCATGGGATCGCCACTTTGAATGAGGTAGCCCTGAATTCCCAGCACCCCACTGTCCTTATCCACAGCTGGTTCTAGTGGGTAGCGAGTGCCTTTAGGTGTGTGCTCTGGAATATCCAGCTGTGCACGATCTTTACTAAAAGTGGGTGAGTGGTCATTGATGTCATCCACATGAATATCCACCTCCACGGTAACACCATCTGGCGTGACGGCTATAAAACTATAGAGGTCGCGTTGCTCCCTGTCCAGGACTCGAGCAGTTTTGATGATCCCAGTGTGTTCATCTATATCTAAATCACTGGTAACACCGCTTCCTTCCTGTGCAGATATGAAGAACATGTGCCCGCTGGAGCCAGGTGGAAGACCGGCACTGATGTCACCAATTATAGTACCAGCAGGTTGCTCTTCATCAATGTGCAGCTCCAGTGTGCCCGGAGAGGAGGAAGATGGGGAACATGCCAAGAGCAAAAACAGGTAGAGCCTGGGTGCCAGCATAGTTCATACATCCACTTCAAGGTCAAAGATGCCTACGGTCCATTCTAAAGGAGACAATAAACAAGGATCCAGTGTGAGAAGTGTCTGTACACAACGGATGCAAGAGTCACATCAAGCTCTAGCTGAGGGAGGAGCTGACCCCATATCTAATGGCTGTCATATGTCGGTTACTCAGCTGTGGGAGGAGCTGACCCCAAGTACAATGGTTCTAATACGTCTGTCACTCAGCTGTGGGAGGAGCTGACCCCAAGTACAACGGTTCTAATACGTCTGTCACTCAGCTGTGGGAGGAGCTGACCCCAAGTACAACAGTTCTAATACGTCTGTCACTCAGCTGTGGGAGGAGCTGACCCCAAGTACAACGGTTCTAATATGTCTGTCACTCAGCTGTGGGAGGAGCTGACCCCAAGTACAACGGTTCTAATATGTCAGTCACTCAGCTGTGGGAGGAGCTGACCCCAAGTACAATGGTTCTAATATGTCAGTCACTCAGCTGTGGGAGGAGCTGACCCCAAGTACAATGGTTCTAATATGTCTGTCACTCAGCGGTGGGAGGAGCTGACCCCAAGTGCAATGGTTCTAATATGTCTGTCACTCAGCTGTGGGAGGAGCTGACCCCAAGTGCGATGGTTCTAATACGTCTGTCACTCAGCTGTGGGAGGAGCTGACCCCAAGTACGATGGTTCTAATATGTCGGTCACTCAGCTGTGGGAGGAGCTGACCCCAAGTACAATGGTTCTAATATGTTGGTTACTCAGCTGTGGGAGGAGCTGACACCAAGTACAATGGTTCTAATACGTCTGTCACTCAGCTGGGGGAGGAGCTGACCCAAAGTCCAATGGCACCTGTGTGTCTGTCACCCTGCAGTGGGAGGACTGACCCCATGCCACATAGCTCCCATGTGTGTTACCCTGCAGTGGGAGGAGTTGACCCCATACGCATAGCTCCCATATGTGTGTCACCCTGCAGTGGGAGGAGCTGGTTCATTTCTATCTTTGCTCATTCTCTCTCAGATGTCCGCTGCTCTCCTCCACCCTCAGGGCAGCTGCAGATTCCCAGTTATATTGGGCCTGCAGCTGCTTTTACTCTGAAATGTAGAGGAAACGAGTATTTGTATGATTTCTCTGTAATGTGAGAACTACTTCCCCTGTGCAGACTAATCACGTATTCTTCCCCGCACCACCTGTGTTACCCCATCACGTATCCTTCCCCGCACCACCTGTGTTACCCCATCACGTATCCTTCCCCGCACCACCTGTATTACCCCATCAGATATCCTTCCCCGCACCACCTGTATTACCCCATCACGTATCCTTCCCCGCACCACCTGTATTACCCCATCACGTATCCTTCCCCGCACCACCTGTATTACCCCATCACGTATCCTTCCCCGCACCACCTCTATTACCCCATCACATATCCTTCCCTGCACCACCTGTGTTACCCCATCACGTATCCTTCCCCCCACCACCTGTATTACCCCATCACGTATCCTTCCCCCCACCACGTGTATTACCCCATCACCTATCCTTCCCCGCACCACCTGTATTACCCAATCACCTATCCTTCCCAGCACCACCTGTATTACCCCATCACGTATCCTTCCCCGCACCACCTGTATTACCCCATCACGTATCCTTCCCCGCACCACCTGTATTACCCCATCATGTATCCTTCCCCGCACCACCTGTATTACCCCATCACGTATCCTTCCCCCCACCACCTGTATTACCCCATCACGTATCCCTCCCCGCACCACCTGTATTACCCCATCACGTATCCTTCCCCGCACCACCTGTATTACCCCATCACGTATCCTTCCCTGCACCACCTGTATTACCCCATCACGTATCCCTCCCCGCACCACCTGTATTACCCCATCACGTATCCTTCCCCCCACCACCTGTATTACCCCATCACGTATCCTTCCCCGCACCACCTGTATTACCCCATCACGTATCCTTCCCCGCACCACCTGTATTACCCCATCATTTATTCTGTTTGAGTGCACGGTCACGTCTACATAGTATACTCCCCATTAGATTGTCAGCTTTTTGGGATAGGTGATAACTGTCACTGTGTGAGTGCACAGTCACATATACATAGTATACACACCATTAGAGCGTCAGCTCTGTGGGATAGGTGATAACTGTCACTGTGTGAGTGCTCGGTCACATATACATAGTATACTCCCCATTAGAGTGTCAGCTCTGTGGGATAGGTGATAACTGTCACTGTGTGAGTGCACGGTCACGTATACTTAGTATACACACCATTAGAGCGTCAGCTCTGTGGGATAGGTGATAACTGTCACTGTGTGAGTGCACGGTCACGTATACTTAGTATACACACCATTAGAGTGTCAGCTCTGTGGGATAGGTGATAACTGTCACTGTGTGAGTGCACAGTCACATATACATAGTATACACACCATTAGAGCGTCAGCTCTGTGGGATAGGTGATAACTGTGTCTGTGTGAGTGCTCGGTCACGTAAACATAGTATACTCAGCATTAGAGCGTCAGCTCTGTGGGATAGGTGATAACTGTCACTGTGTGAGTGCACGGTCACGTCTACATAGTATACTCCCCATTACTCCCCATTAGAGTGTCAGCTCTGTGGGATAGGTGATAACTGTGTCTGTGTGAGTGCACGGTCACGTATACGTAGTATACTCCCCATTAGAGTGTCAGCTCTGTGGGATATGTGATAACTGTCACTGTGTGAGTGCACGGTCACGTATACGTAGTATACTCAGCATTAGAGTGTCAGCTCTGTGGGATAGGTGATAACTGTCACTGTGTGAGTGCTCGGTCACGTATACGTAGTATACTCACCATTAGAGTGTCAGCTCTGTGGGATAGGTGATAACTGTCACTGTGTGAGTGCTCGGTCACGTATACGTAGTATACTCAGCATTAGAGTGTCAGCTCTGTGGGATAGGTGATAACTGTCACAGTGTGAGTGCTCGGTCACGTATACATAGTATACTCACCATTAGAGTGTCAGCTCTGTGGGATAGGTGATAACTGTCACTGTGTGAGTGCACGGTCACGTATACGTAGTATACTCACCATTAGAGTGTCAGCTCTGTGGGATAGGTGATAACTGTGTCTATGTGAGTGCACGGTCACGTATACGTAGTATACTCACCATTAGAGTGTCAGCTCTGTGGGATAGGTGATAACTGTCACAGTGTGAGTGCTCGGTCACGTATACATAGTATACTCCCCATTAGAGTGTCAGCTCTGTGGGATAGGTGATAACTGTCACTGTGTGAGTGCACGGTCACGTATACGTAGTATACTCACCATTAGAGTGTCAGCTCTGTGGGATAGGTGATATCTGTAACTGTGTGAGTGCACGGTCACATATACGTAGTATACACACCATTAGAGTGTCAGCTCTGTGGGATAGGTGATAACTGTCACTGTGTGAGTGCTCGGTCACGTATACGTAGTATACTCCCCATTAGAGTGTCAGCTCTGTGGGATAGGTGATAACTGTGTCTGTGTGAGTGCTCGGTCACGTATACGTAGTATACTCCCCATTAGAGTGTCAGCTCTGTGGGATAGGTGATAACTGTGTCTGTGTGAGTGCTCGGTCACGTATACGTAGTATACTCAGCATTAGAGTGTCAGCTCTGTGGGATAGGTGATAACTGTCACTGTGTGAGTGCTCGGTCACATATACATAGTATACTCACCATTAGAGCGTCAGCTCTGTGGGATAGGTGATAACTGTCACTGTGTGAGTGCTCGGTCACGAATACATAGTATAATCCCCATTAGAGTGTCAGCTCTGTGGGATAGCTAATAACTGTCACTGTGTGAGTGCTCGGTCACATATACATAGTATACTCCCCATTAGATTGTCAGCTCTGTGGGATAGGTGATACCTGTGTCTGTGTGAGTGCTCGGTCACGTATACATAGTATACTCCCCATTAGATTGTCAGCTCTGTGGGATAGGTGATAACTGTGTCTGTGTGAGTGCTCGGTCATATATACATAGTATACTCCCCATTAGAGTGTCAGCTCTGTGGGATAGGTGATAACTGTGTCTGTGTGAGTGCACGGTCACGTATACGTAGTATACTCACCATTAGAGTGTCAGCTCTGTGGGATAGGTGATAACTGTCACAGTGTGAGTGCTCGGTCACGTATACATAGTATACTCCCCATTAGAGTGTCAGCTCTGTGGGATAGGTGATAACTGTCACTGTGTGAGTGCACGGTCACGTATACATAGTATACTCACCATTAGAGTGTCAGCTCTGTGGGATAGGTGATAACTGTCACTGTGTGAGTGCACGGTCACGTATACATAGTATACTCAGCATTAGAGTGTCAGCTCTGTGGGATAGGTGATAACTGTCACTGTGTGAGTGCTCGGTCACGTATACGTAGTATACTCACCATTAGAGTGTCAGCTCTGTGGGATAGGTGATATCTGTAACTGTGTGAGTGCACGGTCACATATACGTAGTATACACACCATTAGAGTGTCAGCTCTGTGGGATAGGTGATAACTGTCACTGTGTGAGTGCTCGGTCACGTATACGTAGTATACTCCCCATTAGAGTGTCAGCTCTGTGGGATAGGTGATAACTGTGTCTGTGTGAGTGCTCGGTCACGTATACGTAGTATACTCCCCATTAGAGTGTCAGCTCTGTGGGATAGGTGATAACTGTCACTGTGTGAGTGCACGGTCACGTATACTTAGTATACACACCATTAGAGTGTCAGCTCTGTGGGATAGGTGATAACTGTCACTGTGTGAGTGCTCGGTCACATATACATAGTATACTCACCATTAGAGCGTCAGCTCTGTGGGATAGGTGATAACTGTCACTGTGTGAGTGCTCGGTCACGAATACATAGTATAATCCCCATTAGATTGTCAGCTCTGTGGGATAGGTGATAACTGTCACTGTGTGAGTGCTCGGTCACGAATACATAGTATAATCCCCATTAGAGTGTCAGCTCTGTGGGATAGCTAATAACTGTCACTGTGTGAGTGCTCGGTCACATATACATAGTATACTCCCCATTAGATTGTCAGCTCTGTGGGATAGGTGATACCTGTGTCTGTGTGAGTGCTCGGTCACGTATACATAGTATACTCCCCATTAGATTGTCAGCTCTGTGGGATAGGTGATAACTGTGTCTGTGTGAGTGCTCGGTCATATATACATAGTATACTCCCCATTAGAGTGTCAGCTCTGTGGGATAGGTGATACCTGTGTCTGTGTGAGTGCTCGGTCACGTATACATAGTATACTCAGCATTAGAGTGTCAGCTCTGTGGGATAGGTGATGACTGTGTCTATGTGAGTGCACGGTCACGTATACATAGTAAACTCAGCATTAGAGTGTCAGCTCTGTGGGATAGGTGATAACTGTCACTGTGTGAGTGCTCGGTCACGTATACATAGTATACTCACCATTAGAGTGTCAGCTCTGTGGGATAGGTGATAACTGTCACTGTGTGAGTGCTCGGTCACATATACATAGTATACTCCCCATTAGAGTGTCAGCTCTGTGGGATAGGTGATAACTGTCACTGTGTGAGTGCACGGTCACGTATACGTAGTATACTCCCCATTAGAGTGTCAGCTCTGTGGGATAGGTGATAACTGTCACTGTGTGAGTGCACGGTCACGTATACATAGTATACTCCCCATTAGAGGGTCAGCTCTGTGGGATAGGTGATAACGGTCACTGTGTGAGTGCACGGTCACATATACATAGTATACTCAGCATTAGAGTGTCAGCTCTGTGGGATAGGTGATAACTGTCACTGTGTGAGTGCACGGTCACGTATACATAGTATACTCCCCATTAGAGTGTCAGCTCTGTGGGATAGGTGATAACTGTCACTGTGTGAGTGCTCGGTCACGTATACATAGTATACTCCCCATTAGAGTGTCAGCTCTGTAGGATAGGTGATAACTGTCACTGTGTGAGTGCTCGGTCACGTATACATAGTATACTCCCCATTAGAGTGTCAGCTCTGTGGGATAGGTGATGACTGTCACTGTGTGAGTGCACGGTCACATATATGTAGTATACTCCCCATTAGATTGTCAGCTCTGTGGGATAGGTGATGACTGTCACTGTGTGAGTGCTCGGTCACATATACGTAGTATACTCCCCATTAGAGTGTCAGCTCTGTGGTATAGGTGATACCTGTGTCTGTGTGAGTGCACGGTCACGTATACATAGTATACTCCCCATTAGAGTGTCAGCTCTGTGGGATAGGTGATAACTGTCACTGTGTGAGTGCTCGGTCACGTATACATAGTATACTCCCCATTAGAGTGTCAGCTCTGTGGGATAGGTGATAACTGTCACTGTGTGAGTGCTCGGTCACGTATACATAGTATACTCCCCATTAGAGTGTCAGCTCTGTGGGATAGGTGATAACTGTCACTGTGTGAGTGCTCGGTCACATATACATAGTATACTCACCATTAGAGTGTCAGCTCTGTGGGATAGGTGATAACTGTCACTTTGTGAGTGCTCGGTCACGTATACATAGTATACTCCCCATTAGAGTGTCAGCTCTGTGGGATAGGTGATAACTGTCACTGTGTGAGTGCACGGTCACGTATACATAGTATACTCCCCATTAGAGTGTCAGCTCTGTGGGATAGGTGATAACTGTCACTGTGTGAGTTCATGGTCACGTATACATAGTATACTCCCCATTAGAGTGTCAGCTCTGTGGTATAGGTGATAACTATCACTGTGTGAGTGCACGGTCACATATATGTAGTATACTCCCCATTAGATTGTCAGCTCTGTGGGATAGGTGATGACTGTCACTGTGTGAGTGCTCGGTCACGTATACATAGTATACTCCCCATTAGAGTGTCAGCTCTGTGGGATAGGTGATAACTGTCACTGTGTGAGTGCACGGTCACGTATACGTAGTATACTCACCATTAGATTGTCAGCTCTGTGGGATAGGTGATAACTGTGTCTGTGTGAGTGCTCGGTCACATATACGTAGTATACTCCCCATTAGAGTGTCAGCTCTGTGGGATAGGTGATAACTGTGTCTGTGTGAGTGCTCGGTCACGTATACATAGTATACACACCATTAGAGTGTCAGCTCTGTGGGATAGGTGATAACTGTCACTGTGTGAGTGCTCGGTCACATATACATAGTATACTCCCCATTAGAGTGTCAGCTCTGTGGGATAGGTGATGACTGTCACTGTGTGAGTGCTCGGTCACGTATACATAGTATACTCACCATTAGAGTGTCAGCTCTGTGGGATAGGTGATAACTGTCACTGTGTGAGTGCACGGTCACGTATACTTAGTATACACACCATTAGAGTGTCAGCTCTGTGGGATAGGTGATAACTGTCACTGTGTGAGTGCTCGGTCACGTATACGTAGTATACTCAGCATTAGAGTGTCAGCTCTGTGGGATAGGTGATAACTGTCACTGTGTGAGTGCTCGGTCACGTATACATAGTATACTCACCATTAGAGTGTCAGCTCTGTGGGATAGGTGATGACTGTCACTGTGTGAGTGCTCGGTCACGTATACTTAGTATACTCAGCATTAGAGTGTCAGCTCTGTGGGATAGGTGATAACTGTCACAGTGTGAGTGCTCGGTCACGTATACATAGTATACTCCCCATTAGAGTGTCAGCTCTGTGGGATAGGTGATAACTGTCACTGTGTGAGTGCTCGGTCACGTATACATAGTATACTACCCATTAGAGTGTCAGCTCTGTGGGATAGGTGATAACTGTCACTGTGTGAGTGCACGGTCACGTATACATAGTATACTCCCCATTAGAGTGTCAGCTCTGTGGGATAGGTGATAACTGTCACTGTGTGAGTGCTCGGTCACGTATACATAGTATACTCACCATTAGAGTGTCAGCTCTGTGGGATAGGTGCTGACTGTCACTGTGTGAGTGCTCGGTCACGTATACATAGTATACTCACCATTAGAGTGTCAGCTCTGTGGGATAGGTGATGACTGTCACTGTGTGAGTGCTCGGTCACGTATACTTAGTATACTCAGCATTAGAGTGTCAGCTCTGTGGGATAGGTGATAACTGTCACAGTGTGAGTGCTCGGTCACGTATACATAGTATACTCCCCATTAGAGTGTCAGCTCTGTGGGATAGGTGATAACTGTCACTGTGTGAGTGCACGGTCACGTATAAGTAGTATACTCACCATTAGAGTGTCAGCTCTGTGGGATAGGTGATGACTGTCACTGTGTGAGTGCTCGGTCACATATACGTAGTATACTCCCCATTAGAGTGTCAGCTCTGTGGGATAGGTGATAACTGTCACTGTGTGAGTGCTCGGTCACGTATACGTAGTATACTCAGCATTAGAGTGTCAGCTCTGTGGGATAGGTGATAACTGTCACTGTGTGAGTGCTCGGTCACGTATACGTAGTATACTCACCATTAGAGTGTCAGCTCTGTGGGATAGGTGATAACGGTCACTGTGTGAGTGCACGGTCACATATACGTAGTATACTCCCCATTAGAGTGTCAGCTCTGTGGGATAGGTGATAACTGTCACTGTGTGAGTGCTCGGTCACGTATACATAGTATACTCCCCATTAGAGTGTCAGCTCTGTGGGATAGGTGATAACTGTGTCTGTGTGAGTGCACGGTCACATATACGTAGTATACTCCCCATTAGATTGTCAGCTCTGTGGGATATGTGATAAGTGTCACTGTGTGAATGCACGGTCACGTGCACATAGTATACTCACCATTAGAGTGTCAGCTCCTGTGACGGCTGTATCGCAGTGTGTTGGTTGGCAGTCACACTTGGGTTAGATCCAGTTTCCATCCTACAGAGTCCGCACTCTCTCCTGTCCTAGGCCAGCGCCAAGCTGTCTCCTTTCTGTACCTGCCTTGGTGACGTCTCCTCTCCATATAGATGTCTCACAGGCCCTTACATCTGTGTGGAGTATTCCGGCTCTCTCTGCGCTTTGTTCTCACCCCAGGGATGTCTCTTTCATCCCCTTTGTGCACATTCTTAGGGCGGTCCCTTTGCAGTGGGTGACTATTGTTCTGTGTCAGAGATGTCTCCTGAGCAGAGGGCAGTCTCCCAGATGTGCGGTCTCAGCTGCTCTGCTGCGGTCTCTGCGCTCTCCCTGCAGTCTCTTTCTGTCTGCCTGTCTCTCTGGCTGGGACAATGGATTGAGACAGCTGTGGATGTGAGAGAGTGCAGCCAGAGCTGGGGGACTGAGAGCGCCAGGGCTGAAACATGACTCCCCCCCCCCCCCATCCTCCTCCAGCATCACCCCCCACTCACCTCCTCCTCCTCCTCCTCCTCCATCCTCTCCCTCCCCGCTATCCTCCATGCCTCATCTGGGTAATTTATGCTGGATTCCAGGACCAGGCTCTGCCCTGTGACATGCACACAGCTGGCACTTATTGTCTCCTGTGCCTCTGACATGTAGCGTGTGCGAGACATGTTACACTGTGTGCTGTGTGTGTGAGACATGTTACACTGTGTGCGTGAGACATGTTACACTGTGTGCTGTGTGTGTGAGACATGTTACACTGGGGGTTATGTGTGTGCAAGATTTGTTACACCTGGGGTTGTGTGTGTGTGTGCACAGGACATGTTACACTGAGAGAGATATTGCACTGTGTTCTGTGTGTGTGCGAGAAATGTTAGACTGGGGTTGTGTGTGTGCGAGACAGATTACAGGGGGGGCTGTGTGTGTGTGTGTGCATGACATGTTACACTTGGGGCAGCTCTGTGTTTGCGAGACATGTTACACTATGTTTCGTGTGTGTGTGAGACATGTTATACTGGGGGCTGTACGTGTAAGAGACATGTAACAATGTACTGTGCTCCTGTGTGGGGTGAGGTAAGTAGCAGTGGGGTAGGGGAGCTATGCTCATGTGTGGGGTGAGGTAAGTAGCAGTGGGGGTAGGGGAGCTATGCTCCTGTGTGGGGTGAGGTAAGTAGCAGTGGGATAGGGGAGCTATGCTCCTGTGTGGGGTGAGGTAAGTAGCAGTGGGGGTAGGGGAGCTATGTTCCTGTGTGGGGTGAGGTAAGTAGCAGTGGGGGTAGGGGAGCTATGCTCCTGTGTGGGATGAGGTAAGTAGCAGTGGGATAGGGGAGCTATGCTCCGGTGTGGGGTGAGGTAAATAGCAGTGGGGATAGGGGGCTATGCTCCTGTGTGGGGTGAGGTAAGTAGCAGTGGGGTAGGGTAGCCATGCTCCTGTGTGGGGTGAGGTAAGTAGCAGTGGGGTAGGGGAGTTATGCTCCTGTGTGGGGTGAGGTAAGTAGCAGTGGGGTAGGGGAGCTATGCTCCTGTGTGGGGTGAGGTAAGTAGCAGTGGGGATAGGGGAGCTATGCTTCTGTGTGGGTTGAGGTAAGTAGCAGTGGGGGTAGTGGAGCTTTTCTCCTGTGTGGGGTGAGGTAAGTAGCAGTGGGGTTGGGGAGCTATGTTCCTGTGTGGGGTGACATAAGTAGAAGTGGGGTAGGGAAGCTATGCTCCTGTGTGGGGTGAGGTAAGTAGCAGTAGGGGAATGGGATCAATGTTCCTATGTGGGGTGAAGTAAGTAGCAGTGGGGTAGGGGAGCTATGCTCCTGTATGGGGTGAGGTAAGTAGCAGTGGGGATAGGGGGCTATGCTCCAGTGTGGGGTGAGGTAAGTAGCAGTGGGGGTAGGGGAGCTATGTTCCAGTGTGGGTGAGGTAAGTAGCAGTGGGGATATGGGGCTATGCTCCTGTGTGTGGTGAGGTAAGTAGCAGTGGGGGTAGTGGAGCTATGTTCCAGTGTGGGTGAGGTAAGTAGCAGTGGGGATATGGGGCTATGCTCCTGTGTGGGGTGAGGTAAGTAGCAGTGGGGTAGGGGAGCTATGCTCCTGTGTGGGGGTGAGGTAAGTAGCAGTGGGGTAGTGGAGCTATGCTCCTGTGTGTGGTGAGGTAAGTAGCAGTGGGGTAGGGGAGCTATGCTTCTGTGTGGGTTGAGGTAAGTAGCAGTGGGGGTAGTGGAGCTTTTCTCCTGTGTGGGGTGAGGTAAGTAGCAGTGGGGTAGGGGAGCTATGTTCCTTTGTGGGGTGACATAAGTAGAAGTGGGGTAGGGAAGCTATGCTCCTGTGTGGGGTGAGGTAAGTAGCAGTGGGGATAGGGGGCTATGCTCCTGTGTGGGGTGAGGTAAGTAGCAGTGGGGGTGGGGGAGCTATGCTCCTGTGTGGGGTGAGGTAAGTAGCAGTGGGGGTAGGGGAGCTATGTTCCAGTGTGGGGTGAGGTAAGTAGCAGTGGGGGTGGGGGAGCTATGCTCCTGTGTGGGGTGAGGTAAGTAGCAGTGGGGGTAGGGGAGCTATGTTCCAGTGTGGGGTGAGGTAAGTAGCAGTGGGGGTGGGGGAGCTATGCTCCTGTGTGGGGTGAGGTAAGTAGCAGTGGGGGTAGGGAGCTATGCTGCTGTGTGGGGTGAGGTAAGAAGCAGTAGGGGAATGGGATCAATGTGGGGTAAGGTAAGTAGCTGTGGGGTAGGGGAGCTATGTTCCTGTGTGGGGTGAGGTAAGTAGCAGTCGGGGTAGGAGATCTATGCTGCTGTGTGGGGTGAGCTAAGTAGAAGTGGGGTAGGGAAGCTATGCTCCTGTGTGGGGTGAGGTAAGTAGCAGTGGGGTAGGGGAGCTATGCTCCTGTGTGAGGTGAGGTAAGTAGCAGTAGGGTAGGGGAGCTATGCTCCTGTGTGGGGTGAGGTAAGTAGCAGTGGGGTAGGGGAGCTATGCTCCTGTGTGGGGTGAGGTAATATGTAGTGGGGGTAGGGGCGCTCTGCTCCTGTGTGGGGTGAGGTCAGTAGCAGTGGGGTCGGGGAGCTATGCTCCTTTGTGGGGTGAGGTAAGTAGCAGTGGGGGTAGGGGAGCTCTGCTCCTGTGTTGGGTGAGGTAATTTGTAGTGGGGGTAGGGGCGCTCTGCTCCTGTGTGGGGTGAGGTAAGTAGCAGTGGGGTCGGGGAGCTATGCTCCTGTGTGGGGTGAGGTAAGTAGCAGTGGGGGTAGGGGAGCTATGCTCCTGTGTGGGGTGAGGTAAGTAGCAGTGGGTCAGGGAGCTATGCTCCTGTGTGGGATGAGGTAAGTAGTAGTGGGGGTAGGGGAGCTCTGCTCCTGTGCGGGGTGAGGTAAGTAGCTAAGTAGCAGTGGGGTAGGGAGCTATGCTCCTGTGTGGAGTGAGGTAATTTGTAGTGGGGGTAGGGGAGCTATGCTCCTGTGTGGGGTGAGGTAAGTAGCAGTGGGGGTAGGGGAGCTATGCTCCTGTGTGGGGTGAGGTAAGTAGCAGTGAGGTAAGGGGTGAGGTAAGTAGCAGTGGGGGTAGGGGAGCTATGCTCCTGTGTGGGGTGAGGTAAGTAGCAGTGGAGTAGGGGAGCTATGCTCCTGTGTGGGGTGAGGTAAGTAGCAGTGGGGTAGGGGAGCTATGCTCCTGTGTGGGGTGAGGTAAGTAGCAGTTGGGTAGGGGAGCTCTGCTCCTGTTTGGGGTGAGGTAAGTAGCAATGGGGTAGGGGAGCTATGCTCCTATGTGGGGTGAGCAGTGGGGGTAGGGGAGCTCTGCTCATGTGTTGGGTGAGGTAAGTAACAGTGGGGTAGGGTAGCTATGCTCCTGTGTGGGGTGAGGTAAGTAGCAGTGGGGTAGGGGAGCTATGTTCCTGTGTGGGTTGAGGTAAGTAATAGTGCGGGTAGGGGAGCTATGCTCCTGTGTGGGGTGAGGTAAGTAGCAGTGGGGGTAGGGGTGCTATGCTCCTGTGTGGGGTGAGGTAAGTAGCAGTGGAGGTAGGGGAGCTATGCTCCTGTGTGGGGGTGAGGTAAGTAGCAGTGGGGGTAGGGGAGCTATGCTCCTGTGTGGGGTGAGGTAAGTAGCAGTGGGGTAGGGGAGCTATGCTCCTGTGTGGGGTGAGGTAAGTAGCAGTGGGGGTAGGGGAGCTATGTTCCTGTGTGGGGTGAGGTAAGTAGCAGTGGGGGTAGGGGAGCTATGCTCCTGTGTGGGATGAGGTAAGTAGTAGTGGGGGTAGGGGAGCTCTGCTCCTGTGCGGGGTGAGGTAAGTAGCTAAGTAGCAGTGGGGTAGGGGAGCTATGCTCCTGTGTGGGGTGAGGTAAGTAGCAGTGGGGTAGAGGAGCTATGCTCCTGTGTGGGGTGAGGTAAGTAGCAGTGGGGGTAGGGGAGCTATGCTCCTGTGTGGGGTGAGGTAAGTAGCAGTGAGGTAAGGGGTGAGGTAAGTAGCAGTGGGGGTAGGGGAGCTATGCTCCTGTGTGGGGTGAGGTAAGTAGCAGTGGAGTAGGGGAGCTATGCTCCTGTGTGGGGTGAGGTAAGTAGCAGTGGGGTAGGGGAGCTATGCTCCTGTGTGGGGTGAGGTAAGTAGCAGTTGGGTAGGGGAGCTCTGCTCCTGTTTGGGGTGAGGTAAGTAGCAATGGGGTAGGGGAGCTATGCTCCTATGTGGGGTGAGCAGTGGGGGTAGGGGAGCTCTGCTCATGTGTTGGGTGAGGTAAGTAGCAGTGGGGTAGGGGAGCTATGCTCCTGTGTGGGGTGAGGTAAGTAGCAGTGGGGGTAGGAGAGCTATGCTCCTGTGTGGGGTGAGGTAAGTAGCAGTGGGGTAGGGGAGCTATGCTCCTGTGTGGGGTGAGGTAAGTAGCAGTGGGGTAGGGGAGCTATGCTCCTGTGTGAGGTGAGGTAAGTAGCAGTGGGGTAGGGGAGCTGTGCTCCTGTGTGGGGTGAGGTAAGTAGCAGTGGGGTAGGGGAGCTATGTTCCTGTGTGGGTTGAGGTAAGTAATAGTGCGGGTAGGGGAGCTATGCTCCTGTGTGGGGTGAGGTAAGTAGCAGTGGGGGTAGGGGAGCTATGTTCCTGTGTGGGGTGAGGTAAGTAGCAGTGGAGTAGGGGAGCTATGCTCCTGTGTGGGGTGAGGTAAGTAGCAGTGGGGTAGGGGAGCTATGCTCCTGTGTGGGATGAGGTAAGTAGCAGTTGGGTAGGGGAGCTCTGCTCCTGTTTGGGGTGAGGTAAGTAGCAATGGGGTAGGGGAGCTATGCTCCTGTGTGGGGGTGAGGTAAGTAGCAGTGGGGTGGTGGAGCTATGCTCTTGTGTGGGGGTGAGGTAAGTAGCAGTGGGGTAGGGGAGCTATGCTCCTGTGTGGGGTGAGGTAAGTAGCAGTGGGGGTAGGGGAGCTATGTTCCTGTGTGGGGTGAGGTAAGTAGCAGTGGGGTAGGGGAGCTATGCTCCTGTGTGGGGTGAGGTAAGTAGCAGTGGGGTAGGGGAGCTATGCTCCTGTGTGGGATGAGGTAAGTAGCAGTGGGGGTAGGGGAGCTATGTTCCTGTGTGGGTTGAGGTAAGTAGCAGTGGGGTAGGGGAGCTATGCTCCTGTGTGGGGTGAGGTAAGAGGCAGTGGGGTAGGGGAGCTATGCTCCTGTGTGGGGGTGAGGTAAGTAACAGTGGGGTAGGGGAGCTATGCTCCTGTGTGGGGGTGAGGTAAGTAACAGTGGGGTAGGGGAGCTATGCTCCTGTGTGGGGGTGAGGTAAGTAACAGTGGGGTAGGGGAGCTATGCTCCTGTGTGGGGGTGAGGTAAGTAGCAGTGGGGTGGTGGAGCTATGCTCTTGTGTGGGGGTGAGGTAAGTAGCAGTGGGGTAGGGGAGCTATGCTCCTGTGTGGGGTGAGGTAAGTAGCAGTGGGGGTAGGGGAGCTATGTTCCTGTGTGGGGTGAGGTAAGTAGCAGTGGGGTAGGGGAGCTATGCTCCTGTGTGGGGTGAGGTAAGTAGCAGTGGGGTAGGGGAGCTATGCTCCTGTGTGGGGGTGAGGTAAGTAACAGTGGGGTAGGGGAGCTATGCTCCTGTGTGGGGTGAGGTAAGTAGCAGTGGGGGTAGGGGAGCTATGTTCCTGTGTGGGGTGAGGTAAGTAGCAGTGGGGGTAGGGGAGCTATGCTCCTGTGTGGGGTAAGGTAAGTAGCAGTGGGGTAGGGGAGCTATGTTCCTGTGTGGGGGTGAGGTAAGTAGCAGTGGGGTAGGGGAGCTATGCTCCTGTGTGGGGGTGAGGTAAGTAGCAGTGGGGTAGGGGAGCTATGCTCCTGTGTGGGGTGAGGTAAGTAGCAGTGGGGTAGGGGAGCTCTGCTACTGTGTGGGGTGAGGTAAGTAGCAGTGCGGGTAGGGGAGCTATGCTCCTGTGTGGGGTGAGGTAAGTAGCAGTGGGGGTAGGGGAGCTATGTTCCTGTGTGGGGTGAGGTAAGTAGCAGTGGGGGTAGGGGAGCTATGTTCCTGTGTGGGGCGGTGGACACTATTTCCAGTGGTGGATGGGGTAGGACACCCGCAGGTCCAGGTGTCACAGGCTCTCCGGGGCCCCTGCTCGCCATGTAGTAGGCATGAGGGGATAGGGATTCGGGATCTTTCCCAGGAAGATAAAAGGTAGCTGGATATTTATATGTATCAGGGTGTGTACCAGAGATATCCCAAACTGGGAGTCTCGCAGACCTTGGCCACAGAGCTTACAGTCTGCAGTGCACACACTTTGGCCCCTATTTTGGTTCACTCACAAAGGCAAATTCCTTCTCAAATGGACATAACCATGTGCACTGCAGGTGGGGCAGATGTAACATGTGCAGAGAGAGTTAGATTTGGGTGGGGTGTGTTGAAACTACAATCTAAATTGCAGTGTAAAAATAATGCAGTCGGTATTTACCCTGCACAGAAACAAAATAACTCACCCAAATCTAATTCTCTCTGCACCTGTTACATCTGCCCCATCTGCAGTGCACATGGTTTTGTCCATTCGAGAAGGAATTTGCCTTAGCGTGTGAACCAGAATAAGGGCCTAGGAGTATGGCTGCTGTCCTGCATATCTACCAAGTAAGTGGGAATGAAAGTGTTAACAGGGTCGTCTCTGAAGGACTCCACCTTGATGGTCGGCATTGGGAATCTTTGGGACTTTCAGAGTTCAGTGCAGAGGACATGGAGGTACCCCCCACCCCTATTATGTGGTACCCCGATAACACCCCATTCTCCCTCTGCAGCCACAGTAGCGGATAGAGGAGACATGGCTGATAGAGGGGGGAGAGCAGCTGAGAGAACAGTTACAGGGGAGGGGAGCGGGAAGCAGCAGCTCACAGACAAAGAGGGGAGGAGACCACAGTAAGAGGGGGACGGTGGTCTCATCTCCATCGCTTCCCCCGTCCAACACACTGCACAGTCACAGCGGGTCCCCCAACTGCACAGTCACCCCACTAATCACTGCCACAGCGGGTCCCCCAACTGCACAGTCACCCTACTAATCACTTCCACAGCATATCCCCCAACTGCACAGTCACCCCACTAATCACTGCCACAGCGGGTCCCCCAACTGCACAGTCACCCCACTAATCACTGCCACAGCATGTCCCCCAACTGCACAGTCACCCCACTAATCACTGCCACAGCGGGTCCCCCAACTGCACAGTCACCCCACTAATCACTGCCACAGCGGGTCCCCCAACTGCACAGTCACCCCACTAATCACTGCCACAGCATATCCCCCAACTGCACAGTCACCCCACTAATCACTGCCACAGCGGGTCCCCCAACTGCACAGTCACCCCACTAATCACTGCCACAGCATGTCCAACACACTGCACAGTCACCCCACTAATCACTGCCACAGCGGGTCCCCCAACTGCACAGTCACCCCACTAATCACTGCCACAACATGTCCCCCAACTGCACATTCACCCCACTAATCACTGCCACAGCATGTCCCCCAACTGCACATTCACCCCACTAATCACTGCCACAGCGGGTCCCCCAACTGCACAGTCACCCCACTAATCACTGCCACAGCATATCCCCCAACTGCACAGTCACCCCACTAATCACTGCCACAGCGGGTCCCCCAACTGCACAGTCACCCCACTAATCACTGCCACAGCATATTCCCCAACTGCACAGTCACCCCACTAATCACTGCCACAGCGGGTCCCCCAACTGCACAGTCACCCCACTAATCACAGCCACAGCAGGTCCCCCAACTGCACAGTCTCCCCACTAATCACAGCCACAGCATATCCCCCAACTGCACAGTCACCCCACTAATCATTGCCACAGCGGGTCCCCCAACTGCACAGTCACCCCACTAATCACTGCCACAGCGGGTCCCCCAACTGCACAGTCACCCTACTAATCACTGCCACAGCGGGTCCCCCAACTGCACAGTCACCCTACTAATCACTTCCACAGCATATCCCCCAACTGCACAGTCACCCCACTAATCACTGCCACAGCGGGTCCCCCAACTGCACAGTCACCCCACTAATCACTGCCACAGCGGGTCCCCCAACTGCACAGTCACCCCACTAATCACTGCCACAGCATGTCCCCCAACTGCACAGTCACCCCACTAATCACTGCCACAGTGAGTCCCCCAACTGCACAGTCACCCCACTAACTAGTGTCACCACATCTCCCTCACACTGCACAGTCACCCCACTAATCACTGCCACAGCATGTCCCCCAACTGCACAGTCACCCCACTAATCACTGCCACAGCATGTACCCCAACCAACCAGTGTCACCACATCTCCCTCACACTGCACAGCCACCCCACTAATCACTGCCACAGCATATTCCCAAACTGCAGTCACTCCAATAATCACTGCCACAGCATGTACCCCAACTGCACAGTCACCCCACTAATCGCTGCCACAGCATATCCCCCAACTGCAATCACCCCACTAATCACTGCCATAGTATGTCCCCCACTACACAGCCACCCCACCAATCACTGCCATAGCACACACCCCAACTTCAGTCAACCCACTAATCGCTGCCACAGCATGTCCCCCAACTGCAGTCACCCCAATAATCACTGCCACAGTAAATCTCCAACTGCACAGTCACCCCACTAATCACTGCGACAGCATGTACCCCGACTGCACAGTCACCCCACTAATCACTTCCACAGCATGCAACCAACTGCACAGCACACACCCCAACTGCACAGTCACCCCACTAATCACTGCCAGAGCATGTCACCAATTTCACAGTCACCCCAATAATCAGGGCCGGCTCGACCATTAGGCAGCTGCCTAGGGCGCCAGGTTATGGGGTGGCGCCACCATGTCTGTCCAAGAAAAAATCAAATATTTCTATTGGGATCCTTCTACTTAATGTAGGTGGCTGCTGTGCAAATTCTAAAGCTGTGTCCACACACATTGATTTGCTTTAGATTCAATGTTAGATCGATTTTCTATTAGATCTGGCATTAGATCTGTACTTTTGCATTAGATCTCTTATATATTTGGCTACATCTGTCACTCAAAGTGTGTCTGGAGCTCTAACGCTGGGTGGAGCCTCTGACTCACATGACTGACTCACATGACAGAGAACCAGCCCAGTGAGCCCACAGACAGTGCCAGACACCCTCTGCCTCTCCATGTTTCACAACAAAGACACAGCTACTCACCAGACACACCAGGTGAGCGCCCCACACCTCCATACCTCCCAACATGACCCTCTCCAGGAGGGACAGAATGCTCTGTTTGTGGACTTCCATCTTAATCTATGATTGTCATCACCTGTTTTAAACAGGGTAATTGATAAGAGAGGTGTTTAAGCACAGGTGATGGTAATCCATAAATTAAGAAGAAAGTCCAGAAACAGAGCAATGTGTCCCTCCTGGAGAGGGTCATGTTGGGTATGCACCTCCCTCCCCCCCCCCCCCATTCACGGCATCCCCACGAATAAATGGCACATGCAAAACACTGACATGGCTATGGTCGACAATGAAAAAGGTTGACAAGATTTATTTTTCACTTTTTCAATGTTTTCATATTCATTCTCATGTGTCGACCTGGACACCAATGAAGTGCCACACTTATGTCAACATTTACATGTGTTGACCTTTCTGTGTTGATATTTTCTTGTGGCGATTCGCGGCACCCCTCGCGACCCCCCTCCCGCGATTTGCAGCCCCCCCCCACAATTCGCGGCACCCCCGGTGACTCCCACAATTCGCGGCCCCACCCTGTTACACCCCCCCCCCTCCTGCGATTCGCGGCACCCCCCCCCCCCCCCCCCCCCCTGTCATACATGGGATGGGCACTGATGTCATACATGGGATGGGCACTGATGTCATACATTATACAGGGGATGCGCACTAATGTCATACATGATACATGCACTTGCTTCGGTTCCCACAGTCTGTTCCCTTCCTCCGGATCCCGCCAGGCGTTCTAGTACTTTATGCAGGAAATGTACAGAAATAGCCGTTCCTGCACTCGCTCACAGCGGATGTCACTGTACACACATATACACAGGTGGAGTGCACTCTAGTGCAACAAGCGCCCAGTACCATAGAGGAGACTGACCCGTTCCTGCACTCGCTCACAGCGGATGTCACTGTACACACATATACACAGGTGGAGTGCACTCTAGTGCAACAAGCGCCCAGTACCATAGAGGAGACTGACCCGTTCCTGCACTCGCTCACAGCGGATGTCACTGTACACACATACACAGGTGGAGTGCACTCTAGTGCAACAAGTGCCCAGTACCATAGAGGAGACTGACCCGTTCCTGCACTCGCTCACAGCGGATGTCACTGTACACACATACACAGGTGGAGTGCACTCTAGTGCAACAAGCGCCCAGTACCATAGAGGAGACTGACCCGTTCCTGCACTCGCTCACAGCGGATGTCAGTGTACACACATATACACAGGTGGAGTGCACTCTAGTGCAACAAGCGCCCAGTACCATAGAGGAGACTGATCCGTTCCTGCACTCGCTCACAGCGGATGTCACTGTACACACATGTGGAGTGTACTCTAGTGCAACAAGTGCCCAGTACCATAGAGGAGACTGATCCGTTCCTGCACTCGCTCACAGCGGATGTCACTGTACACACATATACACAGGTGGAGTGCACTCTAGTGCAACAAGTGCCCAGTACCATAGAGGAGACTGACCCGTTCCTGCACTCACTCACAGCGGATGTCACTGTACACACATATACACAGGTGGAGTGTACTCTAGTGCAACAAGTGCCCAGTACCATAGAGGAGACTGACCCGTTCCATTTGTGGCTAGCAGAAAATTAGGTACTTGTGTAGTTTCACGGCGTGATAGTAACCAGAGTGGGCTTCCTCCACCACTAGCGTCTCCACCTCACTGTCAGTAACAGCCTGCTACCGACTGTGGTAATAGCACCTGAACCTACGTCTCCCAGGCCCCTATCACCGGAACCTGGAACCTAGCACCTGGCTCCTACCACTAACACCTGGAACCTAGCACCTGGCTCCTACCACCGGCACCTGGAACCTAGCACCTGGCTCCTACCACTAACACCTGGAACCTAGCACCTGGCTCCTACCACCGGCACCTGGAACCTAGCACCTGGCTCCTACCACCGGCACCTGGAACCTAGCACCTGGCTCCTACCACAAACACCTGGCTCCTACTACCGGCACCTTGAACCTAGCACATGGCTCCTACCACTAACACCTGGAACCATGTCTCCCTGCCCCTTACCACTGGCACCAGGAACCACATCTCCCTGCACATTACCACTTTTCCCACTCCCTACTACCGACACCTGGAACCTACCACTTGGAACCACGTCTCCCAGACTCCTGCCATCGGCAACTGGAACCATGTCTCCCTGGCTCTTACCTCCAGCACCTGAAACCATACAGTACCTCACAGGCTCTGACCACCGGCCCCTTACCACTGACACCTGGAAACTAGCACCTGGCTCCTAGCACCGGCACCTGGAACCTAGCACATGGCTTCTACCACCGGCACCTGGAACCACATCTCCCTGCCCTCTACTACTGGCACCTCGAACCATGTCTCACAGCCCCTTACCACTGGCACCTGGAACCATATCTCACAGGCTCTGACCACCGGCCGCTTACCACCGACACCTGGAACCTAGCATCTGGCACCTACCACCGGCACCTGGTTTCTACCACTGGCACCTGGAACCACATCTCCTTGCCCTCTACTACTGGCACCTGGAACCTAGTCTCACAGCCCCTTACCACTGGAACCATGTCTCACAGCCCCTTACCACCTGCAACTGGAACCACGTCTCCCTGGCTCCTATCTCTGGCACCTGAAACCATATCTCACAGACTCTGACCACCGGCCCTTTACCACTGGAACCTAGCACCTGGCTTCTACCACTGGCACCTGGAAGCATGTCTCCCAGTCCCTTACTACTGGCACATGGAACCACATTTCACTGGCTCCTACCATCGGCACCTGGAACCTAGCACCTGGCTCCTTCCACTGGCACCACATCTCCCTGCCCTCTACCACTGGCACCATGTCTCCCTAACCCCTACCACTGTGGCACCTAGCACCTGGCTCCTTCCACTGGCTCCACGTCTCCCTGCCCTCTACCACTGGCACAATGTCTCCCTAACCCCTACCACTGGCACCTGGAACCATGTCTCCCAGCCCTTACCACTGGCACCTGGAACCATGTCTCCCAGCCCTTTACCACTGACACCTGGAAACACATCTCCCTGGCTCCTACCACCAGCATCTGGAACCTACAACCTGGCTCCTACCACTGGCACATGGGACCTACTACCACCAGACTCATATCACTGGTACCTGGAACCATGTCTCCCTGCCCCTTACCACTGGCACCTGGAACCACATTTCAAAGGCTCCTACCACTGGCACCATATCTCCCTGGCTCCAACCACCGGCACCTGGAACCACTTTTCCCACGCCCCTACTACCGGTACCTGGAACTTACCACCTGCCTTCTACCACCAGCACCTGAAACTGTATCTCCCTGGCTCCTACCACTGGCACCTGGAACCACATCTCACAAGCTGCTACCACCCGCACCTCGAACCACATCTCAAAGTTCTTACCACCGGCACCTGGAACCACATCTCACAGGCTCCTCCACCGGCACCTGGAACCACATCTCACAGGCTCCTCCACCGCCACCTGGAACCACATCTCCCAGGCTCCTCTTCGGGACCTGGAACCACATCTCACACGCTCCTACCACCGCCACCTGGAACCATATCTAACAGGTTCCTACCCCCGGCACCTGGAACCACATCTCCAAGGCTCCCACCACCGCCACCTGGAACCACATCTCACAGGTTCTTACCCCCGGCACCACATCTCCAAGGCTCCTACCACCGAGACCTGGTACCACGTATCTCAGGCTCCGGTTCTTGTGTATTATCACGGCTCCCACGATTTCCATCTTATGGCATCTTATACAATTTAAAATTGTATACCATTGTATATGGCATACAATGGCATACGATGAGATGAGATTTTAAATTGTATAAGCACACTAATGGGTGCTTCAAGGTCAATTGGCCCCCCTATAAGATTTTTAATTGTATAAGCACCCTAATGGGTGCTTACAATGTTAAATGCACCCCCACGCCACCACCACTATCAACGCCAACCCGAAGCGTGGCGAGCCCGCGAGGGGCGGCGGTACGCTTCCTCCGACCTTTTCATACCCCCACTATCCACGTCGGGGTGGAGTTGATTTTATATAGTGTGGCGAGCGCACTGAAGAAGCTGGGTGTTTTGACCCAGGGAAACGCGTTGAGCCCTATATCATTGGACATATCCACATTGCATCACCCCACCGGGCCTATTCAAGACCACAGCGGACCTACGCCCTGTGCAATCTGCACCATCCCATCCGGACTCATCATCCGAGGCAGCGACCAGGAAAATTCAATCATCCTCCAGGTTTACCATCTTTCCCACCAGAGGAACCTAATTCCACCATTGGACTCTGTGTTTTGGGACTGCTTTTGGCCACCTGGCTATCTGCTGCTTTATGGGACTACCATCTGCGACATCCGTGTGGTAATATAAATCAATTGCCCGTTTAATCCATTAATTGTGATGCTTATGGAATGTCATATTGTGCTATTTTTATTGTAACCCCCTGTTTTACACAAAAGCATACCTAATATATCAATGGTACAGCTATTTTAGCATATTTTATTGACAAATAAATTTTGTAAAGGATACCGCTCTATCTATTATCATTTTTTTACAGCCAGCGCTGGTACATTTTTCTCTTTTCCTACCACAGGTACCTGGTACCACGTCTCTCAGGCTCCTACCACTGGCATCGGGAAACACATCTACCAGGCTTCTTGCGCCTACACCTATAACCACATCTCACAGGCTCCTTCCACTGACACCTGGAACCACATCTCACAGGCTCTTAGCACCGACACCTGGAACCACATCTCACAGGCTCCTTCCACCGCCACCTGAAACTACATCTCTCAGGCTCCTTCCACCGGAACCATGTCTCCCACGCTGGGGAGTCGGGGAGATGGCTGCTCTGTCAGGGGGTCAGGGAGGCGGCTGCACTATCAGGGGGTCAGGGAGGCAGCTGCTATGTCAGGGAGATGGCTGCTATGTCAGGGGGTCAGGGAGATGGCTGCTATGTCAGAGGGTCAGGGAGATGGCTGCTATTTCAGGGGGTCAGGGAGATGGCTGCTATTTCAGGGGGTCAGGGAGATGGCTGCTATGTCAGGGGGTCAGGGAGATGGCTGCTATGTCAGGGGGTCAGGGAGATGGCTGCTATGTCAGGGGGTCAGGGAGATGGCTGCTATGTCAGGGGGTCAGGGAGATGGCTGCTATGTCAGGGGGTCGGGGAGATGGCTGCTATGTCAGGGGGTCGGGGAGATGGCTGCTATGTCAGAGGGTCAGTGAGATGGCTGCTATGTCAGGGGGTCGGGGAGATGGCTGCTATGTCAGGGGGTCGGGGAGATGGCTGCTATGTCAGGGGGTCGGGGAGATGGCTGCTATGTCAGGGGGTCGGGGAGATGGCTGCTATGTCAGGGGGTCGGGGAGATGGCTGCTATGTCAGGGGGATGGCTGCTATGTCAGAGGGTCAGGGAGATGGCTGCTATGTCAGGGGGTCGGGGAGATGGCTGCATTATCAGGGGGTCGGGAGATGGCTGCACTATCAGGGGGTCGGGAGATGGCTGCACTATCAGGGGGTCGGGGAGATGGCTGCTATGTCAGGGGGTCGGGGAGATGGCTGCTATGTCAGGGGGTCGGGGAGATGGCTGCTATGTCAGGGGGTCGGGGAGATGGCTGCTATGTCAGGGGGTCGGGGAGATGGCTGCTATGTCAGGGGGTCGGGGAGATGGCTGCTATGTCAGGGGGTCAGGGAGATGGCTGCTATGTCAGGGAGATGGCTGCTATGTCAGGGGGTCAGGGAGATGGCTGCTATGTCAGGGGGTCAGGGAGATGGCTGCTATGTCAGGGGGTCAGGGAGATGGCTGCTATGTCAGGGGGTCAGGGAGATGGCTGCTATGTCAGGGAGATGGCTGCTATGTCAGGGAGATGGCTGCTATGTCAGGGGGTCGGGGAGATGGCTGCTATGTCAGGGGGTCGGGGAGATGGCTGCTATGTCAGGGGGTCGGGGAGATGGCTGCTATGTCAGGGGGATGGCTGCTATGTCAGAGGGTCAGGGAGATGGCTGCTATGTCAGGGGGTCGGGGAGATGGCTGCATTATCAGGGGGTCGGGAGATGGCTGCACTATCAGGGGGTCGGGGAGATGGCTGCACTATCAGGGGGTCGGGGAGATGGCTGCTATGTCAGGGGGTTGGGGAGATGGCTGCTATGTCAGGGGGTCGGGGAGATGGCTGCTATGTCAGGGGGTCGGGAGATGGCTGCTATGTCAGGGGGTCGGGGAGATGGCTGCTATGTCAGGGGGTCGGGGAGATGGCTGCTATGTCAGGGGGTCAGGGAGATGGCTGCTATGTCAGGGAGATGGCTGCTATGTCAGGGGGTCAGGGAGATGGCTGCTATGTCAGGGGGTCAGGGAGATGGCTGCTATGTCAGGGGGTCAGGGATATGGCTGCTATGTCAGGGGGTCAGGGAGATGGCTGCTATGTCAGGGTGTCAGGGAGATGGCTGCTATGTCAGGGGGTCAGAGAGATGGCTGCTATGTCAGGGGGTCAGAGAGATGTCTGCTATGTCAGGGGGTCAGAGAGATGGCTGCTATGTCAGGGGGTCAGAGAGATGGCTGCTATGTCAGGGGGTCGGGGAGATGGCTGCTATGTCAGGGGGTCGGGGAGATGGCTACTATGTCAGAGGGTCAGTGAGATGGCTGCTATGTCAGAGGGTCAGTGAGATGGCTGCTATGTCAGGGGGTCAGGGAGATGGCTGCTATGTCAGGGGGTCGGGGAGATGGCTGCTATGTCAGGGGGTCGGGGAGATGGCTGCTATGTCAGCGGGATGGCTGCTATGTCAGAGGGTCAGGGAGATGGCTGCACTATCAGGGGGTCGGGGAGATGGCTGCACTATCAGGGGGTCGGGGAGATGGCTGCACTATCAGGGGGTCGGGGAGATGGCTGCACTATCAGGGGGTCGGGGAGATGGCTGCACTATCAGGGGGTCGGGGAGATAGCAGCCATCTCCCCGACCCCCTGATAGTGCAGCCATCTCCCCGACCCCCTGATAGTGCAGCCATCTCCCCGACCCCCTGATAGTGCAGCCATCTCCCCGACCCCCTGATAGTGCAGCCATCTCCCCGACCCCCTGATAGTGCAGCCATCTCCCCGACCCCCTGATAGTGCAGCCATCTCCCTGACCCTCTGACATAGCAGCCATCCCGCTGACATAGCAGCCATCTCCCCGACCCCCTGACATAGCAGCCATCTCCCCGACCCCCTGACATAGCAGCCATCTCCCCGACCCCCTGACATAGCAGCCATCTCCCCGACCCCCTGACATAGCAGCCATCTCCCCGACCCCCTGACATAGCAGCCATCTCCCCGACCCCCTGACATAGCAGCCATCTCCCCGACCCCCTGACATAGCAGCCATCTTCCCGACCCCCTGACATAGCAGCCATCTTCCCGACCCCCTGACATAGCAGCCATCTCCCCGACCCCCTGACATAGCAGCCATCTCCCCGACCCCTGACATAGCAGCCATCTCCCCGACCCCCTGACATAGCAGCCATCTCCCCGACCCCCTGACATAGCAGCCATCTCCCCGACCCCCTGACATAGCAGCCATCTCCCCGACCCCCTGACATAGCAGCCATCTCCCCGACCCCCTGACATAGCAGCCATCTCCCCGACCCCCTGACATAGCAGCCATCTCCCCGACCCCCTGACATAGCAGCCATCTCCCCGACCCCCTGACATAGCAGCCATCTTCCTGACCCCCTGACATAGCAGCCATCTTCCTGACCCCCTGACATAGCAGCCATCTTCCTGACCCCCTGACATAGCAGCCATCTCCCTGACCCCCTGACATAGCAGCCATCTCCCTGACCCCCTGACATAGCAGCCATCTCCCTGACCCCCTGACATAGCAGCCATCTCCCCGACCCCCTGACATAGCAGCCATCTCCCTGACATAGCAGCCATCTCCCTGACCCCCTGACATAGCAGCCATCTCCCCGACCCCCTGACATAGCAGCCATCTCCCCGACCCCCTGACATAGCAGCCATCTCCCCGACCCCCTGATAGTGCAGCCATGTCAGGGGGTCGGGGAGATGGCTGCTATGTCAGGGGGTCGGGGAGATGGCTGCTATGTCAGGGGGTCGGGGAGATGGCTGCTATGTCAGGGGGTCGGGGAGATGGCTGCTATGTCAGGGGGTCAGGGAGATGGCTGCTATGTCAGGGGGTCAGGGAGATGGCTGCTATGTCAGGGAGATGGCTGCTATGTCAGGGGGTCAGGGAGATGGCTGCTATGTCAGGGGGTCAGGGAGATGGCTGCTATGTCAGGGGGTCAGGGAGATGGCTGCTATGTCAGGGGGTCAGGGAGATGGCTGCTATGTCAGGGAGATGGCTGCTATGTCAGGGAGATGGCTGCTATGTCAGGGGGTCGGGGAGATGGCTGCTATGTCAGGGGGTCGGGGAGATGGCTGCTATGTCAGGGGGTCGGGGAGATGGCTGCTATGTCAGGGGGATGGCTGCTATGTCAGAGGGTCAGGGAGATGGCTGCTATGTCAGGGGGTCGGGGAGATGGCTGCATTATCAGGGGGTCGGGAGATGGCTGCACTATCAGGGGGTCGGGGAGATGGCTGCACTATCAGGGGGTCGGGGAGATGGCTGCTATGTCAGGGGGTCGGGGAGATGGCTGCTATGTCAGGGGGTCGGGGAGATGGCTGCTATGTCAGGGGGTCGGGAGATGGCTGCTATGTCAGGGGGTCGGGGAGATGGCTGCTATGTCAGGGGGTCGGGGAGATGGCTGCTATGTCAGGGGGTCAGGGAGATGGCTGCTATGTCAGGGAGATGGCTGCTATGTCAGGGGGTCAGGGAGATGGCTGCTATGTCAGGGGGTCAGGGAGATGGCTGCTATGTCAGGGGGTCAGGGAGATGGCTGCTATGTCAGGGGGTCAGGGAGATGGCTGCTATGTCAGGGTGTCAGGGAGATGGCTGCTATGTCAGGGGGTCAGAGAGATGGCTGCTATGTCAGGGGGTCAGAGAGATGGCTGCTATGTCAGGGGGTCAGAGAGATGGCTGCTATGTCAGGGGGTCAGAGAGATGGCTGCTATGTCAGGGGGTCGGGGAGATGGCTGCTATGTCAGGGGGTCGGGGAGATGGCTGCTATGTCAGGGGGTCGGGGAGATGGCTGCTATGTCAGAGGGTCAGTGAGATGGCTGCTATGTCAGGGGGTCAGGGAGATGGCTGCTATGTCAGGGGGTCGGGGAGATGGCTGCTATGTCAGCGGGATGGCTGCTATGTCAGAGGGTCAGGGAGATGGCTGCACTATCAGGGGGTCGGGGAGATGGCTGCACTATCAGGGGGTCGGGGAGATGGCTGCACTATCAGGGGGTCGGGGAGATGGCTGCACTATCAGGGGGTCGGGGAGATGGCTGCACTATCAGGGGGTCGGGGAGATGGCTGCTATATCAGGGGGTCGGGGAGATGGCTGCTATGTCAGGGGGTCGGGGAGATGGCTGCTATGTCAGGGGGTCGGGGAGATGGCTGCTATGTCAGGGGGTCAGGGAGATGGCTGCTATGTCAGGGAGATGGCTGCTATGTCAGGGGGTCGGGGAGATGGCTGCTATGTCAGGGGGTCAGGGAGATGGCTGCTATGTCAGGGGGTCAGGGAGATGGCTGCTATGTCAGGGGGTCAGGGAGATGGCTGCTATGTCAGGGGGTCAGGGAGATGGCTGCTATGTCAGGGGGTCAGGAAGATGGCTGCTATGTCAGGGGGTCAGGAAGATGGCTGCTATGTCAGGGGGTCAGGAAGATGGCTGCTATGTCAGGGGGTCGGGGAGATGGCTGCTATGTCAGGGGGTCGGGGAGATGGCTGCTATGTCAGGGGGTCGGGGAGATGGCTGCTATGTCAGGGGGTCGGGGAGATGGCTGCTATGTCAGGGGGTCGGGGAGATGGCTGCTATGTCAGGGGGTCGGGGAGATGGCTGCTATGTCAGGGGGTCGGGGAGATGGCTGCTATGTCAGGGGTCGGGGAGATGGCTGCTATGTCAGGGGATCGGGGAGATGGCTGCTATGTCAGGGGGTCGGGAAGATGGCTGCTATGTCAGGGGGTCGGGAAGATGGCTGCTATGTCAGGGGGTCGGGGAGATGGCTGCTATGTCAGGGGGTCGGGGAGATGGCTGCTATGTCAGGGGGTCGGGGAGATGGCTGCTATGTCAGGGGGTCGGGGAGATGGCTGCTATGTCAGGGGGTCGGGGAGATGGCTGCTATGTCAGGGGGTCGGGGAGATGGCTGCTATGTCAGGGGGTCGGGGAGATGGCTGCTATGTCAGGGGGTCGGGGAGATGGCTGCTATGTCAGGGGGTCGGGGAGATGGCTGCTATGTCAGGGGGTCGGGGAGATGGCTGCTATGTCAGGGGGTCGGGGAGATGGCTGCTATGTCAGGGGGTCGGGGAGATGGCTGCTATGTCAGGGGGTCGGGGAGATGGCTGCTATGTCAGGGGGTCGGGGAGATGGCTGCTATATCAGGGGGTCGGGGAGATGGCTGCTATGTCAGGGGGTCGGGGAGATGGCTGCTATATCAGGGGGTCGGGGAGATGGCTGCTATGTCAGGGGGTCGGGGAGATTGCTGCTATGTCAGGGGTCGGGAAGATGGCTGCTATATCAGGGGGTCGGGGAGATGGCTGCTATATCAGGGGGTCAGAGAGATGGCTGCTATGTCAGGGGGTCAGGGAGATGGCTGCTATGTCAGGGGGTCAGGGAGATGGCTGCTATGTCAGGGGGTCGGGGAGATGGCTGCTATGTCAGGGGGTCTGGGAGATGGCTGCTATGTCAGGGGATCGGGGAGATGGCTGCTATGTCAGGGGGTCGGGGAGATGGCTGCTATGTCAGGGGGTCGGGGAGATGGCTGCTATGTCAGAGGGTCAGGGAGATGGCTGCTATGTCAGGGGGTCGGGGAGATGGCTGCTATGTCAGGGGTCGGGGAGATGGCTGCTATATCAGGGGGTCGGGGAGATGGCTGCTATGTCAGGGGGTCAGGGAGATGGCTGCTATGTCAGGGGGTCGGGGAGATGGCTGCTATGTCAGGGGGTCGGGGAGATGGCTGCTATGTCAGGGGGTCGGGGAGATGGCTGCTATGTCAGGGGGTCGGGGAGATGGCTGCTATGTCAGGGGGTCGGGGAGATGGCTGCTATGTCAGGGGGATGGCTGCTATGTCAGAGGGTCAGGGAGATGGCTGCTATGTCAGGGGGTCGGGGAGATGGCTGCTATGTCAGGGGGTCGGGGAGATGGCTGCTATGTCAGAGGGTCAGGGAGATGGCTGCTATGTCAGAGGGTCAGGGAGGCGGCTGCTATGTCAGGGGGTCGGAGAGATGGCTGCTATGTTGGTGGGTCGAGGAGATGGCTGCTATGTCGGGGGGTCAGGGAGATGGCTGCTATGTCAGGGGGTCGGGGAGATGGCTGCTATGTCAGAGGGTCGGGGAGATGGCTGCTATGTCAGGGGGTCGGGGAGATGGCTGCTATGTCAGGGGGTCGGGGAGATGGCTGCTATGTCAGGGGTCGGGGAGATGGCTGCTATGTCAGGGGGTCAGGGAGATGGCTGCTATGTCAGGGAGATGGCTGCTATGTCAGGGAGATGGCTGCTATGTCAGGGGTTCAGGGAGGCGGCTGCTATGTCAGGGGGTCGGGGAGGCGGCTGCTATGTCAGGGGGTCGGGGAGATGGCTGCTATGTCAGAGGGTCGGGGAGATGGCTGCTATGTCAGGGGGTCGGGGAGATGGCTGCTATATCAGGGGGTCGGGGAGATGGCTGCTATGTCAGGGGGTCAGGGAGATGGCTGCTATGTCAGGGGGTCGGGGAGATGGCTGCTACAGTATGTTGGGGGGTCGGGGAGATGGCTGCTACATTATGTCGGGGGGTCAGGGAGGCGGCTGCTATGTCAGGGGGTCTATCTTGCATACAGCGGATGTGGACAAGTCATCTCAGGACCGGCCATAGTAATGTCTCACAGGTCTGAGCTGATGCAGACACCAGGGCTGGTCCTCCATCATTACAGCACAGTAATAGGTGGCAGTGGGTACCGCATGTAGCTCAGGGGACAGATCCATCGCTGCTGTATCGCTGACCTGCGCTGTCTATTTGTGATCTGCCTGCTCAGCACTGAGATTGGCGGCTGCACAGTGGGATCTGGTTCCTACTGAAACGTAATAAGATCTGATGCAGCCGAAAACATGGAAAGTGCAATCTGTGGGGGAGAGAGAGTGCACATAAGAGGCGCAGCTATACACCCCCTCACAGCACACCACAGACACAGCAATATACCCCTCACAGCACACCACAGACGCAGCTATACTCCCCCCCACAGCACACCACAGACGCAGCAATATACCCCTCACAGCACACCACAGACGCAGCTATACTCCCCCCACAGCACACCACAGACACAGCAATATACCCCTCACAGCACACCACAGACGCTGCTATACTCCCCCCCACAGCACACCACAGACGCAGCAATATACCCCTCACAGCACACCACAGACGTAGCTATACACCCCCACAGCACACCACAGACACAGCAATATACCCCTCACAGCACACCACAGACGCAGCTATACTCCCCCCACAGCACACCACAGACACAGCAATATACCCCTCACAGCACACCACAGACGCTGCTATACTCCCCCCCACAGCACACCACAGACGCAGCAATATACCCCTCACAGCACACCACAGACGTAGCTATACACCCCCACAGCACACCACAGACACAGCAATATACCCCTCACAGCACACCACAGACGCAGCTATACTCCCCCCACAGCACACCACAGACACAGCAATATACCCCTCACAGCACACCACAGACGCTGCTATACTCCCCCCCACAGCACACCACAGACGCAGCAATATACCCCTCACAGCACACCACAGACGTAGCTATACACCCCCACAGCACACCACAGACACAGCAATATACCCCTCACAGCACACCACAGACGCAGCTATACTCCCCCCCACAGCACACCACAGACGCAGCAATATACCCCTCACAGCACACCACAGACGTAGCTATACTCCCCCCACAGCACACCACAGACGCAGCAATATACCCCTCACAGCACACCACAGACGCAGCTATACTCCCCCCCACAGCACACCACAGACGCAGCAATATACCCCTCACAGCACACCACAGACGCAGCTATACTCCCCCCACAGCACACCACAGACACAGCAATATACCCCTCACAGCACACCACAGACGCAGCTATACTCCCCCCACAGCACACCACAGACACAGCAATATACCCCTCACAGCACACCACAGACGCAGCTATACTCCCCCCCACAGCACACCACAGACGCAGCAATATACCCCTCACAGCACACCACAGACGTAGCTATACACCCCCACAGTGCACCACAGACGCAGCAATACACCCCCTCACAGCACACCACAGACGCTGCTATACTCCCCCCCACAGCACACCACAGACGCAGCAATATACCCCTCACAGCACACCACAGACGTAGCTATACACCCCCACAGCACACCACAGACACAGCAATATACCCCTCACAGCACACCACAGACGCAGCTATACTCCCCCCACAGCACACCACAGACACAGCAATATACCCCTCACAGCACACCACAGACGCTGCTATACTCCCCCCCACAGCACACCACAGACGCAGCAATATACCCCTCACAGCACACCACAGACGTAGCTATACACCCCCACAGCACACCACAGACACAGCAATATACCCCTCACAGCACACCACAGACGCAGCTATACTCCCCCCCACAGCACACCACAGACGCAGCAATATACCCCTCACAGCACACCACAGACGTAGCTATACTCCCCCCACAGCACACCACAGACGCAGCAATATACCCCTCACAGCACACCACAGACGCAGCTATACTCCCCCCACAGCACACCACAGACGCAGCAATATACCCCTCACAGCACACCACAGACGCAGCTATACTCCCCCCACAGCACACCACAGACACAGCAATATACCCCTCACAGCACACCACAGACGCAGCTATACTCCCCCCACAGCACACCACAGACACAGCAATATACCCCTCACAGCACACCACAGACGCAGCTATACTCCCCCCCACAGCACACCACAGACGCAGCAATATACCCCTCACAGCACACCACAGACGTAGCTATACACCCCCACAGTGCACCACAGACGCAGCAATACACTCCTCACAGCACATAACAGGCGCAGCTATACACCCCCCCACAGTGCACCACAGACGCAGCTATACACCCCCCCACTGCACACCACAGACGCAGCAATATACCCCTCACAGCACACCACAGACGCAGCTATACACCCCCACAGTGCACCAGACGCAGCAATACACCCCCACAGCACATAACCGACGCAGCTATACACCCCCCCACAGTGCACCACAGACACAGCTATACACCCCCTCACAGTGCACCACATACGCAGCAATACACCCCTCACAGCACATAGTAATGTCTCACAGGTCTGAGCTGATGCAGACACCAGGGCTGGTCCTCCATCATTACAGCACAGTAATAGGTGGCAGTGGGTACCGCATGTAGCTCAGGGGACAGATCCATCGCTGCTGTATCGCTGACCTGCGCTGTCTATTTGTGATCTGCCTGCTCAGCACTGAGATTGGCGGCTGCACAGTGGGATCTGGTTCCTACTGAAACGTAATAAGATCTGATGCAGCCGAAAACATGGAAAGTGCAATGTGTGGGGGAGAGAGAGTGCACATAAGAGGCGCAGCTATACACCCCCTCACAGCACACCACAGACACAGCAATATACCCCTCACAGCACACCACAGACGCAGCTATACACCCCCTCACAGCACACCACAGACACAGCAATATACCCCTCACAGCACACCACAGACGCAGCTATACTCCCCCCCACAGCACACCACAGACGCAGCAATATACCCCTCACAGCACACCACAGACGCAGCTATACTCCCCCCCACAGCACACCACAGACGCAGCAATATACCCCTCACAGCACACCACAGACGTAGCTATACACCCCCACAGTGCACCACAGACACAGCAATATACCCCTCACAGCACACCACAGACGCAGCTATACTCCCCCCACAGCACACCACAGACGCAGCAATATACCCCTCACAGCACACCACAGACGCAGCTATACACCCCCACAGTGCACCACAGACGCAGCAATACACTCCTCACAGCACATAACAGGCGCAGCTATACACCCCCCCACAGCACACCACAGACGCAGCAATATACCCCTCACAGCACACCACAGACGCAGCTATACTCCCCCCACAGCACACCACAGACACAGCAATATACCCCTCACAGCACACCACAGACGCTGCTATACTCCCCCCCACAGCACACCACAGACGCAGCAATATACCCCTCACAGCACACCACAGACGTAGCTATACACCCCCACAGCACACCACAGACACAGCAATATACCCCTCACAGCACACCACAGACGCAGCTATACTCCCCCCCACAGCACACCACAGACGCAGCAATATACCCCTCACAGCACACCACAGACGTAGCTATACACCCCCACAGCACACCACAGACACAGCAATATACCCCTCACAGCACACCACAGACGCAGCTATACTCCCCCCCACAGCACACCACAGACGCAGCAATATACCCCTCACAGCACACCACAGATGTAGCTATACTCCCTCCACAGCACACCACAGACGCAGCAATACACTCCTCACAGCACATAACAGGCGCAGCTATACACCCCCCCACAGTGCACCACAGACGCAGCTATACACCCCCCCACAGCACACCACAGACGCAGCAATATACCCCTCACAGCACACCACAGACGCAGCTATACACCCCCACAGTGCACCAGACGCAGCAATACACCCCCACTGCACATAACCGACGCAGCTATACACCCCCCCCCACAGTGCACCACAGACACAGCTATACACCCCCTCACAGTGCACCACATACGCAGCAATACACCCCCACAGGACATAACAGACGCAGCTATACACCCCCTCACAGCACACCACAGACGCAGCTATACACCCCCCCACAGACGCAGCAATATACCCCTCACAGCACACCACAGACGTAGCTATACACCCCCACAGTGCACCACAGACGCAGCAATACACCCCTCACAGCACATAACAGGCGCAGCTATACACCCCCCCAGTGCACCACAGACGCAGCTATACACCCCCCCACAGCACACCACAGACGCATTAATATACCCCTCACAGCACACCACAGACGCAGCTATACACTCCCACAGTGCACCAGACGCAGCAAAACACCCCCACAGCACATAACAGACGCAGCTATACACCCCCCCACAGTGCACCACAGACGCAGCTATACACCCCCCCACAGCACATAACAGACACAGCTATACACCCCCTCAGTGCACCACAGACGCAGCAATACACCCCCACAGGACATAACAGACGCAGCTATACACCCCCTCACAGCACATAACAAACGCAGCTATACACCCCCTCACCGTGCAGCAATACACCCCCACAGTGCACCACAGACGCAGCAATATACCCCTCACAGCACACCACAGACACAGCTATACACCCCCTCACAGCACATAACAGACGCAGCTATACACCCCCTCACCGTGCAGCAGTGCACCACAGATGCAGCAATATACCCCTCACAGCACACCACAGGCGCAGCTATACACCCCCTCACAGCACACCACAGACGCAGCTATACACCCCCTCACAGTGCAGCAATACACCCCCACAGTGCACCACAGACGTAGCAATATACCCCTCACAGCACACCACAGACGCAGCTATACACCCCCACAGCGCACCACAGATGCAGCAATATACCCCTCACAGCACACCACAGGCACAGCTATACACCCCCTCACAGCACACCACAGACGCAGCTATACACCCCATCACAGTGCAGCAATACACCCCCACAGCACACCACAGACGCAGCTATACACCCCCTCACAGTGCAGCAATACACCCCCACAGTGCACCACAGACATAGCAATATACCCCTCACAGCACACCACAGACGCAGCTATACACCCCCTCACAGTGCAGCAATACACCCCCACAGCGCACCACAGATGCAGCAATATACCCCTCACAGCACACCACAGGCGCAGCTATACACCCCTCACAGCACACCACAGACGCAGCTATACACCCCCTCACAGTGCACCACAGACGTAGCAATATACCCCCTCACAGCACACCACAGACGCAGCTATACACCCCCTCACAGTGCAGTAATACACCCCCACAGCTCACCACAGACGCAGCAATATACCCCTCACAGCACACCACAGGCGCAGCTATACACCCCCTCACAGCACACCACAGACGCAGCTATACACCCCCTCACAGTGCAGCAATACACCCCCACAGTGCACCACAGACGTAGCAATATACCCCTCACAGCACACCACAGACGCAGCTATACACCCCCTCACAGTGCAGTAATACACCCCCACAGCGCACCACAGATGCAGCAATATACCCCTCACAGCACACCACAGGCGCAGCTATACACCCCCTCACAGCACACCACAGACGCAGCTATACACCCCCTCGCAGTGCAGCAATACACCCCCACAGTGCACCACAGACGTAGCAATATACCCCTCACAGCACATAACAGGCGCAGCTATACACCCCCTCACAGTGCAGCAATACACCCCCACAGTGCACCACAGACGCAGCAATATACCCCTCACAGCACATAACAGGCGCAGCTATACACCCCCTCACAGTGCAGTAATACACCCCCACAGCGCACCACAGACGCAGCAATATACCCCTCACAGCACACCACAGGCGCAGCTATACACCCCCTCACAGCACACCACAGGCGCAGCTATACACCCCCTCACAGCACACCACAGACGCAGCTATACACCCCCTCACAGTGCAGCAATACACCCCCACAGTGCACCACAGACGTAGCAATATACCCCTCACAGCACATAACAGGCGCAGCTATACACCCCCTCACAGTGCAGCAATACACCCCCACAGTGCACCACAGACGCAGCAATATACCCCTCACAGCACATAACAGGCGCAGCTATACACCCCCTCACAGTGCAGTAATACACCCCCACAGCGCACTACAGACGCAGCAATATACCCCTCACAGCACACCACAGGCGCAGCTATACACCCCCTCACAGCACACCACAGACGCAGCTATACACCCCCTCACAGTGCAGCAATACACCTCCACAGCGCACCACAGACGCAGCAATATACCCTTCACAGCACACCACAGGCGCAGCTATACACCCCCTCACAGCACACCACAGACGCAGCTACACACACCCTCACAGTGCAGCAATACACCCCCACAGCTCACCACAGACGCAGCAATATACCCCTCACAGCACATAACAGGCGCAGCTATACACCCCCTCACAGTGCAGCAATACACCCCCACAGTGCACCACAGACGTAGCAATATACCCCTCACAGCACATAACAAGCGCAGCTATACACCCCCTCACAGTGCAGTAATACACCCCCACTGCGCACCACAGACGCAGCAATATACCCCTCTAAGCACACCACAGGCGCAGCTATACACCCCCTCACAGCACACCACAGACGCAGCTATACACCCCCTCACAGTGCAGCAATACACCTCCACAGCGCACCACAGACGCAGCAATATACCCTTCACAGCACACAACAGGCGCAGCTATACACCCCCTCACAGTGCAGCAATACACCCCCACAGTGCACCACAGACGCAGCAATATACCCCTCACAGCACATAACAGGCGCAGCTATACACCCCCTCACAGTGCACCACAGACGCAGCAATATACCCCTCACAGCACACCACAGACGCAGCTATACACCCCTTCACAGTGCAGTAATAAACCCCACAGCTCACCACAGATGCAGCAATATACCCCTCACAGCACACCACAGACGCAGCAATACATACCTCACCACGCACACAGATGCAGCAATACACCCCTCACAGCACATCACAGGCACAGCTATACACCCCCTCACAGTGCAGCAATACACCCCCACAGTGCACCACAGACGCAGCAATATACCCCTCACAGCACATAACAGGCGCAGCTATACACCCCCTCACAGTGCACCACAGACGCAGCAATACACCAACACAGCACATAACAGGCGCAGCTATACACCCCCTCACAGTGCAGCAATACACCCCTCACAGCACATAACAGGCGCAGCTATACACCCCCTCACAGTGCAGCAATACACCCCCACAGTGCACCACAGACGCAGCAATACACCAACACAGCACATAACAGGCGCAGCTATACACCCCCTCACAGTGCAGCAATACCCCCCACAGCGCACCACAGATGCAACAATATACCCCTCACAGCACATAACAGGCGCAGCTATACACCCCCTCACAGTGCAGCAATACACCCCCACAGTGCACCACAGACGCAGCTATACACCCCTTCACAGTGCAGTTATACACCCCAACAGCTCACCACAGACGCAGCAATATACCCCTCACAGCACACCACAGATGCAGCAATACATACCTCACCACGCACACAGACGCAGCAATACACCCCTCACAGCACACCACGCACACAGACGCAGCAATACACCCCTCACAGCACATCACAGGCACAGCTATACACACCCTCACAATGCAGCAATACACCCCCACAGTGCAGCAATACACACCCACAGTGCACCAGACGCAGCTATACACCCCCTCACAGTGCAGCAATACACACCCACAGTGCACCAGACACAGCTATACACCCCCACAGTGCAAAAATACACCCCCACAGTGCAAAAATACACCCCCACAGTGCACCACAGATGCAGCAATACACCAACACAGCACACAACAGGCGCAGCTATACACCACCTCACAGTGCAGCAATACACCCCCACAGTGCACCACAGACGCAGCAATATACCCCTCACAGCACACCACAGAAGCAGCTATACACCCCTTCACAGTGCAGTAATACACCCCCACAGCTCACCACAGACGCAGCAATATACCCCTCAAAGCACACCACAGACGCAGCTATACACCCCCTCACAGTGCAGTAATACACCCTCACAGCACACCACAGACGCAGCTATACACCCCCTCACAGTGCAGCAATACACCCCCACAGCGCACCAGGCACAGCAATATACCCCTCACAACACACCAGACACAGCAGTACACCCCCATAGTGCACCAGGCACAGCAATACATACCTCACCGCGCACGCAGCAATATACCCCTCACAGCACACCACAGACGCAGCAATACATACCTCACCATGCACACAGACACAGCAATACAATCCTCACAGCACATCACAGGCACAGCTATACACACCCTCACAATGCAGCAATACACCCCCACTGTGCAGCAATACACCCCCTCACAATGCAGCAATACACCCCCACAGTGCACCAAACATGGCAATACATACCTCACCGCGCACACAGACGCAGCAATATACCCCTCACAGCACACCACAGACGCAGCTATACACCCCCTCACAGTGCAGCAATACACCCCCACAGCGCACCACAGACGCAGCAATATACCCCTCAAAGCACACCACAGACATAGCTATATACCCCCTCACAATGCAGCAATACACCCCCACAGTGCACCAGGCACAGAAATATACCCCTCACAACACACCACAGACGCAGCAGTACACCCCCTCACAATGCAGCAATACACCCCCATAGTGCACCAGGCACAGCAATACATACCTCACTGCGCACGCAGACGCAGCAATATACCCCTCACAGCACACCACAGATGCAGCAATACATACCTCACCACGCACACAGACACAGCAATACACCCCTCACAGCACATCACAGGCACAGCTATACACACCCTCACAATGCAGCAATACACCCCCACCGTGCAGCAATACACCCCCACAGTGCACCAGACGCAGCAATACATACCTCACTGCGCACACAGACGCAGCAATATACCCCTCACAGCACACCACAGATGCCGCTATATACCCCTCACAGCGCACCACAGACACAGCTATACACCCCTCACAGCACACCACAGACACAGCTATACACCCCCTCACAATGCAGCAATACACCCCCACAGTGCACCAGACGCAGCAATATACCCCTCACAGCACACCACAGACGCATCTATACACCCCCTCACAATGCAGCAATAGACCCCCACAGTGCACCAGACACAGCAATACATACCTCACCGCGCACACAGACGCAGCTATACACCCCCTCACATCGCACCACAGATGCAGCAATACACCCCCTCACAATGCAGCAATACACCCCTACAGTACACCACAGATGCAGCAATACACCCCCTCACAATGCAGCAATACACCCCTACAGCGCACCACAGATGCAGCAATACACCCCCTCACAATGCAGCAATACACCCCCACAGCGCACCACAGATGCAGCAATACACTCCTTCACAATGCAGCAATACACCCCCACAGCGCACCACAGATGCAGCAATACACCCCTCACAGCGCAACACAGATGCAGCAATACACCCCCTCACAATGCAGCAATACACCCCTACAGCGCACCACAGATGCAGCAATACACTCCTTCACAATGCAGCAATACACCCCTCACAGCGCACCACAGATGCAGCAATACACTCCTTCACAATGCAGCAATACACCCCTCACAGCGCACCACAGATGCAGCAATACACCCCTCACAGCGCACCACAGATGCAGCAATACACTCCTTCACAATGCAGCAATACACCCCCACAGCGCACCACAGATGCAGCAATACACCCCTCACAGCGCACCACAGATGCAGCAATACACCCCCTCACAATGCAGCAATACACCCCTACAGCGCACCACAGATGCAGCAATACACTCCTTCACAATGTAGCAATACACCCCTCACAGCCCACCACAGATGCAGCAATACACCCCTCACAGCGCATCACAGATGCAGCAATACACCCCTCACAATGCAGCAATACACCCCTACAGCGCACCACAGATGCAGCAATACACCCCTCACAGCGCACCACAGATGCAGCAATACACCCCTCACAGCGCACCACATGTACTCAGGTTAGATGAGACGTTCAGATGGGATTTGAGGGTCTGTGGGGATGGTAGTGAGTTTCGCATGGGTCATGTGATTGGCTGCAGAATCCCCCTGCACCCGGGGGACCAGCAGGCCTTGCTCGCACGCGTTTGATATTGGGTTTTGTGGCCCTCTGGGGTGAATCACTGACCCGTAACTTGTCATATCCTCACATTCCATCCTCTGGCTGTAAACTCACACTCACTATGTCATGTTTCCCATAACCCCCCACTCGCACTTTCCATTACACAAAGCCACATCTGAATATAATCAGACGCAGCAGCAGCAGCAGCACGTGAGAGGACGCTGGAAGGCCTCAGTGGGTCCAGCTGTTCGGCCCCTGGAGAGGAAACACGGACAGGGGAGAGCAGAGCACTTCCCAGTCAGCTCTTATCAGCTTCTGTTCCCCAACTCAGCCTGTGCTGGAAGGAGGGCCTTCAGTGCAGCAATAGGCTTAGACAACAGGCACAGACTGGTATAGTAACAGGGCCAGACAACAGGCACAGACTGGTATAGCAACAGGGCCAGACAACAGGCACAGACTGGTATAGCAACAGGGCCAGACAACAGGCACAGACTGGTATAGCAACAGGGCCAGACAACAGGCACAGACTGGTATAGCAACAGGGCCAGACAACAGGCACAGACTGGTATAGCAACAGGGCCAGACAACAGGCACAGACTGGTATAGCAACAGGGCCAGACAACAGGCGCAGACTGGTATAGTAATAGGGCCAGACAACAGGCGCAGGCTGGTATAGCAACAGGGTCAGACAACAGGCACAGACTGGTATAGCAACAGGGCCAGACAACAGGCACAGACTGGTATAGCAACAGGGCCAGACAACAGGCGCAGACTGGTATAGCAACAGGGCCAGACAACAGGCGCAGACTGGTATAGTAATAGGGCCAGACAACAGGCGCAGGCTGGTATAGCAACAGGGCCAGACAACAGGCGCAGACTGGTATAGCAACAGGGCCAGACAACAGGCGCTGACTGGTATAGCAACAGGGCCAGACAACAGGCGCAGACTGGTATAGCAACAGGGCCAGACAACAGGCGCTGACTGGTATAGCAACAGGGCCAGACAACAGGCGCTGACTGGTATAGCAACAGGGCCAGACAACAGGCGCTGACAAATGTGAGGAGTAATGTATATACAGTATAAGGTAAAGCGGTACTACTGTGTGATGTAACGGGAATAAGGGACACCATCGCATGATCTAATGTGAGGAGTAATGTATATACAGTATATGGTAAAGTGGTACTACTGTGCGATGTAATGGGAATAAGGGACACCATCGCATGATCTAATGTGAGGAGTAATGTATATACAGTATAAGGTAAAGTGGTACTACTGGGCGATGTAACGGGAATAAGGGACACCATCGCATGATATAATGTGAGGAGTAACGTATATACAGTATAAGGTAAAGTGGTACTACTGTGCGATGTAACGGGAATAAGGGACACCATCGCATGATCTAATGTGAGGAGTAATGTATATACAGTATAAGGTAAAGTGGTACTACTGTGCGATGTAACGGGAATAAGGGACACCATCGCATGATCTAATGTGAGGAGTAATGTATATACAGTATAAGGTAAAGTGGTACTACTGTGCGATGTAACGGGAATAAGGGACACCATCGCATGATCTAATGTGAGGAGTAATGTATATACAGTATAAGGTAAAGCGGTACTACTGTGCGGTGTAACGGGAATAAGGGACACCATCGCATGATCTAATGTGAGGAGTAACGTATATACAGTATAAGGTAAAGTGGTACTACTGTGCGATGTAACGGGAATAAGGGACACCATCGCATGATATAATGTGAGGAGTAATGTATATACAGTATAAGGTAAAGCGGTACTACTGTGTGATGTAACGGGAATAAGGGACACCATCGCATGATCTAATGTGAGGAGTAATGTATATACAGTATATGGTAAAGTGGTACTACTGTGCGATGTAACGGGAATAAGGGACACCATCGCATGATCTAATGTGAGGAGTAATGTATATACAGTATAAGGTAAAGCGGTACTACTGTGTGATGTAACGGGAATAAGGGACACCATCGCATGATCTAATGTGAGGAGTAATGTATATACAGTATATGGTAAAGTGGTACTACTGTGCGATGTAATGGGAATAAGGGACACCATCGCATGATCTAATGTGAGGAGTAACGTATATACAGTATAAGGTAAAGTGGTACTACTGGGCGATGTAACGGGAATAAGGGACACCATCGCATGATATAATGTGAGGAGTAACGTATATACAGTATAAGGTAAAGTGGTACTACTGTGCGATGTAACGGGAATAAGGGACACCATCGCATGATCTAATGTGAGGAGTAATGTATATACAGTATAAGGTAAAGTGGTACTACTGTGCGATGTAACGGGAATAAGGGACACCATCGCATGATCTAATGTGAGGAGTAATGTATATACAGTATAAGGTAAAGTGGTACTACTGTGCGATGTAACGGGAATAAGGGACACCATCGCATGATCTAATGTGAGGAGTAACGTATATACAGTATAAGGTAACGTGGTACTACTGTGCGATGTAACGGGAATAAGGGACACCATCGCATGATCTAATGTGAGGAGTAATGTATATACAGTATAAGGTAAAGCGGTACTACTGTGTGATGTAACCGGAATAAGGGACACCATCGCATGATCTAATGTGAGGAGTAATGTATATACAGTATAAGGTAAAGCGGTACTACTGTGCGATGTAACGGGAATAAGGGACACCATCGCATGATCTAATGTGAGGAGTAATGTATGTACAGTGTAAGGTAAAGTGGTACTACTGTGCGATGTAACGGGAATAAGGGAAACCATCGCATGATATAATGTGAGGAGTAACGTATATACAGTATAAGGTAAAGCGGTACTACTGTGCGATGTAACGGGAATAAGGGACACCATCGCATGATATAATGTGAGGAGTAATGTATGTACAGTATAAGGTAAAGCGGTACTACTGTGTGATGTAACGGGAATAAGGGACACCATCGCATGATATAATGTGAGGAGTAATGTATGTACAGTATAAGGTAAAGTGGTACTACTGTGTGATGTAACGGGAATAAGGGACACCATCGCATGATCTAATGTGAGGAGTAACGTATATACAGTATATGGTAAAGTGGTACTACTGTGCGGTGTAATGGGAATAAGGGACACCATCGCATGATCTAATGTGAGGAGTAATGTATATACAGTATAAGGTAAAGTGGTACTACTGTGTGATGTAACGGGAATAAGGGACACCATCGCATGATCTAATGTGAGGAGTAATGTATATACAGTATAAGGTAAAGTGGTACTACTGTGCGATGTAACGGGAATAAGGGACACCATCGCATGATCTAATGTGAGGAGTAATGTATATACAGTATAAGGTAAAGTGGTACTACTGTGCGATGTAACGGGAATAAGGGACACCATCGCATGATCTAATGTGAGGAGTAACGTATATACAGTATAAGGTAAAGTGGTACTGTGTGATGTAACGGGAATAAGGGACACCATCGCATGATCTAATGTGAGGAGTAATGTATATACAGTATAAGGTAAAGTGGTACTACTGTGCGATGTAACGGGAATAAGGGACACCATCGCATGATCTAATGTGAGGAGTAATGTATATACAGTATAAGGTAAAGCAGTACTACTGTGTGATGTAACGGGAATAAGGGACACCATCGCATGATCTAATGTGAGGAGTAACGTATATACAGTATAAGGTAAAGTGGTACTACTGTGTGATGTAACGGGAATAAGGGACACCATCGCATGATCTAATGTGAGGAGTAATGTATGTACAGTATAAGGTAAAGTGGTACTACTGTGCGATGTAACGGGAATAAGGGACACCATCGCATGATCTAATGTGAGGAGTAACGTATATACAGTATAAGGTAAAGCGGTACTACTGTGTGATGTAACGGGAATAAGGGACACCATCGCATGATCTAATGTGAGGAGTAACGTATATACAGTATAAGGTAAAGCGGTACTACTGTGCGATGTAACGGGAATAAGGGACACCATCGCATGATCTAATGTGAGGAGTAACGTATATACAGTATAAGGTAAAGCGGTACTACTGTGCGATGTAACGGGAATAAGGGACACCATCGCATGATATAATGTGAGGAGTAATGTATATACAGTATAAGGTAAAGCGGTACTACTGTGTGATGTAACGGGAATAAGGGACACCATCGCATGATATAATGTGAGGAGTAATGTATATACAGTATAAGGTAAAGCGGTACTACTGTGCGATGTAACGGGAATAAGGGACACCATCGCATGATCTAATGTGAGGAGTAACGTATATACAGTATAAGGTAAAGTGGTACTACTGTGCGATGTAACGGGAATAAGGGACACCATCGCAGGATCTAATGTGAGGAGTAATGTATGTACAGTATAAGGTAAAGTGGTACTACTGTGTGATGTAACGGGAATAAGGGACACCATCGCATGATATAATGTGAGGAGTAATGTATATACAGTATAAGGTAAAGCGGTACTACTGTGCGATGTAACGGGAATAAGGGACACCATCGCATGATCTAATGTGAGGAGTAACGTATATACAGTATAAGGTAACGTGGTACTACTGTGCGATGTAACGGGAATAAGGGACACCATCGCATGATCTAATGTGAGGAGTAACGTATATACAGTATAAGGTAAAGCGGTACTACTGTGCGATGTAACGGGAATAAGGGACACCATCGCATGATATAATGTGAGGAGTAATGTATATACAGTATAAGGTAAAGCGGTACTACTGTGTGATGTAACGGGAATAAGGGACACCATCGCATGATCTAATGTGAGGAGTAACGTATATACAGTATAAGGTAAAGTGGTACTACTGTGTGATGTAACGGGAATAAGGGACACCATCGCATGATCTAATGTGAGGAGTAACGTATATACAGTATAAGGTAAAGTGGTACTACTGTGCGATGTAACGGGAATAAGGGACACCATCGCAGGATCTAATGTGAGGAGTAATGTATGTACAGTATAAGGTAAAGTGGTACTACTGTGTGATGTAACGGGAATAAGGGACACCATCGCATGATATAATGTGAGGAGTAATGTATATACAGTATAAGGTAAAGCGGTACTACTGTGCGATGTAACGGGAATAAGGGACACCATCGCATGATCTAATGTGAGGAGTAACGTATATACAGTATAAGGTAACGTGGTACTACTGTGTGATGTAACGGGAATAAGGGACACCATCGCATGATCTAATGTGAGGAGTAACGTATATACAGTACAAGGTAAAGCGGTACTACTGTGTGATGTAACGGGAATAAGGGACACCATCGCATGATCTAATGTGAGGAGTAATGTATATACAGTATAAGGTAAAGCGGTACTACTGTGTGATGTAACGGGAATAAGGGACACCATCGCATGATCTAATGTGAGGAGTAATGTATATACAGTATAAGGTAAAGTGGTACTGTGTGATGTAACGGGAATAAGGGACACCATCGCATGATCTAATGTGAGGAGTAATGTATATACAGTATAAGGTAAAGCGGTACTGTGCGATGTAACGGGAATAAGGGACACCATCGCATGATCTAATGTGAGGAGTAATGTATATACAGTATAAGGTAAAGTGGTACTACTGTGCGGTGTAATGGGAATAAGGGACACCATCGCATGATCTAATGTGAGGAGTAACGTATATACAGTATAAGGTAAAGTGGTACTACTGTGCGATGTAACGGGAATAAGGGACACCATCGCATGATCTAATGTGAGGAGTAACGTATATACAGTATAAGGTAAAGTGGTACTACTGTGCGATGTAACGGGAATAAGGGACACCATCGCATGATCTAATGTGAGGAGTAATGTATGTACAGTATAAGGTAAAGTGGTACTACTGTGCGATGTAACGGGAATAAGGGACACCATCGCATGATCTAATGTGAGGAGTAACGTATGTACAGTATGAGGTAAAGTGCTACTACTGTGTGATGTAACGGGAATAAGGGACACCATCGCATGATCTAATGTGAGGAGTAATGTATATACAGTATAAGGTAAAGTGGTACTACTGTGCGATGTAACGGGAATAAGGGACACCGTCGCATGATATAATGTGAGGAGTAACGTATGTACAGTATAAGGTAAAGTGGTACTACTGTGCGATGTAACGGGAATAAGGGACACCATCGCATGATATAATGTGAGGAGTAATGTATGTACAGTATAAGGTAAAGTGGTACTACTGTGCGGTGTAATGGGAATAAGGGACACCATCGCATGATCTAATGTGAGGAGTAACGTATATACAGTATAAGGTAAAGTGGTACTACTGTGCGATGTAACGGGAATAAGGGACACCATCGCATTCTATAATGTAAGGAGTAATGTATGTACAGTATAAGGTAAAGTGGTACTACTGTGCGGTGTAATGGGAATAAGGGACACCATCGCATGATCTAATGTGAGGAGTAACGTATATACAGTATAAGGTAAAGTGGTACTACTGTGCGATGTAACGGGAATAAGGGACACCATCGCATGATCTAAAGTGAGGAGTAATGTATGTACAGTATAAGGTAAAGTGGTACTACTGTGCGGTGTAATGGGAATAAGGGACACCATCGCATGATCTAATGTGAGGAGTAATGTATATACAGTATAAGGTAAAGTGGTACTACTGTGTGATGTAACGGGAATAAGGGACACCATCGCATGATATAATGTGAGGAGTAATGTATGTACAGTATAAGGTAAAGTGGTACTACTGTGCGGTGTAATGGGAATAAGGGACACCATCGCATGATCTAATGTGAGGAGTAATGTATATACAGTATAAGGTAAAGTGGTACTACTGTGCGATGTAACGGGAATAAGGGACACCATCGCATGATCTAATGTGAGGAGTAATGTATATACAGTATAAGGTAACGTGGTACTACTGTGCGATGTAACGGGAATAAGGGACACTATCGCATGATCTAATGTGAGGAGTAACGTATGTACAGTATAAGGTAAAGTGGTACTACTGTGTGATGTAACGGGAATAAGGGACACCATCGCATGATCTAATGTGAGGAGTAACGTATATACAGTATAAGGTAAAGTGGTACTACTGTGTGATGTAACGGGAATAAGGGACACCATCGCATGATCTAATGTGAGGAGTAATGTATATACAGTATGAGGTAAAGTGGTACTACTGTGCGATGTAACGGGAATAAGGGACACCATCGCATGATCTAATGTGAGGAGTAATGTATATACAGTATAAGGTAAAGTGGTACTACTGTGTGATGTAACGGGAATAAGGGACACCATCGCATGATATAATGTGAGGAGTAATGTATATACAGTATAAGGTAAAGTGGTACTGTGCGATGTAACGGGAATAAGGGACACTATCGCATGATCTAATGTGAGGAGTAACGTATATACAGTATAAGGTAAAGTGGTACTGTGCGATGTAACGGGAATAAGGGACACCATCGCATGATCTAATGTGAGGAGTAATGTATATACAGTATAAGGTAAAGTGGTACTACTGTGTGATGTAACGGGAATAAGGGACACCATCGCATGATATAATGTGAGGAGTAATGTATATACAGTATAAGGTAAAGTGGTACTACTGTGTGATGTAACGGGAATAAGGGACACCATTGCATGATCTAATGTGAGGAGTAATGTATATACAGTATAAGGTAAAGTGGTACTACTGTGTGATGTAACGGGAATAAGGGACACCATCGCATGATATAATGGCCCTTATTCAGAATCGTGCGGTACGGCCCGCGTGCGGCCGTACCGCCGATGTTTTTTGTCTGCACATGCGCAGAGGTCATTCTGCGCATGTGCAGCCCCCTTCGCCGCAGACGGATTTCGTCCGCCGCAAAGGGGGCGGATAGGGGCGTGAGGGGCTTCAGCCCCTCATTTCCCTATGTGTACGCCCCGCGTTTCATGGGCGTTCCCATGCAAACGCGGGGCGTATGCATGGTAATGAGGGCATGACGCCCTCATTACCATGACATGGGGGCGGAAAGCTGACGTCGCCGGATGTCAGCTTTCAGCCCCCTTACAAGCTCCCACACGGACGATTGTCCGTGTGGTCTGAGCTTGCGGGAGCTGCCGCGGCGTGCGGGCCTGCCTTCGATGGTCGTCGACCATCGAAGGCAGGGGGCAGCTCCCACCATGGTGGAGGCGTAGCCTCCACCATTTTTGAGCGGATCGCCAGCCGTCCGTGTATGGACGGCCGTGGCGATCCGTCTGGTGGGCGGCCCTTGGTTTGTGCGGTCGGAGCCCCGTGTGCGGCTCTGACCGCACCAACCAGAATAAGGGCCAATGTGAGGAGTAATGTATATACAGTATAAGGTAAAGCGGTACTACTGTGCGATGTAACGGGAATAAGGGACACCATCGCATGATATAATGTGAGGAGTAACGTATATACAGTATAAGGTAAAGTGGTACTACTGTGTGATGTAACGGGAATAAGGGACACCATCGCATGATCTAATGTGAGGAGTAATGTATATACAGTATAAGGTAAAGCGGTACTACTGTGTGATGTAACGGGAATAAGGGACACCATCGCATGATCTAATGTGAGGAGTAATGTATATACAGTATAAGGTAAAGCGGTACTACTGTGTGATGTAACGGGAATAAGGGACACCATCGCATGATCTAATGTGAGGAGTAATGTATGTACAGTATAAGGTAAAGTGGTACTACTGTGTGATGTAACGGGAATAAGGGACACCATCGCATGATATAATGTGAGGAGTAACGTATATACAGTATAAGGTAAAGTGGTACTACTGTGCGATGTAACGGGAATAAGGGACACCATCGCATGATATAATGTGAGGAGTAATGTATATACAGTATAAGGTAAAGTGGTACTGTGCGATGTAACGGGAATAAGGGACACCATCGCATGATCTAATGCAGGGCTGGGCAACACCGGCCCTCCAGATGTTGATGAACTACACATCCCAGCATGCCTTGCATCAGTTTCAGCATGGCCACATAGCAAAACTAATGCAAAGCATCCTGGGATGTGTAGTTCACTAACATCTGGAGGGCCGGGGTTGCCCAGCCCTGATCTAATGTGAGGAGTAACGTATATACAGTATAAGGTAAAGTGGTACTACTGTGTGATGTAACGGGAATAAGGGACACCATCGCATGATCTAATGTGAGGAGTAATGTATATACAGTATAAGGTAAAGTGGTACTACTGTGTGATGTAACGGGAATAAGGGACACCATCGCATGATCTAATGTGAGGAGTAATGTATATACAGTATAAGGTAAAGCGGTACTACTGTGTGATGTAACGGGAATAAGGGACACCATCGCATGATCTAATGTGAGGAGTAATGTATATACAGTATAAGGTAAAGTGGTACTACTGTGCGATGTAACGGGAATAAGGGACACCATCGCATGATCTAATGTGAGGAGTAATGTATGTACAGTATAAGGTAAAGTGGTACTACTGTGCGATGTAACGGGAATAAGGGACACCATCGCATGATCTAATGTGAGGAGTAATGTATATACAGTATAAGGTAAAGCGGTACTACTGTGCGATGTAACGGGAATAAGGGACACCATCGCATGATCTAATGTGAGGAGTAATGTATATACAGTATAAGGTAAAGTGGTACTACTGTGCGATGTAACGGGAATAAGGGACACCATCGCATGATCTAATGTGAGGAGTAACGTATATACAGTATAAGGTAAAGTGGTACTACTGTGCGATGTAACGGGAATAAGGGACACCATCGCATGATATAATGTGAGGAGTAATGTATATACAGTATAAGGTAAAGCGGTACTACTGTGCGATGTAACGGGAATAAGGGACACCATCGCATGATCTAATGTGAGGAGTAACGTATATACAGTATAAGGTAAAGTGGTACTACTGTGCGATGTAACGGGAATAAGGGACACCATCGCATGATATAATGTGAGGAGTAACGTATATACAGTATAAAGTAAAGTGGTACTACTGTGCGATGTAACGGGAATAAGGGACACCATCGCATGATCTAATGTGAGGAGTAACGTATATACAGTATAAGGTAAAGTGGTACTGTGCGATGTAACGGGAATAAGGGACACCATCGCATGATCTAATGTGAGGAGTAACATATATACAGTATAAGGTAAAGTGGTACTACTGTGCGATGTAACGGGAATAAGGGACACCATCGCATGATCTAATGTGAGGAGTAATGTATATACAGTATAAGGTAAAGTGGTACTACTGTGCGGTGTAACGGGAATAAGGGACACCATCGCATGATCTAATGTGAGGAGTAACATATATACAGTATAAGGTAAAGTGGTACTACTGTGCGATGTAACGGGAATAAGGGACACCATCGCATGATCTAATGTGAGGAGTAACGTATATACAGTATAAGGTAAAGTGGTACTACTGTGCGGTGTAACGGGAATAAGGGACACCATCGCATGATCTAATGTGAGGAGTAACGTATATACAGTATAAGGTAAAGCGGTACTACTGTGCGATGTAACGGGAATAAGGGACACCATCGCATGATCTAATGTGAGGAGTAACATATATACAGTATAAGGTAAAGTGGTACTACTGTGCGGTGTAACGGGAATAAGGGACACCATCGCATGATCTAATGTGAGGAGTAATGTATATACAGTATAAGGTAAAGTGGTACTACTGTGCGATGTAACGGGAATAAGGGACACCATCGCATGATCTAATGTGAGGAGTAACATATATACAGTATAAGGTAAAGTGGTACTACTGTGCGATGTAACGGGAATAAGGGACACCATCGCATGATCTAATGTGAGGAGTAATGTATGTACAGTATAAGGTAAAGTGGTACTACTGTGTAATGTAACGGGAATAAGGGACACCATCGCATGATCTAATGTGAGGAGTAATGTATATACAGTATAAGGTAAAGCGGTACTACTGTGCGGTGTAACGGGAATAAGGGACACCATCGCATGATCTAATGTGAGGAGTAACGTATATACAGTATAAGGTAAAGCGGTACTACTGTGCGGTGTAACGGGAATAAGGGACACCATCGCATGATCTAATGTGAGGAGTAACGTATATACAGTATAAGGTAAAGCGGTACTACTGTGTGATGTAACGGGAATAAGGGACACCATCGCATGATATAATGTGCGGAGTAATGTATATACAGTATAAGGTAAAGCGGTACTACTGTGTGATGTAACGGGAATAAGGGACACCATCGCATGATCTATTGTGAGGAGTAATGTATATACAGTATAAGGTAAAGTGGTACTGTGCGATGTAACGGGAATAAGGGACACCATCGCATGATCTAATGTGAGGAGTAATGTATATACAGTATAAGGTAAAGTGGTACTACTGTGCGATGTAACGGGAATAAGGGACACCATCGCATGATCTAATGTGAGGAGTAATGTATATACAGTATAAGGTAAAGCGGTACTACTGTGCGATGTAACGGGAATAAGGGAAACACCATCGCATGATCTAATGTGAGGAGTAATGTATATACAGTATAAGGTAAAGTGGTACTACTGTGCGATGTAACAGGAATAAGGGACACCATCGCATGATCTAATGTGAGGAGTAACGTATATACAGTATAAGGTAAAGTGGTACTGTGCGATGTAACGGGAATAAGGGACACCATCGCATGATCTAATGTGAGGAGTAATGTATGTACAGTATAAGGTAAAGTGGTACTACTGTGCGATGTAACGGGAATAAGGGACACCATCGCATGATCTAATGTGAGGAGTAATGTATATACAGTATAAGGTAAAGTGGTACTAATGTGTGATGTAACGGGAATAAGGGACACCATTGCATGATCTAATGTGAGGAGTAATGTATATACAGTATAAGGTAAAGTGGTACTACTGTGTGATGTAACGGGAATAAGGGACACCATCGCATGATATAATGTGAGGAGTAATGTATATACAGTATAAGGTAAAGCGGTACTACTGTGCGATGTAACGGGAATAAGGGACACCATTGCATGATATAATGTGAGGAGTAACGTATATACAGTATAAGGTAAAGTGGTACTACTGTGTGATGTAACGGGAATAAGGGACACCATCGCATGATCTAATGTGAGGAGTAATGTATATACAGTATAAGGTAACGTGGTACTACTGTGTGATGTAACGGGAATAAGGGACACCATCGCATGATATAATGTGAGGAGTAATGTATATACAGTATAAGGTAAAGTGGTACTACTGTGTGATGTAACGGGAATAAGGGACACCATTGCATGATCTAATGTGAGGAGTAATGTATATACAGTATAAGGTAAAGTGGTACTACTGTGTGATGTAACGGGAATAAGGGACACCATCGCATGATATAATGTGAGGAGTAATGTATATACAGTATAAGGTAAAGCGGTACTACTGTGCGATGTAACGGGAATAAGGGACACCATTGCATGATCTAATGTGAGGAGTAATGTATATACAGTATAAGGTAAAGTGGTACTACTGTGTGATGTAACGGGAATAAGGGACACCATCGCATGATCTAATGTGAGGAGTAATGTATATACAGTATAAGGTAAAGCGGTACTACTGTGTGATGTAACGGGAATAAGGGACACCATCGCATGATCTAATGGGCGGGATGCTATATGACTCACCGCCGCGGCCCCGGGTGTTTTTCTGCGCCGCTGTATGTTATATCCTCAGGCGGATCAGTGCTTCTCTCAGCACTTCCGCATTCTTGATGTTATCGGTGCGCGCTGCTCTCCCCATAGGGTTGTGCAGGAGAAGCGCGCGCACCCTATGCTGTTACATCCGCCGCGCTAGTACAAGCTGTGTGGTAACTCGCCTCCCTTGGCTGGCGGAGAGGCCAGCGGTAATAGAACAAATGTACACATACATACATTTAAACCATGGTGACCCATACCACACGATGACCCGTTTCACAAATATTTGGGCGCCATAATACATAGGAAACTTACTTGTCCCCGAGTGAAATGGCTGCCCTGACACAATTATGCAAGACGCGCACTTCTAGCTGAGCAGCGTCCAGGAAGGTGCCCAGTGCGCATGTCCGCTATGCACACAGCGGGCGCATGCGCACTAGACTAAAAACGGAGATCGCGCAGGGGTCAGTTACCGCAAACAGATTGCGGTAACTGAATTCTTACAGCATATGGAGATGAGAAGAGCGGAAACGCCGCGAAGTAGTGACGGTCACCTTGCGGTAAGTATGCACATTCGCCGCGATTATACCAGCATCCCGCCCAATGTGAGGAGTAATGTATATACAGTATAAGGTAAAGCGGTACTACTGTGTGATGTAACGGGAATAAGGGACACCATCGCATGATCTAATGTGAGGAGTAATGTATGTACAGTATAAGGTAAAGTGGTACTACTGTGTGATGTAACGGGAATAAGGGACACCATCGCATGATATAATGTGAGGAGTAACGTATATACAGTATAAGGTAAAGTGGTACTACTGTGCGATGTAACGGGAATAAGGGACACCATCGCATGATATAATGTGAGGAGTAATGTATATACAGTATAAGGTAAAGTGGTACTGTGCGATGTAACGGGAATAAGGGACACCATCGCATGATCTAATGCAGGGCTGGGCAACACCGGCCCTCCAGATGTTGATGAACTACACATCCCAGCATGCCTTGCATCAGTTTCAGCATGGCCACATAGCAAAACTAATGCAAAGCATCCTGGGATGTGTAGTTCACTAACATCTGGAGGGCCGGGGTTGCCCAGCCCTGATCTAATGTGAGGAGTAACGTATATACAGTATAAGGTAAAGTGGTACTACTGTGTGATGTAACGGGAATAAGGGACACCATCGCATGATCTAATGTGAGGAGTAATGTATATACAGTATAAGGTAAAGCGGTACTACTGTGTGATGTAACGGGAATAAGGGACACCATCGCATGATATAATGTGAGGAGTAACGTATATACAGTATAAGGTAAAGTGGTACTACTGTGCGATGTAACGGGAATAAGGGACACCATCGCATGATATAATGTGAGGAGTAACGTATATACAGTATAAAGTAAAGTGGTACTACTGTGCGATGTAACGGGAATAAGGGACACCATCGCATGATCTAATGTGAGGAGTAACGTATATACAGTATAAGGTAAAGTGGTACTGTGCGATGTAACGGGAATAAGGGACACCATCGCATGATCTAATGTGAGGAGTAACATATATACAGTATAAGGTAAAGTGGTACTACTGTGCGATGTAACGGGAATAAGGGACACCATCGCATGATCTAATGTGAGGAGTAATGTATATACAGTATAAGGTAAAGTGGTACTACTGTGCGGTGTAACGGGAATAAGGGACACCATCGCATGATCTAATGTGAGGAGTAACATATATACAGTATAAGGTAAAGTGGTACTACTGTGCGATGTAACGGGAATAAGGGACACCATCGCATGATCTAATGTGAGGAGTAACGTATATACAGTATAAGGTAAAGTGGTACTACTGTGCGGTGTAACGGGAATAAGGGACACCATCGCATGATCTAATGTGAGGAGTAACGTATATACAGTATAAGGTAAAGCGGTACTACTGTGCGATGTAACGGGAATAAGGGACACCATCGCATGATCTAATGTGAGGAGTAACATATATACAGTATAAGGTAAAGTGGTACTACTGTGCGGTGTAACGGGAATAAGGGACACCATCGCATGATCTAATGTGAGGAGTAATGTATATACAGTATAAGGTAAAGTGGTACTACTGTGCGATGTAACGGGAATAAGGGACACCATCGCATGATCTAATGTGAGGAGTAACATATATACAGTATAAGGTAAAGTGGTACTACTGTGCGATGTAACGGGAATAAGGGACACCATCGCATGATCTAATGTGAGGAGTAATGTATGTACAGTATAAGGTAAAGTGGTACTACTGTGTAATGTAACGGGAATAAGGGACACCATCGCATGATCTAATGTGAGGAGTAATGTATATACAGTATAAGGTAAAGCGGTACTACTGTGCGGTGTAACGGGAATAAGGGACACCATCGCATGATCTAATGTGAGGAGTAACGTATATACAGTATAAGGTAAAGCGGTACTACTGTGCGGTGTAACGGGAATAAGGGACACCATCGCATGATCTAATGTGAGGAGTAACGTATATACAGTATAAGGTAAAGCGGTACTACTGTGTGATGTAACGGGAATAAGGGACACCATCGCATGATATAATGTGAGGAGTAACGTATATACAGTATAAGGTAAAGCGGTACTACTGTGTGATGTAACGGGAATAAGGGACACCATCGCATGATATAATGTGAGGAGTAACGTATATACAGTATAAGGTAAAGCGGTACTACTGTGTGATGTAACGGGAATAAGGGACACCATCGCATGATCTAATGTGAGGAGTAACGTATATACAGTATAAGGTAAAGCGGTACTACTGTGTGATGTAACGGGAATAAGGGACACCATCGCATGATATAATGTGAGGAGTAACATATATACAGTATAAGGTAAAGTGGTACTACTGTGCGGTGTAACGGGAATAAGGGACACCATCGCATGATCTAATGTGAGGAGTAATGTATATACAGTATAAGGTAAAGTGGTACTACTGTGCGATGTAACGGGAATAAGGGACACCATCGCATGATCTAATGTGAGGAGTAACATATATACAGTATAAGGTAAAGTGGTACTACTGTGCGATGTAACGGGAATAAGGGACACCATCGCATGATCTAATGTGAGGAGTAATGTATGTACAGTATAAGGTAAAGTGGTACTACTGTGTAATGTAACGGGAATAAGGGACACCATCGCATGATCTAATGTGAGGAGTAATGTATATACAGTATAAGGTAAAGCGGTACTACTGTGCGGTGTAACGGGAATAAGGGACACCATCGCATGATCTAATGTGAGGAGTAACGTATATACAGTATAAGGTAAAGCGGTACTACTGTGCGGTGTAACGGGAATAAGGGACACCATCGCATGATCTAATGTGAGGAGTAACGTATATACAGTATAAGGTAAAGCGGTACTACTGTGTGATGTAACGGGAATAAGGGACACCATCGCATGATATAATGTGAGGAGTAACGTATATACAGTATAAGGTAAAGCGGTACTACTGTGCGATGTAACGGGAATAAGGGACACCATCGCATGATCTAATGTGAGGAGTAACGTATATACAGTATAAGGTAAAGCGGTACTACTGTGTGATGTAACGGGAATAAGGGACACCATCGCATGATATAATGTGCGGAGTAATGTATATACAGTATAAGGTAAAGCGGTACTACTGTGTGATGTAACGGGAATAAGGGACACCATCGCATGATCTATTGTGAGGAGTAATGTATATACAGTATAAGGTAAAGTGGTACTGTGCGATGTAACGGGAATAAGGGACACCATCGCATGATCTAATGTGAGGAGTAATGTATATACAGTATAAGATAAAGTGGTACTACTGTGCGATGTAACGGGAATAAGGGACACCATCGCATGATCTAATGTGAGGAGTAATGTATATACAGTATAAGGTAAAGTGGTACTACTGTGCGATGTAACAGGAATAAGGGACACCATCGCATGATCTAATGTGAGGAGTAACGTATATACAGTATAAGGTAAAGTGGTACTGTGCGATGTAACGGGAATAAGGGACACCATCGCATGATCTAATGTGAGGAGTAATGTATGTACAGTATAAGGTAAAGTGGTACTACTGTGCGATGTAACGGGAATAAGGGACACCATCGCATGATATAATGTGAGGAGTAACGTATATACAGTATAAGGTAAAGCGGTACTACTGTGCGATGTAACGGGAATAAGGGACACCATCGCATGATATAATGTGAGGAGTAATGTATATACAGTACAAGGTAAAGCGGTACTACTGTGCGATGTAACGGGAATAAGGGACACCATCGCATGATCTAATATAAGGTAAAGTGGTACTACTGTGCGATGTAACGGGAATAAGGGACACCATCGCATGATCTAATGTGAGGAGTAATGTATGTACAGTATAAGGTAAAGTGGTACTACTGTGTGATGTAACGGGAATAAGGGACACCATCGCATGATCTAATGTGAGGAGTAATGTATGTACAGTATAAGGTAAAGTGGTACTACTGTGTGATGTAACGGGAATAAGGGACACCATCGCATGATATAATGTGAGGAGTAATGTATATACAGTATATGGTAAAGTGGTACTACTGTGCGATGTAACGGGAATAAGGGACACCATCGCATGATCTAATGTGAGGAGTAACGTATATACAGTATAAGGTAAAGCGGTACTACTGTGCGATGTAACGGGAATAAGGGACACCATCGCATGATATAATGTGAGGAGTAATGTATATACAGTATAAGGTAAAGTGGTACTACTGTGCGATGTAACGGGAATAAGGGACACCATCGCATGATCTAATATAAGGTAAAGTGGTACTACTGTGCGATGTAACGGGAATAAGGGACACCATCGCATGATCTATTTTGAGGAGTAATGTATGTACAGTATAAGGTAAAGTGGTACTACTGTGTGATGTAACGGGAATAAGGGACACCATCGCATGATCTAATGTGAGGAGTAATGTATATACAGTATAAGGTAAAGTGGTACTGTGTGATGTAACGGGAATAAGGGACACCATCGCATGATCTATTGTGAGGAGTAATGTATATACAGTATAAGGTAAAGTGGTACTGTGCGATGTAACGGGAATAAGGGACACCATCGCATGATCTAATGTGAGGAGTAATGTATATACAGTATAAGGTAAAGTGGTACTGTGCGATGTAACGGGAATAAGGGACACCATCGCATGATATAATGTGAGGAGTAATGTATATACAGTATAAGGTAAAGCGGTACTACTGTGCGATGTAACGGGAATAAGGGACACCATCGCATGATCTAATGTGAGGAGTAATGTATATACAGTATAAGGTAAAGCGGTACTACTGTGCGATGTAACGGGAATAAGGGACACCATCGCATGATCTAATGTGAGGAGTAATGTATATACAGTATAAGGTAAAGTGGTACTACTGTGCGATGTAACGGGAATAAGGGACACCATCGCATGATCTAATGTGAGGAGTAATGTATGTACAGTATAAGGTAAAGTGGTACTACTGTGCGGTGTAACGGGAATAAGGGACACCATCGCATGATCTAATGTGAGGAGTAATATATGTACAGTATAAGGTAAAGTGGTACTACTGTGTGATGTAACGGGAATAAGGGACACCATCGCATGATCTAATGTGAGGAGTAACGTATATACAGTATAAGGTAAAGCGGTACTACTGTGCGATGTAACGGGAATAAGGGACACCATCGCATGATCTAATGTGAGGAGTAATGTATATACAGTATAAGGTAAAGTGGTACTACTGTGCGATGTAACGGGAATAAGGGACACCATCGCATGATCTAATGTGAGGAGTAATGTATATACAGTATATGGTAAAGTGGTACTACTGTGCGATGTAACGGGAATAAGGGACACCATCGCATGATCTAATGTGAGGAGTAATGTATGTACAGTATAAGGTAAAGTGGTACTACTGTGCGATGTAACGGGAATAAGGGACACCATCGCATGATCTAATGTGAGGAGTAATGTATATACAGTATAAGGTAAAGTGGTACTACTGTGCGATGTAACGGGAATAAGGGACACCATCGCATGATCTAATGTGAGGAGTAATGTATGTACAGTATAAGGTAACGTGGTACTACTGTGTGATGTAACGGGAATATGGGACACCATCGCATGATATAATGTGAGGAGTAATGTATGTACAGTATAAGGTAAAGTGGTACTACTGTGCGATGTAACGGGAATAAGGGACACCATCGCATGATCTAATGTGAGGAGTAATGTATGTACAGTATAAGGTAAAGTGGTACTGTGCGATGTAACGGGAATAAGGGACACCATCGCATGATCTAATGTGAGGAGTAATGTATATACAGTATAAGGTAAAGTGGTACTACTGTGCGATGTAACGGGAATAAGGGACACCATCGCATGATCTAATGTGAGGAGTAATGTATGTACAGTATAAGGTAAAGTGGTACTACTGTGCGATGTAACGGGAATAAGGGACACCATCGCATGATCTAATGTGAGGAGTAATGTATATACAGTATAAGGTAAAGCGGTACTACTGTGCGATGTAACGGGAATAAGGGACACCATCGCATGATCTAATGTGAGGAGTAATGTATATACAGTATAAGGTAAAGTGGTACTACTGTGCGATGTAACGGGAATAAGGGACACCATCGCATGATCTAATGTGAGGAGTAATGTATGTACAGTATAAGGTAAAGTGGTACTACTGTGCGATGTAACGGGAATAAGGGACACCATCGCATGATCTAATGTGAGGAGTAATGTATATACAGTATAAGGTAAAGTGGTACTACTGTGCGATGTAACGGGAATAAGGGACACCATCGCATGATCTAATGTGAGGAGTAATGTATGTACAGTATAAGGTAAAGTGGTACTACTGTGTGATGTAACGGGAATAAGGGACACCATCGCATGATCTAATGTGAGGAGTAATGTATGTACAGTATAAGGTAAAGTGGTACTACTGTGCGATGTAACGGGAATAAGGGACACCATCGCATGATCTAATGTGAGGAGTAATGTATATACAGTACAAGGTAAAGCGGTTCTACTGTGCGGTGTAACGGGAATAAGGGACACCATCGCATGATCTAATGTGAGGAGTAATGTATATACAGTACAAGGTAAAGCGGTTCTACTGTGCGGTGTAACGGGAATAAGGGACACCATCGCATGATCTAATGTGAGGAGTAATGTATATACAGTATAAGGTAAAGTGGTACTACTGTGCGATGTAACGGGAATAAGGGACACCATCGCATGATCTAATGTGAGGAGTAATGTATATACAGTACAAGGTAAAGCGGTACTACTGTGCGGTGTAACGGGAATAAGGGACACCATCGCATGATCTAATGTGAGGAGTAATGTATGTACAGTATAAGGTAAAGTGGTACTACTGTGCGATGTAACGGGAATAAGGGACACCATCGCATGATCTAATGTGAGGAGTAATGTATGTACAGTATAAGGTAAAGTGGTACTACTGTGCGATGTAACGGGAATAAGGGACACCATCGCATGATCTAATGTGAGGAGTAATGTATGTACAGTATAAGGTAAAGTGGTACTACAGTGCGATGTAACGGGAATAAGGGACACCATCGCATGATCTAATGTGAGGAGTAATGTATATACAGTACAAGGTAAAGCGGTTCTACTGTGCGGTGTAACGGGAATAAGGGACACCATCGCATGATCTAATGTGAGGAGTAATGTATATACAGTACAAGGTAAAGCGGTTCTACTGTGCGGTGTAACGGGAATAAGGGACACCATCGCATGATCTAATGTGAGGAGTAATGTATATACAGTACAAGGTAAAGCGGTTCTACTGTGCGGTGTAACGGGAATAAGGGACACCATCGCATGATCTAATGTGAGGAGTAATGTATATACAGTATAAGGTAAAGTGGTACTACTGTGCGATGTAACGGGAATAAGGGACACCATCGCATGATCTAGGGCGGGATGCTGGTATAATCGCGGCGAATGTGCATACTTACCGCAAGGTGACCGTCACTACTTCGCGGCGTTTCCGCTCTTCTCATCTCCATATGCTGTAAGAATTCAGTTACCGCAATCTGTTTGCGGTAACTGACCCCTGCGCGATCTCCGTTTTTAGTCTAGTGCGCATGCGCCCGCTGTGTGCATAGCGGACATGCGCACTGGGCACCTTCCTGGACGCTGCTCAGCTAGAAGTGCGCGTCTTGCATAATTGTGTCAGGGCAGCCATTTCACTCGGGGACAAGTAAGTTTCCTATGTATTATGGCGCCCAAATATTTGTGAAACGGGTCATCGTGTGGTATGGGTCACCATGGTTTAAATGTATGTATGTGTACATTTGTTCTATTACCGCTGGCCTCTCCGCCAGCCAAGGGAGGCGAGTTACCACACAGCTTGTACTAGCGCGGCGGATGTAACAGCATAGGGTGCGCGCGCTTCTCCTGCACAACCCTATGGGGAGAGCAGCGCGCACCGATAACATCAAGAATGCGGAAGTGCTGAGAGAAGCACTGATCCGCCTGAGGATATAACATACAGCGGCGCAGAAAAACACCCGGGGCCGCGGCGGTGAGTCATATAGCATCCCGCCATTTATGTGAGGAGTAATGTATATACAGTACAAGGTAAAGCGGTACTACTGTGCGGTGTAACGGGAATAAGGGACACCATCGCATGATCTAATGTGAGGAGTAATGTATGTACAGTATAAGGTAAAGTGGTACTACTGTGCGGTGTAACAGGAATAAGGGACACCATCGCACAATATAATGGGCGGGATGTTATAACATCCGCGGCCCCCCTTCGCCGGACATCGCATTTTTAATAACGGCATATGCTATAACATATGCCGTTATTCATGCAAGGGACAGCTCTTGCGGTAAGAGCTGTCCCTTGCGATGCGGTGCCGGCGCTGGACTTCCGGGTCTGTGACCCGGGAGTCCATCTGCGCATGCGCAGACCCCGGCGCCGGCCGCAGGGCACGCTGGGAGGGATCCGTGACGGATCCCTCAAACAGCGCTGCGGTAAGAAGCCCATAGGCTTCTGCAGGGATTCGCCAGCTTTAGCTGGCGATTCCCTCCGCAGCGCTGACACTGCGGAGGCGCCATATAGCATATAGAAATGCGGTAGAAACCCCGAAAACGGGGTTTTTACCGCATTTCTGCTATATAGCATCCCGCCCTATGTGAGGAGTAACGTATATACAGTATAAGGTAAAGTGGTACTACTGTGCGATGTAACGGGAATAAGGGACACCATCGCATGATCTAATGTGAGGAGTAATGTATGTACAGTATAAGGTAAAGTGGTACTACTGTGCGATGTAACGGGAATAAGGGACACCATCGCATGATCTAATGTGAGGAGTAATGTATGTACAGTATAAGGTAAAGTGGTACTACAGTGCGATGTAACGGGAATAAGGGACACCATCGCATGATCTAATGTGAGGAGTAATGTATGTACAGTATAAGGTAAAGTGGTACTACTGTGCGATGTAACGGGAATAAGGGACACCATCGCATGATCTAATGTGAGGAGTAATGTATATACGGTATAAGGTAAAGTGGTACTACTGTGCGATGTAACGGGAATAAGGGACACCATCGCATGATCTAATGTGAGGAGTAATGTATGTACAGTATAAGGTAAAGTGGTACTACTGTGCGGTGTAACGGGAATAAGGGACACCATCGCACGATATAATGTGAGGAGTAACGTATATACAGTATAAGGTAAAGTGGTACTGTGCGATGTAACGGGAATAAGGGACACCATCGCATGATCTAATGTGAGGAGTAATATATGTACAGTATAAGGTAAAGTGGTACTACTGTGCGATGTAACGGGAATAAGGGACACCATCGCACGATATAATGTGAGGAGTAATGTATGTACAGTATAAGGTAAAGTGGTACTACTGTGCGATGTAACGGGAATAAGGGACACCATCGCACGATATAATGTGAGGAGTAATGTATATACAGTATAAGGTAAAGTGGTACTACTGTGCGATGTAACGGGAATAAGGGACACCATCGCATGATATAATGTGAGGAGTAATGTATGTACAGTATAAGGTAAAGTGGTACTACTGTGTGATGTAACGGGAATAAGGGACACCATCGCATGATATAATGTGAGGAGTAATGTATGTACAGTATAAGGTAAAGTGGTACTACTGTGCGATGTAACGGGAATAAGGGACACCATCGCATGATATAATGTGAGGAGTAATGTATGTACAGTATAAGGTAAAGTGGTACTACTGTGCGATGTAACGGGAATAAGGGACACCATCGCATGATATAATGTGAGGAGTAATGTATGTACAGTATAAGGTAAAGTGGTACTACTGTGTGATGTAACGGGAATAAGGGACACCATCGCATGATATAATGTGAGGAGTAACGTATATACAGTATAAGGTAAAGCGGTACTACTGTGTGATGTAACGGGAATAAGGGACACCATCGCATGATCTAATGTATGTACAGTATAAGGTAAAGTGGTACTACTGTGCGATGTAACGGGAATAAGGGACACCATCGCATGATCTAATGTGAGGAGTAACGTATATACAGTATAAGGTAACGTGGTACTACTGTGCGATGTAACGGGAATAAGGGACACCATCGCATGATCTAATGTGAGGAATAATGTATGTACAGTATAAGGTAAAGCGGTACTACTGTGTGATGTAACGGGAATAAGGGACACCATCGCATGATCTAATGTGAGGAGTAATGTATATACAGTATAAGGTAAAGCGGTACTACTGTGCGATGTAACGGGAATAAGGGACACCATCGCATGATCTAATGTGAGGAGTAATGTATGTACAGTATAAGGTAAAGCGGTACTACTGTGTGATGTAACGGGAATAAGGGACACCATCGCATGATCTAATGTGAGGAGTAATGTATATACAGTATAAGGTAAAGTGGTACTACTGTGTGATGTAACGGGAATAAGGGACACCATCGCATGATCTAATGTGAGGAGTAATGTATGTACAGTATAAGGTAAAGTGGTACTACTGTGCGATGTAACGGGAATAAGGGACACCATCGCATGATCTAATGTGAGGAGTAATGTATATACAGTATAAGGTAAAGTGGTACTACTGTGTGATGTAACGGGAATAAGGGACACCATCGCATGATCTAATGTGAGGAGTAATGTATATACAGTATAAGGTAAAGTGGTACTACTGTGTGATGTAACGGGAATAAGGGACACCATCGCATGATATAATGTGAGGAGTAAATTTGCACTGCTGTGTGGCATAATTTGAAATGGGGTACTATTGTGTGGCCATGCCCCTTCCCAGCAAGTATTTAGATGGGAGAAGGGTAGTAAAGGGGATCTGGTAACTGAGCACATGCGACACTGGAAGGTTTTATCTCTAATTAAGTTCAGAAGGTAGTTACCACAGTGATTCTTGGTCAAGCAACCAATTAATTGTTGTATGGTGACGTGGCGGTGCTCCCCTGAGAGTAAGAGTCATGTATCGAAAATAAAGATGGAAAAGTACTCTCTTCTGTTTGGGGGCACTCTTTTAATTGTCAAATTATATGTCAAGGTTTTTTTAAATACAATGTAACTTTTAATGTTTTTTTTTTTTAAATAATTTTGTCAGACAGACAGACAGACAGAATTAATCATTGAGAGTGAACAGTTGAGTAATAATTTTATAGAATAAATTTGTATTCAACTGTTTGTATAGACCACACTGATTGTCTGATAGGAAAACACCTTGATCGGACAGTAACGGCTTGTATTTGAATGCCAGCCTGTGCCGGAATCCTGTTTAGGATTCGCTGCACATTCGCCACTGCCCGCCGCGTTCCGGAGCCTCGCCGGCTCCAGTATTCAACAAATCAGGGGCTCACTGCCCCTGACTGGCGAATTTTAACTTCTGCGGCGATGCCGCAGGGAGCCTGAGGACGGCGGCAGGCAGGGAGATGGAAGTCTCCCTGCCTGCCCCAGAATGTTTGTGGGGGGGAGGTGGGCCCCCCGGGATAGCCAACAGGGGACCGGGTATTCACTACACCCGATCGTGCATATGTAATGATCGGGTGCAGTGAATATATGAATATCTAATGAGAGGCTCGGCTCCCGGCCCCCTGCTCTGTGTAAAAAAGAAAAAAAAAAAATCCTTTTTTTTTTTATTAAATATACATTCAGTTGCTTACAGCACATGAATAAAAATAGCATGCCCCTCCTCAGAATAAAATTCCTGATTTTTTGACACCAAATGTAAAAAACAAAACACTTTATTTTAAAAGTTCACATTCCACTTCTCCATAAAAAGATAGCGATTGCTACTCGGTGAATCATGGCGAAAAAACCCTTGAAATGTATTCGCCATCTGGTCATTGAATAGGGTGATTCACCGTTTTAGTCAAAAAAAATCGCCTTACAGCACGAAAATAGCACAAAATCGCCATAAAACATGCCTAATCAGCCTCATTGAATACCGCCCAGTGAACGTTTGGCAATATTATTACTGTATGAACAGAGTGTCAGAATTTAGGAAAATGGGTTATCTGCTTTCTCCAGTTAGTAGCGCAGGTACCTTGTTGTATTGGATACAGTGCAGGGTTAAGTGCTATCTATGCTTGGTTGGAGATGAGAGTACCCCTAGAGGTTGGGGTTGTGTTAGTGGGATATAGTATATCAGGCGTCTTACTCTTGGGGGTAGGTGCACTGCTTTCTGCTATGTGCTATGGGGTAGAGCATTGATAGCAGATGAGCGGCACCTGCCTCCTGTCAGCGTGAGAGAGTAGTAATAGAATCTGGTGCCTGGGAGTCAAGGAGAGGAACAAACTGCTGTTTGCGGTGTGACAATGGTGGATTGCAGCAGTACAATAAGAAAATAGTAGCGGTTACCGCCGCTTACCTAAGAGTGGGTAAGGGCTGCATAAGCCAGAAATCCATATAAGAGCCCTGACTTAGGTTCATAGAAAGTTCAGCAAGATAGAAAAGCTTAGGGCTGTTTCACACAGTACGGTTCCTGCCGCACGGTGAAATCCCGTACGGTCAGGGAGCCGCGCCGCACTCAGAATTTTATAATGGCAGGGATGGCCACAGCCCGGCAGCCGTCCCTTCCAGTGGGGGGATCCGGCTGCAGCCGTGCGGCCGGGCCGTGGCCGTCCCGTGTGAATGGACACAATAGTGTCCATTCACAACTGCTGAGTGCGGCACGGCTCCCTGGCCGTACGGGATTTCACCGTGCGGCAGGAACCGTACTGTGTGAAACAGCCCTTAGGCTGGTTTCTGCCTGGATACAAGCTGGTGATGCAGGCATTGACCAATCAGGGGTTTAAGGGGAGTAGCCAGGCAAAGGTTATATAGGCCAGATGATCATGTGACCTCATCCTTCTTCTTGCCATTTTGAAGTGCTGGTGCTCCTGCGCGGATCTGAGGTAAGGATTTTTTCTCTGCTTTATAGCCAATTCATTGAACTATGCCCCGTCCAAGACGTTCTGCACCCCCCCCACGCCGCCTTGTGGACGCGGCCCGGCCGTTATCTGCGGCGGGGTACCGCCGACCGCGGGTGAGGGTGGTTGGAGTGCAGGAGGCCTCTTCACAGACAGGCTCACCTGTGGTGAGCCTGGCGTCTGATGTGCTGCTGCCCCCTGTGTTACAGGAATGCCCGGTGAGCGTGGCCAGCGCTGCACCGGGAACTGGGTATGCAGCTCCCACCGTGAGGGAGCCGCTTGTCCGTGTGGTCGCCGAGGTCCGGACGTCTCCGGGTCCCTCGGCGGGTGGCAGCGCCCCGCTGCTGCCTCAGGCCGCGTCCGTTATGGACGCGACGCTGGAGGCCGCCGAACCGGCGCCTGAGGTTCCCGCGGACACTCAGGCGGCGGTCGGGTATGGGGCGATGACGCGGGCCTCAGCGCCGGCTGGCGCGAGGCCCGCTCCTAACAGTGAAGCGGAGGGCGGGCTGGTGGGGATGCCGCGGGCTTCGGCGCCGGATGGCGCGGGGCCCGCGGCGGCGGCACGTATCGCCGACGGGGCTCCGAGTGGACAGGAGGCCCCGGGCATGCCGCGGGCCTTGGCGCCGGCTGGCGCGGGGCTCGCGGCGCTTTTACATGTAATGGACGCGGCTCAGGGAGGGCAGCAGGTCTCGGCGCCGGCTGACGCGTTGGTAGCGTCATCAAGGCCGGAGCCGGGGAGCCTGGCTGCTCCCGTCTCATTAAGCCAGGTCGCGTCGTCGGAGGGCGCGCGGCCTGGGCTTCCAAGTGTAATGCATGATGGAGAGGTGTCTTCCCTTGCGGGAAGAGGCCTCAGCAGTGTCGCTGCTGGTGGGGGAAGAACAAGTGGGGGGGATACAGGCAGTGGTGGGGGAGGAAGCGGGCAGGTGAACCCCAGGTTTTGCACGGGGATGGGAAGAGATATTGGTGGAAGGGGGGCATTAGAGTCTGCAGCAGCAGCTGCTGCAGGCACAGGGAATGGTGATCTGAGGGCAGGGGGTTATGCTGGGCTGGGGGGGATGAGCATGCCACATGCAGTTTTAGGAGTAAATCCCATGGGCAGTGCTGGGAGGGGGGTAGGGGTTCATTCACTATGGAACCCAGTTGTGTTTTCAACAGGGCTGCCCATCGGGTCTGGGACTATGGGGCAGATGGTTTATTCCAGTAGTACAGTGGCAACATCTTTGCAGTTGCAGGGCCCTCACCCAGGGGTCCAGCCCACAGCTTCTTGGGGGGGGGGAATGTCCACGCCATCTTGGCAGGGGGCTCATTTAGGAGTATCCGCACAAGTTGCCCCTACCGGGGGTTTCCACGGGCAGTGGCCCCTCACGGGTTCCCCGTATTTTCAGGCTCCCTTGGGGGGGGGGGGGGGGCTATGGGTCGTGGCCCCAAATCCCACCCTGGAGACACCAGGCGGTCCCAGGTGCCGGACCACATTTTTCCTCGGGGTATCAGGGTGTTCCCACCACCCAGCCACTCCTGTGGTCCACGGGGGCTCAGGCTTACAGCCCTCATAGTTCTGTCGGGTATGGGTGAGATCAGGGTTTCGCCCCTCCAGGTCCCTGGACATCCCCAAGATGCCAGGGTGGGCAATTACCCCAGGGCGGGGGTGGGGTTACGGGGACGCAGAGTGTGTTTCATCCAGCAGGGGTCCCACCAATGCCAAGGGGTCCCCCACCCAGTGCCACCATGTCAGTTCCACCTCCCCCTCCATTGGCCTCGCCGGTGGGGACAGGAGGTAGGGGCGGTTTGTTGTCATCTCTCCCCCCCCCAGCTGTGTGTTCACAGGATACAAGCATTCTAACAACATCGGGAGCGACCAGAAGGAGAAGTCGGGACATCAGAGAGGAGTCAAGGACGGCGTCGGAGTCAACATCAGCAGTTTCCAGGTCGGCCGTTGCGGCTGATGAAGTTCCGGGGACATCGGGTGCCGGTGAGTGTACGGTTCCTGATTCTTCATGTGATTCCTCTGTTAGCGATAGTACTAGCGGGGGGTCGGATTCCCCGCGGCGCCCGCGTAAGCTGGCCAGGCTTATTGCGCGTCACGTAGCGAAGGCAACGAGTAAGGATAAGGTCGCGAGCCCTGCGCCACCTCCTGCGGACCCCCCTTTGTTTACCGAAATGGTGCATTGCGCGAATACAGCAGTGACCAGGGGTCTCCGTAAGAGGATGAGGGAGAAGATCAGGAAAGGGAAATACGTTGACATGTTCACCCTTACGGAGGACATGAGACAGGCCTTTGATAAGGCAAAGAAGGCTGATGGCATAGGGGAGAATGCTTTTCGGAATTTCCATCAGTGGTTGAGGGGTTTCTTGGTTTTTGCGGCCTGTTACGCCGAAACCAGGCCTGCTGAATATCCCAACGTGGTTAAGTACTTGTTTTTGGTACATGAAATGTACCTAAAAACAAAAGGCTACTCGTGGAGGGATTACGACGAAAAGTTTCGCCGTAAGCAGGATGGGAATGCAGTTTTGCCCATGGGGTTCAAGGATGTGGAAGTCTGGTTAGAGGTCACACAACAGACCAAGCCACCAGGGGAGGGGGTGGCTAAGAAAGCAGTTGTGGTGGCATCCCCAGCCTCTAAGATAGTAGGAAAGGGCAAGTGCTTTGCTTTCAATGACGGCAAGTGTGCCAGAGGGGCGAATTGTCGTTTTCGTCACTCATGCAGAGTCTGTGGTGGCAACCATGCAGCAAAGGACTGCTCCGCAGCCCCTGCTGGGAAGTCAGCTGATACTGGGGATGCCGGGGGAAGTCACAAGTAAGGCGGATTCGCCGGTTGTGGTTTCCGAGCTTGTTAAGTGGCTCAGGGGGTACCCTGATGTAGAGGGGTCTCGTTTTTTAAGGGAGGGTTTTAGTTCAGGGTTTCGGTTGCCCGTTACGGGTTCAGTTCATGTAGTGGCGGCTAGAAATTTGAAATCTGCAAGGGATTTCCCTCATATCGTTAGGGAGAAAGTTGATGCCGAGATTAAGCTGGGGCGCATGTGTGGCCCTTTTAGTTTCCCTCCTTTGCAGGGTTTATGTATTTCCCCAGTGGGGGTGGTTCCCAAAAGCTCTCCTGGGAAGTTTAGATTAATTCAGCATCTTTCGCACCCGCATGGGGCCTCGGTTAATGATGCCATACCTGAGGAGCTCTGCAGGGTCAAGTACCAGCTGTTTGAGGATGCGCTTGTTTTGGTTCAAGGGTGTGGGCAGAATGCATTAATGGCAAAGGTGGATATTGAGGCTGCTTTCAGGTTACTCCCGATTCACCCAGAATCTTTGCGGTTTCTGGGTTTTAAATTAAAAGGGGAGTTTTTTGTGGATAGGTGTTTGCCTATGGGCTGCTCAATATCTTGCGCATATTTTGAAAAGTTTAGCTGTTTTCTACATTGGTGCATTCAGAGAGCTTCAGGTTGTCAGGGTATTGCGCACTATCTTGACGATTTCCTCTTTGTGGGCCCAGAGGGTAGCCCAGTTTGTGAGAATCTGTTGAAAGTTACGGAGCAGGTTTTAGGGGTGTTGGGGGTCCCCATTGCAGAGGGTAAGACGGAGGGACCCACGCACTGTCTGTGTTACCTTGGGATCGAGATTGATACAAGGGAGGGTTGTTGTCGTTTGCCAGCTAGCAAGGTACATAAATGGTTGGGCCTCATTCAGGATTGTCTGGAAAAAAGGAAGGTGAGGCTAAAGCAAGTCCAGTCTTTGCTGGGGTGCTTTAACTTTGCATGCAGGATTATCCCAATGGGCCGAGCTTTCAGCAGAAAGTTGGAGCGGGCGACGGCAGGGGTCGCCAGGCAGCACCATTCGGTGTACCTGTCTAAGGAGATCAAGGACGATCTGCGGACTTGGTCTTCCTTTTTGCAGTCATTTAACAGGGTGGTGTTGTGGCCGTCCCCTCCTTGCTTTAATAGTACGTTACAGCTTTTCACCGATGCATCGGGCAGTGTAGGTTTTGGTGCTTTCTTTGGGGTGGAATGGTGTGCCGAGGGGTGGCCGGAATCATGGGTGGATAGGGGTTTCACCAGGAACTTATTGCTGTTGGAATTGTTCCCAATAGTAGTAGCCTTGGAGTTGTGGGCCCGGGAGTTGGCGGACAAGCAGGTTGTTTTCCGTTGTGACAACATGGGTGTCGTCCACACCATTAACAATCAAAGGACTTCATGCCCTCTGGCCTTGCGGTTACTTAGGCATTTGGTCTTGCAGTGTCTGCGCTTTAATGTGGTTTTCTCGGCTTGTCACGTTCCGGGCATAGATAACAATATAGCGGATGCCTTGTCCCGTTTTCAGTGGGACAGGTTTAGAGAATTGGTGCCGGAAGCATCGGATGTAGGCTTACCTTGCCCACCTTATATCTGGCAGATTATCGAGCCGGTATAGTGGGATTGGCCAGAAATGCACTGGCGCCTTCCACGCAGAAGGCTTATGATGCGGCTTGGAGGGATTGGCAGGCTTTTCTGAGCAGGTATGGTCAGGAAGGTGAGTCCTTGGAGGATAGGTTATGTGTTTTTGCCTGGGAACACTTCAAGGCAGGGAGGGCAAAAGGGGCCATGTCCGCTGCCCTTGCGGGCATTGCTTTCCATTCGCGGATACGGGGGCAGGAAGACCCCACTCGGTCTTTTGTCCTAAAAAAGGCTATGAAAGGGTGGGCTAAGGTTTTTCCGGCAGGGAAGGACTCAAGGAGGCCCATTGACTTAGCATTATTAAAAGAACTAGTTAGGGTTTTAGCGGAAGTTGGCGAGTCCGAATACGAGATACTGCTTTTTCGCACTGCGTTTGTTTTGGCATTTTTTGGGGCTTTTAGGGTCAGCGAGCTGGTTGCCAAGAGTAAGACGGATGGTAAGTCTGGGTTGCTTAGCAGCGAGGTGCAACTTCGCAGCGATAGCGTGTGCTGCAAGATAGCTAGATCCAAGACGGATCAGGCTGGGAGAGGTAAGTGGGTTATCTTGCAAGCGCACAATGACGCGGAGATTTGCCCAGTTCAGTTGGTTCAGTCTTACTTGGGGATCCGACCAATAGGGGTTGGGGGGCAGTTTTTATTGCACGTTGATAAGTCCGCGCTTTCTAAATTTCAGTTTGCAGCTGTGTTAAAGCGATGTTTGAGTGTGTTGGGGCTCCCGCCTCAAGAGTATGGTACCCATTCCTTTCGGATTGGGTCAGCTACACAGGCTGCGGCAGCTGGGTTGTCCCCAGGGGCGATCCAGGCGCTAGGCCGGTGGAAGTCTGATGCGTATAAGAGTTATGTTAGATTAGATAAATTGTAGTTGCGCCTGTTGCGCCAACCCTAAAACGAAGTTTACTCCCGGTTTTTGAACGACAGCGTTCAGAAATCGTGGGTGTGAAGGTTGCTTTTACTTTTTCCTCCGAGGGGGCCTTAATTCAATTGGCAAACCAAGGTCCACGGGAGGTTTTTTAAGTTTTCTCCTTCACATGGGTTGATTATTTAAGTTTTGTAATATTGATAAGTTACTGACGGTAGGGATTTTTTTTTTTTCAGTTGCAATGGAATCCTCGGGGGAAATATGGCTCATTGGCCATTCCTTTATTTATTGGGCAGGGAGGCACCCAATGGGAAGGAGGTCGCATGATTATTTAGGAGACAGGACGGTCAGGTGGATAGGTGTGAGAGGCATGCGCTGGGGCGAGTTCTTGAACGAGCTTTTCAGGCATGAGAGGAGTTGGGGGCGTCCCCAGTGGCTGGTCATCCACTTGGGCGGCAACGACATGGGTGTGGTCAAGGGAATCGACTTGATCTTAAGTATTAAGTCCGATTTGGTGGCCGTTAAGGCACATTGGCCTGAGGTAAGGATAGTCTGGTCTGAGATTATCCCTCGGTTTCATTGGCGGGGTGCTGTTCGGACCTCAGCCATTGAAAAGGCAAGGAAAAAGGTGAACTCTGCCATAGGAGTCTTTGTTAGAGCGATGGGGGGTAGTGTGGTAAGGCATCCCTCATTGGTTCTAGATAATGTTAGGTACTATAGAGAGGATGGGGTGCATCTTTCCCTTGCGGGAAACTGCATGTTTCTGGAGGACATCTACCGGTTGTGGGCTTAAATAGTGGTTTAGGTTTTTTGAGGTTTTCTGAGTTTTATTGGGGATGGCGGCTGTTGTTAGTCAACCTTGTGGTGGCGGGAAGTCGCTACCAGCCAGCGGTCAAAGGGGGGCACAAGCGGTCATCGTGGGGCACCATCCCCTTCGTAGGACGGCGGGTGGTCCTTCCCGTGCGGGTGGACAGGGGGCGTTCCCCTGCGGGACCGTCCGCTAAGGGCTCAGCCAGGTTAGGGGGTGGTGAGACCCTCACGATGCAGGTTGTGCCATTAGGAGGCGGTGGTGAACCCCTCCTGCAGTTTTTTACGTTTATCAAGTTGACTGGGCTGGCGTGTTGGTAGCGGCTTAGTCTTTGCCATCCTCCAACCTTTAGTTTAAAAGTTAGGGACTGAAATCCAAATTCAAACCCAAATTCTTCTAGTTTAGTTACAAGGTCTTCAATAAACATTCCTCTGACCTTTTTAAATTTAACTCTCGGTGTCAGTGTGGTTATTTCTTGTCAGCGTGAGTTATTTGGTGTCGTCTCAATTATTTTAGTTAAGGGTTTTCGTTTGAATAATAATGTAAAGGTATTTTAAGGTATGGGCTACTTATAGCCTCTGCCCGGTCTGCTGTAACATTGGATCCGGATCTGCTGTGGCCGCTAGTGCGGCGGGGAGTGGGGGCTGGATCAGATGGCCGTTTCGCTGGGGGTGGAGCTTCCTCAGTGTCCGTGACCATGTTGGTCACGGCAGGGTTTATATAAGCCCTTGATTGGCTGATTTGAAACAGTGCGTGTGCATGCTGGGATGGCTGATTGGTAATCATAGCATTACCTATTTCAGCTGACATCGGGGGAAGGTTTCTTACCAGTAATCAGGAATAGTTGAGCTTTTGATATTCTAACATTACTATGCTTTAATTGGTAAACATATTGGGTGACATTCTATTTCGCTCCACATCGCCACTCTTCGCACTTTCTGAATTCGCATTTTTTAGTAATAAATCGCATATTTAATGGGATGCGCTTTGGAGGCTGAAAAGTGTGATGTAGTGCGATTTGCGGCGAAGTGGTGCGATTTTATGACACATAAAAGTGCGATTTCTTCCGCTGGTCATGTGCGAATTTTGGACCAACCAGAGTGCGATTTACAAGTCTCCGCATTCCTCCCTCCTGCGCAGCTCCTCCAAATGGGCCACATCACAAATCAGCAACTCCAAACCACTCTGCAAAATCTCCATGTCTCAAACTCTCACAGGAGTCCTTAATGATGTTGGGGTTTATGTAGAGGTGTTTCTGAGTGAAATTGAGAGCACCTGTGTTGAAATTAACCATTTGTGCACTTGATCAAAGTGAGTTCTGGGCCAAATCGCCCAACAGAACCTGGTCTGAAAAAAGTGCAATTATTAGACACCTAAAAAGTGCGATTTACAAAAACGCATTCCATTAAATAAGCGATTTCTATACTTTTCTGTACGAAAACATCTGGATGCGATAAAAGTGCGAACTTTTCCCACACTTTCAGTCCGCATGAGTTATCGCACATAATATGCGATATCCGTCCCTTAGCGCATCCTATTAAATATGCGATTTCAAGGAAAAATGCGATGTCGCCATTTATTTTTACTAATAATCGCCAAAAAACACACATCTCATCCCATAGAATGTCACCCGTTCTGTGATAATGTTGCATTTTTATTCCGCTGGTGCTGAATGATGTATAAAGGATTCATTCCGTGCTTTAAATGACTTCTCAGCGGGTTGTAAACTATATGGGCACCATTCTATATGTATCTCCGCATATGGAAAGACAACACAAAACGGTACTTATGTAGTATCTGGGCGTCCGATTTAGAAATCGGATCGGATCGCATCGGATCGCATCGGATCGCATCGCATCGCATGCGACCAAATCGTATGCGATGCGATGGTCAAGATTTTCCCATAGGATTCAATGTTAAAATGGTCTGAGTCCATTTTAACATAGAATTCATTGGGAAAAAGGGGTCCTTTTCCTTTCCCCACTATCCAAGTGGGCATGGAGTTGGATATAAACCTGTGGCGAGCCACCGAGCCCGAAGCGTGGCGAGCGTAGCGAGCCCCGCAAGGGGACACAGAATACTTTTTAAGAAATATGCGTCCCCTCGCGGGGCTCGCTTCGCTCGCCACGCTTCGCTCGCCACGCTTCGGGCTCGGTGGCTCGCTGCGCTCGCCACACTATATAAAATCAACTCTATGCCCACTTGGATAGTGAGGAAATGAACAGGACCTTCTTAACATTGAATCCTATGCAAAATCGCATCGAATCGCATCGAATCGCATCTGATTGTATGCCTTAAGGTAAGGCATACAATCACAAAATCGGCAGCCCAGATACTACATAAGTACCCACAAAACTATCTGTGCATATCGCTGTCATATGGGTTAAGATTGCTGGTTGTAGGTTAATGGCAGTATATTCTGTTTAGTGAGATTCTTAAGTTGGTGGTATTGGAATAATGGGATCTGTGGGAGGGAGAAGGTTAATATGAGCTGGATGAGTAGATGATTGAAAAACATCTCCTATATATTTGGCTACATCTGTCACTCAAAGTGGGTGTCTGTGTCTATAACGCTCTGTTCCTGGACTTTCCTCTTAATGTGTGATTGCCTTCATCTGTGCTGAACACCTTTCTGAGAAATTAACCTGTTTAAAACAGGTGATGGCAATCATACATTAAGGGGAAGTCTAGAAACAGAGCATTGTGTCCCTCCTGGAGAGGGTCATGTTGGGAGGTATGTGACAGAGAACCAGCCCAGTGAGCCCACAGACAGTGCCAGACACCCACTGCCTTCCCATGTTGCCCAGCACTGCTACTCCACAGCCACCAGGTGGGCGCCCCCCTCCCGCGATTTGCGGCAAAACCTCCCCCCCCCCCCCCCCGCACGCCCCCCCCCCCCCCCGCGATTCGCGGCAAAAACACCCGCTCCCCCGCGACCCCCCCTACCGCGATTCGCAGCAAAAACACCCCCGTGACCCCCCCTCCCGCGATTCGCTGCAAAAAGAACCCCCCCACGACCCCTCCCGCAATTCGCGGCATAACCACCACCCCGCGACCCCCCCCTCCCGCGAATCGCGGAAAAAACACCCCCCCCCGCGACCTCCCTCCCGCAATTCGCGGCAAAAAGAACCCCCCCGCGACCCCCCCTTGCACGATTGGCGGCACCCCCCCTGCGACCCCCCCCCCCGCAATTCGCAGCAGCCCCAGAATTAAATTGCACATGGAAAACACTGACATGGCTATGGTCGACAATGAAAAAGGTTGACATGAGTTTTTGAAGATTTATTTTTAATTTTTTTAATTTTTTCATATTCATTGTCATGTGTCGACATGGACACCAATGAAGTGGCACACTTATGTCAACATTTACATGTGTTGACCTTTCTGTGTTGATTTTTTCTTGTGGCGATTCGCGTCACACCCCCCCGCAACCCCCCCTCCCGCGATTCGCGGCACCCCACCCCGTGACCCCCCCTCCCGTGATTCACGGCACACCCCCCGCGACCCCCCCTACCATGATTCGCCGCAACCCCCGCCCCCGTAACCCCCCTCCCGCGATTTGCGGCAACCCACCCCGCGACCCCCCTCCCGCGATTCTCTGCAATCCCTCCCCTCCCGCGATTCGCAGCATCCACCCCCCCCACAACCCCCCTCCTGCAATTCGTGGCACCCCCCGCGACCCCCCCTCCTGCAATTCGCGGCACCCTCCGCGACCCCCCCTCCCGCGATTCGCGGACACCTAAGTTGCAATACAGGGCATCTTTCATACAATTCTAACCATATTTCTCATATACAAACGTTCACAAATTAAGGGGGCGCAGCCCCTTATGACGGTGTGAAGAGCGCCCGTAGGGCGCGATGAATCACCTAGTTGTTATATATTTGTTTAAATAGTTTGGGATACATGGTAACATCGAGAGTAATGTTGCTAGTTGTCTGCTATATGCTGGGCTATCGTCTACTATGATGTTCTTATGTGTGTTAGTTAAAAAGTTAAATATTGAGCTAATGTGAGGTTGTGCTGGGCTATTTTGGGGTTGCGGGTTTAAAGTGGGGGTAGCAGTGTCGATTGACATCTGTGAACCTAATGGCTAAAGGGGTGATAAGTGTTTTGAATACGGTGCTGAGTGAAAACTGTACAAATCGCTGTGTGAAAAGGGAATAGTAATAGTAAAGTGAGTGCTAGTGTATTAGAGTGATAGTGTTGTGAGAAATGGTCTGAGAAACATTCATGTTGGTATTTTAACCTAAGATGAGTGTCAGTGTTGGAGAGATAAAGTGGGGGTCTACAATTATTGACTGTGATTGTGGTGTATGTTATAATTGTGGCTGTTTTGTGTGCTGATTCTAGCTTAGCTACGGTGTCTTATTGGGGTGAAAGGCAGTAGTACCGCATGATCGCTGTAGACGGTGCATAAAAAGGGATATATGAAAGAGGCGGTGTGTTACTATTGTATCTTCAAAGGGAAAAAAATGTGCAGTTGTGTGGTTACACAGTGTGTGTTGCAGTATATATATGTGCAGTTGTGCGGTTACACAGTGTGTGTTGCAGTATATATAACGTGCAGTTGTGCGGTTACACAGTGTGTGTTGCAGTATATATATGTGCAGTTGTGCGGTTACACAGTGTGTGTTGCAGTATATATAACGTGCAGTTGTGCGGTTACACAGTGTGTGTTGCAGTATATATAACGTGCAGTTGTGTGGTTACACAGTGTGTGTTGCAGTATACATAACGTGCAGTTGTGCGGTTACACAGTGTGTGTTGCAGTATATATATGTGCAGTTGTGCGGTTACACAATATGTTGCAGTACAGTGTCAGTGTGTATATATTGTGCGGTTACACAGTGTGTTGCAGTACAGTGTCAGTGTGTATATATTGTGTGGTTACACAGTGTGTTGCAGTACAGTACAGTGTCAATGTGTATATATTGTGCAGTTGTGCGGTTACACAATGTGTTGCAGTACAGTGTCAGTGTGTATATATTGTGCGGTTACACAGTGTGTTGCAGTAAAGGTGTCAGTGTGTATATATTGTGCGGTTACACAGTGTGACAGTACAGTACAGTGTCAGTGTGTATATATTGTGTGGTTACACAGTGTGTGTTGTAATATATATGTGCAGTTGTGTGGTTACAGTGTGTGTGTGTGTGTTGCAGTATATATAATGTGAAGTTGTGTGGTTACACAATGTGTTGCAGTACAGTGTCAGTGTTTATATATTGTGCGGTTACACAGTGTGTTGCAGTACAGTACAGTGTCAGTGTGTATATATTGTGCGGTTATACAGTGTGTGTTGCAGTATATATATAAGAGCAGTTGTGTGGTTACAGTGTGTGTGTTGTAGTATATATAATGTGAAGTTGTGCGGTTACACAGTGTGTGTTGCAGTATATATATATGTGCAGGTGTGTGGTTACACAATGTGTTGCAGTACTGTGTCAGTGTGTATATATTGTGCGGTTACACAGTGTGTTGCAGTACAGTACAGTGTCAGTGTTTATATATTGTGCGGTTACACAGTGTGTTGCAGTACAGTGTCAGTGTGTATATATTGTGTGGTTACACAGTGTGTTGCAGTACAGTGTCAGTGTGTATATATTGTGTGGTTACACAGTGTGTTGCAGTACAGTGTCAGTGTGTATATATTGTGCGGTTACACAGTGTGTTGCAGTACAGTACAGTGTCAGTGTGTATATATTGTGCGGTTACACAGTGTGTTGCAGTACAGTACAGTACAGTGTCAGTGTGTATATATTGTGCGGTTACACAGTGTGTTGCAGTACAGTACAGTACAGTGTCAGTGTGTATATATTGTGCGGTTACACAGTGTGTTGCAGTACAGTGTCAGTGTGTATATATTGTGTGGTTACACAGTATGTTGCAGTACAGTACAGTGTCAGTGTGTATATATTGTGCGGTTACACAGTGTGTTGCAGTACAGTACAGTGTCAGTGTGTATATATTGTGCAGTTGTGCGGTTACACAATGTGTTGCAGTACAGTGTCAGTGTGTATATATTGTGCGGTTACACTGTGTTGCAGTAAAGCAGGGTTGCCGACCCCATACCTCCCAACTTTTCATTGGAAGAAATAGGGACACTCGCGCGGCGAAGCCGCGCGAGCGCCCGAAAAGGGGGCGTGGCGTATGCAAATGAGGGCGCGGCTTATGCTAATTAGCCGCGACCTCATTTTCATACGAGAATAGACGCTGTGCGCATGTGCACAGCGTCTATTCTACTACATTGGGGGGTCTCCCAACTGCCACCCCCCCGCAGCGGGACAATGCCTGCCGCGGGTGGGACGTCGGGACAGGACCCGAAAATCGGGACTGTCCCGACGGAATCGTGACAGTTGGGAGGTATGCGACCCTCCCGAAATTTCCGGGAGTCTCCCGAAAATCGGGGCTCCCTCCCGGTCCCCCGGAAGGGTGGGCAACCCTCCCGGATTCAGGGGGGACCCCCGCTGTCCCCCGGATCGCGGCATTAAAATGCCGCAATCCCCGGGTCTCAGAGGAGGGGGCGGAGCTAAAATGACACAATTGCGTCATTTTAGCCCCGCCCCCTCCACGGAGATCACTGAATTCCTTGGTTTTACAGCATGGGGGCGGGGCTTAGTGATGTCACGATTAAGCCCCGCCCCCTGAGCGGCTATTGAATCTCTCCTCTCCGGGCTTCTCCCGGAGAGGAGAATAACAAAGTCGGCAACCCTGCAGTAAAGGTGTCAGTGTGTATATATTGTGCGGTTACACAGTGTGTTGCAGTACAGTACAGTGTCAGTGTGTATATATTGTGTGGTTACACAGTGTGTGTTGCAGTATATATATATGTGCAGTTGTGTGGTTACAGTGTGTGTGTGTGTGTGTGTGTGTGTGTGTGTGTGTTGCAGTATATATAATGTGAAGTTGTGTGGTTACACAGTGTGTTGCAGTATATATATGTGCAGTTGTGTGGTTACAGTGTGTGTGTGTTGCAGTATATATAATGTGAAGTTGTGCGGTTACACAGTGTGTGTTGCAGTATATATATGTGCAGTTGTGTGGTTACACAATGTGTTGCAGTACAGTGTCAGTGTGTATATATTGTGTGGTTACACAGTGTGCTGCAGTACAGTGTCAGTGTGTATATATTGTGTGGTTACACAGTGTGTTGCAGTACAGTGTCAGTGTGTATATATTGTGCGGTTACACAGTGTGTTGCAGTACAGTACAGTGTCAGTGTGTATATATTGTGCAGTTGTGCGGTTACACAATGTGTTGCAGTACAGAGTCAGTGTGTATATATTGTGCGGTTACACAGTGTGTTGCAGTAAAGGTGTCAGTGTGTATATATTGTGCGGTTACACAGTGTGTTGCAGTAAAGGTGTCAGTGTGTATATATTGTGCGGTTACACAGTGTGTTGCAGTACAGTGTCAGTGTGTATATATTGTGTGGTTACACAGTGTGTGTTGCAGTATATATATATGTGCAGTTGTGTGGTTACAGTGTGTGTGTGTTGCAGTATATATATTGTGCAGTTGTGCGGTTACACAGTGTGTTGCAGTACAGTGTCAGTGTGTATATATTGTGCAGTTACACAGTGTATTGCAGTACAGTGTCAGTGTGTATATATTGTGCGGTTGCACAGTGTGTGTTGTGGCATGTGACTCCCGTGTTTGATCTATGTATAACTCTTTCCCTTTGTGTCTGTGCTGCTGGCGGCCTCCTCGCTCCTCACGTCATCGGGAATCAGGAAATGAAAACATCCTGTGGCCCCCGTACACGTGTGTGCTCATACATGGCTGATTACTGGAGCTGAGTCCTGTGGGCTTTACATGTATGTAGCGTTACAGCGGCATCCTATGTATGTATGGTGTGACAGCTGGCTAATCATGCAATTTATCCATGTATGTGATATTACAGGTACCCCGTATCCGTGTATGTCATATTACAGGTACCCCGTATCTGTGTATATGATATTACAGGTACCCCGTATCCGTGTATATGATATTACAGGTACCCCGTATTCGTGTATATGATATTACAGGTACCCCGTATCTGTGTATATGATATTACAGGTACCCCGTATCCGTGTATATGATACTAGGTGATTCATCGCGCCCTACGGGCGCTCTTCACACCGTCGTAAGGGGCTGCGCCCCCTTAATTTGTGAACGTTTGTATATGAGAAATATGGTTAGAATTGTATGAAAGATGCCCTGTATTGCAACTTAGGTGTCCGCGAATCGCGGGAGGGGGGGTCGCGGAGGGTGCCGCGAATTGCAGGAGGGGGGGTCGCGGGGGGTGCCGCGAATTGCAGGAGGGGGGTTGTGGGGGGGGTGGATGCTGCGAATCGCGGGAGGGGAGGGATTGCAGAGAATCGCGGGAGGGGGGTCGCGGGGTGGGTTGCCGCAAATCGCGGGAGGGGGGTTACGGGGGCGGGGGTTGCAGCGAATCATGGTAGGGGGGGTCGCGGGGGGTGTGCCGTGAATCACGGGAGGGGGGGTCACGGGGTGGGGTGCCGAGAATCGCGGGGGGGTGTGTGTGTGCCGTGAATCGCGGGAGTGGGGGTTGCGGGGGGGGGTGGGGGGGGGGTGTGACGCGAATCGCCACAAGAAATAATCAACACAGAAAGGTCAACACATGTAAATGTTGACATAAGTGTGGCACTTCATTGGTGTCCATGTCGACACATGAGAATGAATATGAAAACATTCAAAAAATGAAAAAAAAAACTTAAAAAACTCATGTCAACCTTTTTCATTGTCGACCATAGCCATGTCAGTGTTTTCCATGTGCAATTTAATTCTGGAGCTGCCGCGAATCGCGGGGGGGTGCCGCGAATTGCGGGAGGGGGGGTCGCGGGGGTGGGTGCCGCGAATCGCGGGTGGGGGGGGTTACGGGGCGGGGGTTGCGGGGAATCATGGGAGGGGGGGTCGCGGGGGTGTGCCGTGAATCACGGGAGGGGGGGTCACGGGGTGGGGTGCCGAGAATCGCGGGGGAGGTGTGTGTGTGCCGTGAATCGCGGGAGTGGGGGTTGTGGGGGGGGGTGGGGTGGGGGGGGGTGTGACGCAAATCGCCACAAGAAAAAATCAACACAGAAAGGTCAACACATGTAAATGTTGACATAAGTGTGGCACTTCATTGGTGTCCATGTCGACACATGAGAATGAATATGAAAATATTCAAAAAATGACAAAAAAACTTCAAAAACTCATGTCAACCTTTTTCATTGTCGACCATAGCCATGTCAGTGTTTTCCATGTGCAATTTAATTCTGGAGCTGCCGCGAATCATGGGGGGAGGTGCCGCGAATTGCGGGAGGGGGGGTCTCGGGGGTGTGTGCCGCGAATCGCGGGAGGGCGGGGTTCACAGGGGTTCCGGTGGGGGGTTGCCACGAATTGCGGGAGGTGGGGGGTCACGGGGGGTGCCGCGAATCGCGGGAGGGGGGGTTGCGGGGGGGTGTGACGCGAATCGCCACAAGAAAAAATCAACACAGAAAGGTCAACACATGTAAATGTTGACATAAGTGTGCCACTTCATTGGTGTCCATGTCGACACATGACAATGAATATGAAAAAATTAAAAAAATTAAAAATAAATCTTCAAAAACTCATGTCAACCTTTTTCATTGTCGACCATAGCCATGTCAGTGTTTTCCATGTGCAATTTAATTCTGGGGCTGCTGCGAATTGCGGGGGGGGGGGTCGCAGGGGGGGTGCCGCCAATCGTGCAAGGGGGGGTCGCGGGGGGGTTCTTTTTGCCGCGAATCGCGGGAGGGAGGTCGCGGGGGGGGGTGTTTTTTCCGCGATTCGCGGGAGGGGGGGGTCGCGGGGTGGTGGTTATGCCGCGAATTGCGGGAGGGGTCGTGGGGGGGTTCTTTTTGCAGCGAATCGCGGGAGGGGGGGTCACGGGGGTGTTTTTGCTGCGAATCGCGTTAGGGGGGGTCGCGGGGGAGCGGGTGTTTTTGCCGCGAATCGCGGGAGGGGGGGGGCGTGCGGGGGGGGGGGAGGTTTTGCCGCAAATCGCGGGAGGGGGGCGCTCACCTGGTGGCTGTGGAGTAGCAGTGCTTGGCAACATGGGAAGGCAGTGGGTGTCTGGCACTGTCTGTGGGCTCACTGGGCTGGTTCTCTGTCACATACCTCCCAACATGACCCTCTCCAGGAGGGACACAATGCTCTGTTTCTAGACTTCCCCTTAATGTATGATTGCCATCACCTGTTTTAAACAGGTTAATTTTTCAGAAAGGTGTTCAGCACAGATGAAGGCAATCACACATTAAGAGGAAAGTCCAGGAACAGAGCGTTATAGACACAGACACCCACTTTGAGTGACAGATGTAGCCAAATATATAGGAGATTACAGGTACCCCGTATCCGTGTATATGATATTACAGGTACACCGTATCCGTGTATGTGATATTACAGGTACCCCGTATCCGTGTATGTAATATTACAGGTAAGCCGTATCCGTGTATGTAATATTACAGGTACCCCGTATCCGTGTATGTAATATTACAGGTACCCCGTATCCGTGTATGTGATGATATTACAGGTACGCAGTATCCGTGTATGTGATATTACAGGTACCCCGTATCCGTGTATGTAATATTACAGGTATGCCGTATCCGTGTATGTGATATTACAGGTACCCCGTATCCGTGTATATGATATTACAGGTACCCCGTATCCGTGTATGTGATGATATTACAGGTACGCAGTATCCGTGTATGTGATATTACAGGTACCCCGTATCCGTGTATGTAATATTACAGGTATGCCGTATACGTGTATGTGATATTACAGGTACGCAGTATCCGAATATGTAATATTACAGGTAAGCCGTATCCGTGTATGTAATATTACAGGTACCCTGTATCCATGTATGTGATATTACAGGTACGCCGTATCCGTGTATGTAATATTACAGGTAAGCCGTATCCGTGTATGTAATATTACAGGTACGCAGTATCCGTGTACGTGATATTACAGGTACGCCGTATCCGTGTATGTAATATTACAGGTAAGCCGTATCCGTGTATGTAATATTACAGGTACCCCGTATCCGTGTATGTGATATTACAGGTACCCCGTATCCGTGTATGTGATATTACTGGTACGCCGTATCCGTGTATGTGATATTACAGGTACGCAGTATCCGTGTATGTGATATTACAGGTACCCCGTATCCTTGTATGTAATATTACAGGTACCCCGTATCCGTGTATGTGATATTACAGGTACGCAGTATCCGTGTATGTAATATTACAGGTACCCCGTATCCGTGTATGTGATATTACAGGTACCCCGTATCCGTGTATGTAATATTACAGGTACGCAGTATCCGTGTATGTAATATTACAGGTACGCCGTCCCCGTGTATGTAATATTACAGGTAAGCCGTATCCGTGTATGTGATATTACAGGTACCCCGTATCCGTGTATGTAATATTACAGGTACCCCGTATCCGTGTATGTAATATTACAGGTAAGCCGTATCCGTGTATGTGATATTACAGGTACGCAGTATCCGTGTATGTAATATTACAGGTACCCCGTATCCGTGTATGTAATATTACAGGTACCCCGTATCCGTGTATGTGATATTACAGGTCTTCCGTATCCGTGTATGTGATATTACAGGTACGCAGTATCCGTGTATGTGATATTACAGGTACGCCGTATACGTGTATGTAATATTACAGGTACGCAGTATCCGTGTATGTGATATTACAGGTAAGCCGTATCCATGTATGTGATATTACAGGTACGCAGTATCCGTGTATGTGATATTACAGGTACGCCGTATCCGTTTATGTGATATTACAGGTACGCCGTATCCGTGTATGTGATATTACAGGTACGCAGTATCCGTGTATGTAATATTACAGGTACGCCGTATCCGTGTATGTGATATTACAGGTACGCAGTATCCGTGTATGTGATATTACAGGTCTTCCGTATCCGTGTATGTAATATTACAGGTACGCAGTATCCGTGTATGTGATATTACAGGAACGCAGTATCCGTGTATGTAATATTACAGGTACGCAGTATCCGTCTATGTGATATTACAGGTACGCAGTATCCGTGTATGTGATGATATTACAGGTAAGCCGTATCCGTGTATGTAATATTACAGGTACGCCGTATCCGTGTATGTAATATTACAGGTACGCCGTATCCGTGTATGTGATATTACAGGTACGCCGTATCCGTGTATGTGATATTACAGGTACGCCGTATCCGTGTATGTGATATTACAGGTACGCAGTATCCGTGTATGTGATATTACAGGTCTTCCGTATCCGTGTATGTAATATTACAGGTACGCAGTATCCGTGTATGTGATATTACAGGAACGCAGTATCCGTGTATGTAATATTACAGGTAGGCAGTATCCGTGTATGAGATATTACAGGTACGCAGTATCCGTCTATGTGATATTACAGGTACGCAGTATCCGTGTATGTGATGATATTACAGGTAAGCCGTATCCGTGTATGTGATATTACAGGTACCCCGTATCCGTGTATGTGATATTACAGGTACGCAGTATCCGTGTATGTAATATTACAGGTACGCAGTATCCGTGTATGTAATATTACAGGTACGCCGTATCCGTGTATGTAATATTACAGGTACGCAGTATCCGTGTATGTAATATTACAGGTACGCCGTATCCGTGTATGTAATATTACAGGTACGCAGTATCCGTGTATGTAATATTACAGGTACCCCGTATCCATGTATGTAATATTACAGGTAGGCAGTATCCGTGTATGTGATATTACAGGTACCCCGTATCCGTGTATGTGATATTACAGGTACGCAGTATCCGTGTATGTGATGATATTACAGGTAAGCCGTATCCGTGTATGTGATATTACAGGTACCCCGTATCCGTGTATGTGATATTACAGGTACCCCGTATCCATGTATGTAATATTACAGGTACGCCGTATCCGTGTATGTGATATTACAGGTACGCCGTATCCGTGTATGTAATATTACAGGTCACCGTATCCGTGTATGTAATATTACAGGTATGCAGCATCCGTGTATGTGTTATTACAGGTACCCCGTATCCGTGTATGTAATGTTACAGGTACGCAGTATCCGTGTATGTGATATTACAGGTACCCCGTATCCGTGTATGTGATATTACAGGTACCCCGTATCCGTGTATGTAATATTACAGGTATGCAGCATCCGTGTATGTGTTATTACAGGTACGCCGTATCCGTGTATGTAATATTACAGGTATGCGATGGGTGTGATATGGGGGGATATAGGAGGGATGGGTGTGATGGGGGGTGGGATTCAGGAGGTATGGGTGTGATGGGGGGTGAGATACAGGAGGGATGGGTGTGATGGGGGGTGGGATACAGGAGGGATGGGTGTGATATGGGGGTACAGGAGGAATGTGAGGGATGGGTGTGATGGGGGGATACAGGAGGGATGGGTGTGATGGGGGGATACAGGAGGGATGGGTGTGATGGGGGGGATACAGGAGGGATGGGTGTGATAGGGGGGTACAGGAGGAATGGGTGTGATGGGGGGATACAGGAGGGATGGGTGTGATGGGGGGATACAGGAGGGATGGGTGTGATGGGGGGGATACAGGAGGGATGGGTGTGATAGGGGGGTACAGGAGGAATGGGTGTGATGGGGGGATACAGGAGGGATGGGTGTGATGGGGGGTGGGATACAGGAGGGATGGGTGTGATGGGGGGTGGGATACAGGAGGGATGGGTGTGATGGGGGGGATACAGGAGGGATAGGTGTGATATGGGGATACAGGAGGGATGGGTGTGATATGGGGATACAGGAGGGATGGGTGTGATATGGGGATACAGGAGGGATGGGTGTGATGGGGGGTGGGATACAGGAGGAATGGGTGTGATAGGGGGGATGCAGGAGGGATGGGTGTGTTAGGGGGGGTGCAGGAGGGATGGGTGTGATAGGGGGGATACAGGAGGGATGGGTGTGATAGGGGGGATACAGGAGGGATGGGTGTGATAGGGGGGATACAGGAGGGATTGGTGTGATGGGGGGTGGGATACAGGAGGGATGGGTGTGATAGGGGGGATACAGGAGGGATAGGTGGGGTGGGGGGGATACAGGAGGGATTGGTGTAATGGGGGGGATGCAGGAGGGATGGGTGTGATGGGGGGTGGGATACAGGAGGGATGGGTGTGATATGGGGATACAGGGGGGATGGGTGTGATATGGGGGTACAGGAGGGATGGGTGTGATGGGGGGGATACAGGGGTGATGGGTGTGATATGGGGGTACAGGAGGGATGGGTGTGATGGGGGGGTACAGGAGGTATGGGTGTGATATGGGGGTACAGGAGGGATGGGTGTGATGGGGGGATACAAGGGGGATGGGTGTGGGTACAGGAGGGATGGGTGTGATATGGGGATACAGGAGGGATGGGTGTGATGGGGGGGATACAGAAGGGATGGGTGTGATATGGGGGTACAGGAGGGATGGGTGTGATGGGGGGGTGGGATACAGGAGGGATGGGTGTGATGGGGGGGATACAGGGGGGATGGGTGTGGGTACAGGAGGGATGGGTGTGATATGGGGATACAGGAGGGATGGGTGTGATGGGGGGTGGGATACAGGAGGGATGGGTGTGATGGGGGGGATACAGGGGGGATGGGGGGGATACAGGAGGGATGGGTGTGATAGGGGTGGGTACAGGAGGGATGGGGGGTGGGATACAGGAGGGATGGGTGTGATGGAGGGTGATACAGGAGGGATGGGTGTGATGGGGGGTGATACAGGAGGGATGGGTGTGATAGGGGGGATACAGGAGGGATGGGTGTGATGGGGGGGATACAGGAGGGATGGGGGGATACAGGAGGGATGGGGGGTGGGATACAGGGTGGATGGGTGTGATAGGGGGGATACAGGAGGGATAGGTGTGATATGGGGGTACAGGAGGGATGGGTGTGATGGGGGGTGGGATACAGGAGGGATGGGTGTGATATGGGGGTACAGGAGGGATGTGTGTGATGGAGGGGATACAGGAGGGATGGGTATGATATGGGGGTACAGGAGGGATGGGTGTGATATGGGGGTACAGGAGGGATGGGTGTGATGGAGGGGGATACAGGAAAGATGGGTGTGATGGGGTAGGATACAGGAGGGATGGTTGTGATGGGGGGGGGATACAGGAGGTATGGGCAGAGGGCGGCAGCATAGCCAGGTAAGCATGGTGGGTGTGGGGGGACTCTCCCTTTGTCGGCTATCCCCGCTGGATCTCCAGCACCCGCTGTATAAATATATAAACCCCACGGGAGCCAGAATAAGTGGACGCACAGAGATGGGGGCCCCAGGGGTACCTCTAGCGTCTACATAAAATACAAAGGTGATAACACTACACACTTTAGGCGCACCTATACAGAATTATAACAAAATACCAAACATCCCTTTTTGTTAGTTGGACTTTGGGGGCATTCAGTCCCGTTCTCGGTCCGCTCGACTGTATCCCATGTCCCGCCTGCCGAGTGCCAAAAAGGGGTTATGGCAGCGAGATCCGGCTGTGAGCTCGATAGTCGGCAACATTTGCTTTTAAAGTTGTTTGACGAGATGCCTATCGGGAAAGATGGCACTGAAGAGGTGCCCACCGCTATTTCCCCCATCAATAATAGCTGCGGGGGATTGAATACCCCCCCTAAGTGTAGTTCCAGTTACTCATCTGTTTATCCAAACTCAGAATATCATATACAAAAGAAGACAAACAATGTGAGAACGTCCTACGCCACAATAAACCAATCTGGTCATCCTGGCCACCTGGGGCACACGCTGACTCTTAGTAAAGTATGGGAGGGTGCAGGGGGCGCCGGACACCCCTCTATATAGTATTAGAACTGCTGTACCACCGTATGTATTACTGTACTGCACCTGTACATACAGTACAGAGTATTTAAGGAGCATGACCTCGTTAGTAGGGGGTGTGGCTTTGCATGAATCGCTGTCACAATCCCCGCCCCCATTTTGGCACTATGTGGGGGGCGTGCCCAGTGCTCTCTCTCCCTCACAGCATAGCAGCGAGTGACAGGTGGTCTCCCAACTACCCCCCCCCCCCCCCGCACAATGGGACCCTGCGGTCTGTGGGTGGGATAGTCCCCACAAATAGGGCCTCATTTGGTAAGTAGACAGGTAAGTGTCCAGAACAGAAGGAAATAATCCCCAGTTACAGATAATATACAGTACACAGGTAACTTTGTCCTCAGGGGAATAGTAATCTCCATCTACCCCTGCCCCCTGGGTGCTCAGCGAGTCCCAGCAGCGGCTTATCCCCGGGGCCACAGACCCTGTATGAGGGCTGATATGGGCATAGTGACACATTGCCATGTATGGAGGGAGCGGATTGTCACCGCGCCTGGTGCACACATGTCCTCTGTCACCACAAGGGACTAATAAAAGTATTCTAATAAAAGGGCCAAATGTTTTCCGGAATCCCAGCTGCTCGCGTCTGATCCCGATCCCAGAACATATATAGTGGCATGTGCTGTGCGTGTTCTCACATCTCCCCCGCGTCACTCATCCCTGTCACTGGCAAACACCGCGGGACCGCTGCTATTATAGGGGGTGGGGGTGTACATTATACACAGGGTGTCACATTATACACAGGGTGTCACATTATACACAGGGTGTCACATTATACACAGGGTGTCGCTGAGCAGCACATTATACACAGGGTGTCACATTATATACAGGGTGTCACATTATATACAGGGTGTCACATTATACACAGGGTGTCACATTATACACAGGGGGTCACATTATACACAGGGTGTCACATTATGCTCAGGGTGTCACATTATACTCAGGGTGTCACATTATACACAGGGTGTCGCTGAGCAGCACATTATACACAGGGGGTCACATTATACACAGGGTGTCACATTATACACAGGGTGTCACATTATACACAGGGTGTCGCTGAGCAGCACATTATACACAGGGTGTCACATTATACACAGGGTGTCACATTATACACAGGGTGTCGCTGCACATTATACACAGGGTGTCACATTATACACAGGGTGTCACATTATACACAGGGTGTCGCTGCACTGCACATTGTACACAGGGTGTCACATTATACACAGGGTGTCGCTGCACTGCACATTATACACAGGGTGTCACATTATACACAGGGTGTCACATTATACACAGGGTGTCACATTATACACAGGGTGTCGCTGCACTGCACATTATACACAGGGTGTCACATTATACACAGGGTGTCACATTATACACAGGGTGTCGCTGCACATTATACACAGGGTGTCACATTATACACAGGGTGTCGCTGCACATTATACACAGGGTGTCACATTATACACAGGGTGTTGCTGACCTGCACATTATACACAGGGTGTCACATTATACACAGGGTGTCACATTATACACAGGGTGTCACATTATACACAGGGTGTCGCTGCACTGCACATTATACACAGGGTGTCACATTATACACAGGGTGTCACATTATACACAGGGTGTCGCTGCACATTATACACAGGGTGTCACATTATACACAGGGTGTCGCTGCACATTATACACAGGGTGTCACATTATACACAGGGTGTTGCTGACCTGCACATTATACACAGGGCGTCACATTATACACAGGGTGTCACATTATACACAGGGTGTCACATTATACACAGGGTGTCGCTGAGCAGCACATTATACACAGGGTGTCACATTATACACAGGGTGTCACATTATACACAGGGTGTTGCTGACCTGCACATTATACACAGGGTGTCACATTATACACAGGGTGTCACATTATACACAGGGTGTTGCTGACCTGCACATTATACACAGGGTGTCACATTATACACAGGGTGTCGCTGAGCAGCACATTATACACAGGGTGTCACATTATACACAGGGTGTCGCTGAGCAGCACATTATACACAGGGTGTCACATTATACACAGGGTGTCACATTATACACAGGGTGTCACATTATACACAGGGTGTCGCTGCACTGCACATTATACACAGGGTGTCACATTATACACAGGGTGTCGCTGCACATTATACACAGGGTGTCACATTATACACAGGGTGTTGCTGACCTGCACATTATACACAGGGCGTCACATTATACACAGAGTGTCGCTGAGCAGCACATTATACACAGGGTGTCACATTATACACAGTGTGTCACATTATACACAGGGTGTTGCTGACCTGCACATTGTACACAGGGTGTCACATTATACACAGGGTGTCACATTATACACAGGGTGTTGCTGACCTGCACATTATACACAGGGTGTCACATTATACACAGGGTGTCGCTGAGCAGCACATTATACACAGGGTGTCACATTATACACAGGGTGTCGCTGAGCAGCACATTATACACAGGGTGTCACATTATACACAGGGTGTCACATTATACACAGGGTGTCACATTATACACAGGGTGTCGCTGCACTGCACATTATACACAGGGTGTCACATTATACACAGGGTGTCGCTGCACATTATACACAGGGTGTCACATTATACACAGGGTGTTGCTGACCTGCACATTATACACAGGGCGTCACATTATACACAGAGTGTCGCTGAGCAGCACATTATACACAGGGTGTCACATTATACACAGTGTGTCACATTATACACAGGGTGTTGCTGACCTGCACATTATACACAGGGTGTCACATTATACACAGGGTGTCACATTATACACAGGGTGTTGCTGAGCAGCACATTATACACAGGGTGTCACATTATACACAGGGTGTCGCTGCACTGTACATTATACACAGGGTGTCACATTATACACAGGGTGTCGCTGAGCAGCACATTATACACAGGGTGTCACATTATACACAGGGTGTGCCCATGTCCGGCCTGAGCTTAGTGTCGCACTAGTGTCACAGCGCACATGTCCAGCCTGAGCTTAGTGTCGCACTAGTGTCACAGCGCACATGTCCAGCCTGAGCTTAGTGTCGCACTAGTGTCACAGCGCACATGTCCAGCCTGAGCTTAGTGTCGCACTAGTGTCACAGCGCACATGTCCGGCCTGAGCTTAGTGTCCCACTAGTGTCACAGGACACATGTCCTTCCTGAGCTTAGTGTCGCTCTAGTGTCACAGCGCACATGTTCGGCCTGAGCTTATTGTCGCGCTAGTGTCACAGCCCACATCTCCGGCCTGAGCTTAGTGTCCCGCTAGTGTCACAGCGCACATGTCTGGCCTGAGCTTAGTGTCGCACTAGTGTCACAGTGCACATGTCCGGCCTGAGCTTAGTGTCGCACTAGTGTCATAGGGCACATGTCCGTCCTGAGCTTAGTGTCGCAGGGCACATGTCTGTCCTGAGCTTAGTGTCGCACTAGTGTCACAGCGCACATGTCCGGCCTGAGCTTAGTGTCGCACTAGTGTCACAGGGCACATGTCTGTCCTGAGCTTAGTATCGCACTAGTGTCACAGCGCACATGTCCATCCTGAGCTTAGTGTCGCACTAGTGTCACAGCACACATGTCCGCAATGAGCTTAGTGTCGCACTAGTGTCACAGCGCACATGTCCGTCCTGAGCTTAGTGTCGCACTAGTGTCACAGCGCACATGTCCGTCCTAAGCTTAGTGTCGCACTAGTGTCACAGAGCACATGTCCGGCCTGAGCTTAGTGTCGCACTAGTGTCACAGGGCACATGGCCGTCCTGAGCATAGTGTCGCACTAGTGTCACAGCGCACATGTCCGGCCTGAGCTTAGTGTCGTACTAGTGCCACAGGGCACATGTCCGTCCTGTGCTTAGTGTCGCACTAGTGTCACAGCGCACATGTCCGTCCTGAGCTTAGTGTCGCACTAGTGTCACAGCGCACATGTCCAGCCAGAGCTTAGTGTCGCACTAGTGTCACAGCGCACATGTCCGGCCTGAGCTTAGTGTCGCACTAGTGCCACAGCGCACATGTCTGGCCTGAGCTTAGTGTCACACTAGTGTCACAGCGCACATGTCCAGCCTGAGCTTAGTGTCGCACTAGTGTCACAGCCCACATGTCCGGCCTGAGCTTAGTGTCGCACTAGTGCCACAGCGCACATGTCCGTCCTGAGCTTAGTGTCGCACTAGTGTCACAGCCCACATGTCCAGCCTGAGCTTAGTGTCGCACTAGTGTCACAGTACATATGTCCGTCCTGAGCTTAGTGTCGCACTAGTGTCACAGCGCACATCTCCGGCCTGAGCTTAGTGTCGCACTAGTGTCACAGGGCACATGTCCGTCCTGAGCATAGTGTCGCACTAGTGTCATAGGGCACATGTCCGTCCTGAGCTTAGTGTCGCAGGGCACATGTCTGTCCTGAGCTTAGTGTCACAGCGCACATGTCCGTCCTGAGCTTAGTGTCGCACTAGTGTCACAGCGCACATGTCCGGCCTGAGCTTAGTGTCGCACTAGTGTCACAGGGCACATGTCTGTCCTGAGCTTAGTATCGCACTAGTGTCACAGCGCACATGTCCATCCTGAGCTTAGTGTCGCACTAGTGTCACAGCACACATGTCCGCAATGAGCTTAGTGTCGCACTAGTGTCACAGCGCACATGTCCGTCCTGAGCTTAGTGTCGCACTAGTGTCACAGCGCACATGTCCGTCCTAAGCTTAGTGTCGCACTAGTGTCACAGAGCACATGTCCGGCCTGAGCTTAGTGTCGCACTAGTGTCACAGGGCACATGGCCGTCCTGAGCATAGTGTCGCACTAGTGTCACAGCGCACATGTCCGGCCTGAGCTTAGTGTCGTACTAGTGCCACAGGGCACATGTCCGTCCTGTGCTTAGTGTCGCACTAGTGTCACAGCGCACATGTCCGTCCTGAGCTTAGTGTCGCACTAGTGTCACAGCGCACATGTCCAGCCAGAGCTTAGTGTCGCACTAGTGTCACAGCGCACATGTCCGGCCTGAGCTTAGTGTCGCACTAGTGCCACAGCGCACATGTCTGGCCTGAGCTTAGTGTCACACTAGTGTCACAGCGCACATGTCCAGCCTGAGCTTAGTGTCGCACTAGTGTCACAGCCCACATGTCCGGCCTGAGCTTAGTGTCGCACTAGTGCCACAGCGCACATGTCCGTCCTGAGCTTAGTGTCGCACTAGTGTCACAGCCCACATGTCCAGCCTGAGCTTAGTGTCGCACTAGTGTCACAGTACATATGTCCGTCCTGAGCTTAGTGTCGCACTAGTGTCACAGCGCACATCTCCGGCCTGAGCTTAGTGTCGCACTAGTGTCACAGGGCACATGTCCGTCCTGAGCATAGTGTCGCACTAGTGTCACAGCGCACATGTCCGTCCTGAGTTTAGTGTCGCACTAGTGTCACAGCGCACATGTCCGGCCTGAGCTTAGTGTCGCACTAGTGTCACAGCGCACATGTCCGTCCTGAGCTTAGTGTCGCACTAGTGTCACAGGGCACATGTCCGTCCTGATCTTAGTGTCGCACTAGTGTCACAGCGCACATGTCCGGCCTGAGCTTAGTGTTGCACTAGTGTCACAGCGCATATGTCCAGCCTGAGCTTAGTGTCGCACTAGTGTCACAGCGCACATGTCCAGCCTGAGCTTATATAAAGGTGTGGTAATAAGCAGGTACATCCCGGTGTATTACTGTAATGGAGTAGAACGTTTCAGGGATCAGCACAGAGGTGGCGGGTGATACCACATGCTGTTATTGGTGCTCCTCTACCGCCGGGGCATCTGCGTCAGGGAGGTCTGGTGACGACAGACAATAACTGACGTCATCGCTGCGATGATACGGGACAGTACAGTAATATACTGCTGGCTATATACACAAATATGGCCCAGTGGTCAGAGAAGCTGGGTGTGACGCCGCGGAATGTCAGCCATGTACCACATCTGGTGACCGTGGCGGCTGTAAAAGTGTCAGAATGACACGGTTGCTAATGTTTCCCAGCATCCCCCTCCCCACCAGCCCTCACATATTTGTGCTGCATGTTCTGTCCCCTGGGGGGCTCCGGGCTGACCCGTACTGACCCCAGCACCTCTGCGGGGAGCCCACTCCTGCTTCCTATCACTCCCTTTCCTCTCCCAGTACACGGCTCTGCTTGTCTGGCCTCTCGCTCCCTGCAGGTAGCTGTCACATATCTGACAGGCCACTCTCCCCTCGTCTGAGACCCTCACTGGCCTTATCCGGGATCTGTCTGTTCCTCATCCGCTTCCTGCACCATCAGAGGCTCAGAGACCCCACCACCACCTTCCACGGCCTCCGTCTACACACCCAGTCATGCCCAGAGCGTCCCTGCCAGCGCCTGATGGGTGCCAGCAATGACACCCGACACACCTGGGTCACTGTGCCTCTATATACCTCTCACACAGACCCGCCACACCTGGGTCACAGTGCCTCCATATACCACACATCAGTGTCACAATGCCTCCGTATACCCACCACACCTGGGTCACCGTGCCTCCGTATACCTCCCACACAGACCCGACACACCTGGGTCACCGTGCCTCCGTATACCTCCCACACAGACCCGACACACCTGGGTCACCGTGCCTCCATGACATTTTCATGTGTCGACCATTGCCATGCCGACTTGGAATGGTGCAGACTGGTTACCTGGGCCCCTGTGCGCCGCCATGTGTAGTGCTGCAGCTCCCCAGGAGTGACGTGCGCCGCCATGTGCAGTGCTGCAGCTCCCCAGGAGTGACGTGCGCCGCTATGTGTAGTGCTGCAGCTCCCCAGGAGTGACGTGCGCCGCCATGTGTAGTGCTGCAGCTCCCCAGGAGTGACGTGTGCCGCCATGTGTAGTGCTGCAGCTCCCCAGGAGTGACGTGCGCCGCCATGTGTAGTGCTGCAGCTCCCCAGGAGTGACGTGCGCCGCCATGTGCAGTGCTGCAGCTCCCCAGGAGTGACGTGCGCCGCCATGTGTAGTGCTGCAGCTCCCCAGGAGTGACGTGCGCCGCCATGTGTAGTGCTGCAGCTCCCCAGGAGTGACGTGCGCCGCCATGTGCAGTGCTGCAGCTCCCCAGGAGTGACGTGCGCCGCTATGTGTAGTGCTGCAGCTCCCCAGGAGTGACGTGCGCCGCCATGTGTAGTGCTGCAGCTCCCCAGGAGTGACGTGTGCCGCCATGTGTAGTGCTGCAGCTCCCCAGGAGTGACGTGCGCCGCCATGTGTAGTGCTGCAGCTCCCCAGGAGTGACGTGCGCCGCCATGTGCAGTGCTGCAGCTCCCCAGGAGTGACGTGCGCCGCCATGTGTAGTGCTGCAGCTCCCCAGGAGTGACGTGCGCCGCCATGTGCAGTGCTGCAGCTCCCCAGGAGTGACGTGCGCCGCTATGTGTAGTGCTGCAGCTCCCCAGGAGTGACGTGCGCCGCCATGTGTAGTGCTGCAGCTCCCCAGGAGTGACGTGTGCCGCCATGTGTAGTGCTGCAGCTCCCCAGGAGTGACGTGCGCCGCCATGTGTAGTGCTGCAGCTCCCCAGGAGTGACGTGCGCCGCCATGTGCAGTGCTGCAGCTCCCCAGGAGTGACGTGCGCCGCCATGTGTAGTGCTGCAGCTCCCCAGGAGTGACGTGCGCCGCCATGTGTAGTGCTGCAGCTCCCCAGGAGTGATGTGCGCCGCCATGTGTAGTGCTGCAGCTCCCCAGGAGTGACGTGCGCCGCCATGTGCAGTGCTGCAGCTCCCCAGGAGTGACGTGCGCCGCTATGTGTAGTGCTGCAGCTCCCCAGGAGTGACGTGCGCCGCCATGTGTAGTGCTGCAGCTCCCCAGGAGTGACGTGTGCCGCCATGTGTAGTGCTGCAGCTCCCCAGGAGTGACGTGCGCCGCCATGTGTAGTGCTGCAGCTCCCCAGGAGTGACGTGTGCCGCCATGTGTAGTGCTGCAGCTCCCCAGGAGTGACGTGTGCCGCCATGTGTAGTGCTGCAGCTCCCCAGGAGTGACGTGCGCCGCCATGTGTAGTGCTGCAGCTCCCCAGGAGTGACGTGCGCCGCCATGTGCAGTGCTGCAGCTCCCCAGGAGTGACGTGCGCCGCCATGTGTAGTGCTGCAGCTCCCCAGGAGTGACGTGCGCCGCCATGTGTAGTGCTGCAGCTCCCCAGGAGTGACGTGTGCCGCTATGTGTAGTGCTGCAGCTCCCCAGGAGTGATGTGCGCCGCCATGTGTAGTGCTGCAGCTCCCCAGGAGTGACGTGCGCCGCCATGTGCAGTGCTGCAGCTCCCCAGGAGTGACGTGCGCCGCTATGTGTAGTGCTGCAGCTCCCCAGGAGTGACGTGCGCCGCCATGTGTAGTGCTGCAGCTCCCCAGGAGTGACGTGTGCCGCCATGTGTAGTGCTGCAGCTCCCCAGGAGTGATGTGCGCCGCCATGTGTAGTGCTGCAGCTCCCCAGGAGTGACGTGCGCCGCCATGTGCAGTGCTGCAGCTCCCCAGGAGTGACGTGCGCCGCCATGTGTAGTGCTGCAGCTCCCCAGGAGTGACGTGCGCCGCCATGTGTAGTGCTGCAGCTCCCCAGGAGTGACGTGCGCCGCTATGTGCAGTGCTGCAGCTCCCCAGGAGTGACGTGCGCCGCTATGTGCAGTGCTGCAGCTCCCCAGGAGTGACGTGCGCCGCTATGTGTAGTGCTGCAGCTCCCCAGGAGTGACGTGCGCCGCCATGTGCAGTGCTGCAGCTCCCCAGGAGTGACGTGCGCCGCTATGTGTAGTGCTGCAGCTCCCCAGGAGTGACGTGCGCCGCCATGTGTAGTGCTGCAGCTCCCCAGGAGTGACGTGCGCCGCCATGTGTAGTGCTGCAGCTCCCCAGGAGTGACGTGCGCCGCCATGTGCAGTGCTGCAGCTCCCCAGGAGTGACGTGCGCCGCCATGTGTAGTGCTGCAGCTCCCCAGGAGTGACGTGCGCCGCCATGTGTTGTGCTGCAGCTCCCCATGAGTGACGTGCGCCGCTATGTGCAGTGCTGCAGCTCCCCAGGAGTGACGTGCGCCGCTATGTGCAGTGCTGCAGCTCCCCAGGAGTGACGTGCGCCGCTATGTGTAGTGCTGCAGCTCCCCAGGAGTGACGTGCGCCGCTATGTGCAGTGCTGCAGCTCCCCAGGAGTGACGTGCGCCGCTATGTGTAGTGCTGCAGCTCCCCAGGAGTGACGTGCGCCGCCATGTGTAGTGCTGCAGCTCCCCAGGAGTGACGTGCGCCGCCATGTGTAGTGCTGCAGCTCCCCAGGAGTGACGTGCGCCGCCATGTGTAGTGCTGCAGCTCCCCAGGAGTGACGTGCGCCGCCATGTGCAGTGCTGCAGCTCCCCAGGAGTGACGTGAGCCGCCATGTGTAGTGCTGCAGCTCCCCAGGAGTGACGTGCGCCGCCATGTGCAGTGCTGCAGCTCCCCAGGAGTGATGTGCGCCGCCATGTGTAGTGCTGCAGCTCCCCAGGAGTGACGTGAGCTGCCATGTGTAGTGCTGCAGCTCCCCAGGAGTGACGTGCTCCGCCATGTGTAGTGCTGCAGCTCCCCAGGAGTGACGTGCGCCGCCATGTGTAGTGCTTCAGCTCCCCAGGAGTGACGTGCGCCGCCATGTGTAGTGCTGCAGCTCCCCAGGAGTGACGTGCGCCGCCATGTGTAGTGCTGCAGCTCCCCAGGAGTGACGTGCGCCGCCATGTGTAGTGCTGCAGCTCCCCAGGAGTGACGTGCGCCGCCATGTGTAGTGCTGCAGCTCCCCAGGAGTAACGTGCGCCGCAATGTGTAGTGCTGCAGCTCCCCAGGAGTGACGTGCGCCGCCATGTGTAGTGCTGCAGCTCCCCAGGAGTGACGTGCGCCGCCATGTGTAGTGCTGCAGCTCCCCAGGAGTGACGTGCGCCACCATGTGCAGTGCTGGAGTGACATGCGCCGCTATGTGCAGTGCTGCAGCTCCCCAGGAGTGACGTGCGCCGCTATGTGCAGTGCTGCAGCTCCCCAGGAGTGACGTGTGCCGTCATGTGTAGTGCTGCAGCTCCCCAGGAGTGACGTGCGCCGCTATGTGCAGTGCTGCAGCTCCCCAGGAGTGACGTGCGCCGCTATGTGCAGTGCTGCAGCTCCCCAGGAGTGACGTGCGCCGCCATGTGCAGTGCTGCAGCTCCCCAGGAGTGACATGCGCCGCCATGTGTAGTGCTGCAGCTCCCCAGGAGTGACGTGTGCCGCTATGTGCAGTGCTGCAGCTCCCCAGGAGTGACGTGCGCCGCTATGTGCAGTGCTGCAGCTCCCCAGGAGTGACGTGCGCCGCCATGTGTAGTGCTGCAGCTCCCCAGGAGTGACGTGCGCCGCCATGTGTAGTGCTGCAGCTCCCCAGGAGTGACGTGCGCCGCCATGTGTAGTGCTGCAGCTCCCCAGGAGTGACGTGCTCCGCCATGTGTAGTGCTGCAGCTCCCCAGGAGTGACTTGCGCCCATGCAGTGTAACAGGGAGGACATCCCGTCCGGTGACATACTGTAGCCTTGAAAAGTTTTATTTTTCCTCAGTGAGAAAAACAAAATAGCAATCTAGCAAGTAGCCTTCCGTCACCAGCCTCCGCTTCCCTGGACCGGCCGGGGATACTAGCGGAAGTGTGTGCGGGTAATGACACCAGGTGCAGAGGAGGCGAGGAGACTGGGGCGGGGGGCGGGCTGTCACCTACGGTACGCAGCCACAGTACACAGCCACCGCCGCCCACTACTACTGAGTGACAGCAAACGTTGTATCCGTACAGGACAGCAGGTATTTTTCAGTGCGCCCCGAGACCGCTGGCTCCCCCAAGCCACAGCTGGGGCTGCCACACCATAGTTACACCACTGCCTGGAGCCAGCCTGTGCGGTGTCTGACGTCATACGCCAGCACCACATAGTGCCCACTGAGTAGTGCAGCCCACCGCACTCCCCCCTTGTCCACCGGCACAGGTGCTATGGCGGTATATCTGGCATGTTAGGGGGCATTTATGTACCTGGCACTGCTGGGGGGCATATCCTGTGTATCTGGCACTGTGAGGGCATTTATGTACCTGGCACTGCTGGGGGGCTTATCCTGTGTATCTGGCACTGCTGGTGGGGACATCCTGTGTAGCTGGCACTGCTGGGGGTCATATCCTGTGTAGCTGGCACTGTTGGGGGGCATATCCTGTGTAGCTTGCACTGTTGGGGGGCATATCCTGTGTAGCTGGCACTGCTGGGCGGCATATCCTGTGTAGCTGGCACTGCTGGGGGGCTTATCCTGTGTATCTGGCACTGCTGGGGGGCATATCCTGTGTAGCTGGCACTGCTGGGGGGCATATCATGTGTAGCTGGCACTGCTGGGGGGGGGGCATATCCTGTGTTTCTGGCACTGCTGGGGGGCTTATCCTGTGTATCTGGCACTGCTGAGGGGCTTATCCTGTGTAGCTGGCACTGCTGGGGGGCATAACCTGTGTAGCTGGCACTGCTGGGGGCATATCCTGTGTAGCTGGCACTGCTGGGGGGCACATCCTGTGTAGCTGGCACTGCTGGGGGGCTTATCCTGTGTAGCTGGCACTGCTGGGGGGCATAACCTGTGTAGCTGGCACTGCTGGGGGGCATATCCTGTGTAGCTGGCACCGCTGGGGGGCACATCCTGTGTAGCTGGCACTGCTAAGGGGCATAACCTGTGTAGCTGGCACTGCTGGGGGGGCATATCCTGTGTAGCTGGCACTGCTGGGGGGGGGGGCATATCCTGTGTAGCTGGCACTGCTGGGGGGCTTATCCTGTGTAGCTGGCACTGCTGGGGGGCACATCCTGTGTAGCTGGCACTGCTGGGGGGCATAACCTGTGTAGCTGGCACTGCTGGGGGGCACATCCTGTGTAGCTGGCACTGCTGGGGGGCACATCCTGTGTAGCTGGCACTGCTGGGGGGCACATCCTGTGTAGCTGGCACTGCTGGGGGGCACAACCTGTGTAGCTGGCACTGCTGGGGGGCACATCCTGTGTAGCTGGCACTGCTGGGGGGCACATCCTGTGTAACTGGCACTGCTGGGGGGCACATCCTGTGTAGCTGGCACTGCTGGGGGGGCATATCCTGTGTAGCTGGCACTGCTGGGGGGGCATATCCTGTGTAGCTGGCACTGCTGGGGGGCATATCCTGTGTAGCTGGCACTGTTGGGGGGCATATCCTGTGTAGCTGGCACTGTTGGGGGGCATATCCTGTGTAGCTGGCACTGCTGGGGGGCATATCCTGTGTAGCTGGCACTGTTGGGGGGCATATCCTGTGTAGCTGGCACTGTTGGGGGGCATATCCTGTGTAGCTGGCACTGCTGGGGGCACATCCTGTGGAGCTGGCACTGCTGGGGGGCATATCCTGTGTAGCTGGCACTGCTGGGGGGGGCATATCCTGTGTAGCTGGCACTGCTGGGGGGGGCATATCATGTGTAGCTGGCACTGCTGGGGGGCTTATCCTGTGTAGCTGGCACTGCTGGGGGGCACATCCTGTGTAGCTGGCACTGCTGGGGGGCATAACCTGTGTAGCTGGCACTGCTGGGGGGCACATCCTGTGTAGCTGGCACTGCTGGGGGGCACATCCTGTGTAGCTGGCACTGCTGGGGGGCACATCCTGTGTAGCTGGCACTGCTGGGGGGCACAACCTGTGTAGCTGGCACTGCTGGGGGGCACATCCTGTGTAGCTGGCACTGCTGGGGGGCACATCCTGTGTAGCTGGCACTGCTGGGGGGCATAACCTGTGTAGCTGGCACTGCTGGGGGGCATAACCTATGTAGCTGGCACTGCTGGGGGGGCACATCCGCTGTAGCTGGCACTGCTGGGGGGCACATCCTGTGTAGCTGGCACTGCTGGGGGGCATAACCTGTGTAGCTGGCACTGCTGGGGGGCATATCCTGTGTAGCTGGCACTGCTGGGATGCATATCGGATGGTATGATCTATTCTAGACACTGTGTTGTGTATTTGCTAAGATGGGAGTTCCGTGGAAGAAGAGGTGTGGCTATAACAGCCAATCAAATTCTACTTATTTATTTAGCACCTTCTAGAAGACAAGAGATATAATATTATTGGTTGCTATGGGCAACATCCCATGTACAATACAGCTCCCTTCTCGGTACATTTCCCCCTCACTGTGAGCCCTCCGGATACTGCAATGACTGTACATGACGGCTCATGGCTGCCACCTGCTGACGCGCTCAGGGATTGCAGCCTCCACTCATTTGTTGGCGCTGGGGTACATGACGGCTCATGGCTGCCACCTGCTGACATGCTCAGGGATTGCAGCCTCCACTCATTTGTTGAGGCTGGGGTCACCTAAGGGGTAATAACGGGGGCGAGTGCTCCTCCTCTGCTGTAGCATTCTGTGCACGCCACATGCTTTGGTTCAAAATTGAAAAATGAATCGGTAAAAATATCTTAAATGACTGTATGCGAAATCATTTGCATCACAAACCCCGAAATTCATATTCCAGACAGCAGGAAGATCAGAACCGGGGCTCAGGGGTGGATTGCCAATGTCCCCTAATTACCCATGTCCCCCTGTAGCCAATGTCCCCTAATTACCCATGTCCCCCTGTAGCCCATGTCCCCTAATTACCCATGTCCCCCTGTAGCCCATGTCCCCTAATTACCCATGTCCCCCTGTAGCCCATGTCCCCTAATTACCCATGTCCCCCTGTAGCCCATGTCCCCTAATTACCCATGTCCCCCTGTAGCCCATGTCCCCTAATTACCCATGTCCCCCTGTAGCCAATGTCCCCCTAATTACCCATGTCCCCCTGTAGCCAATGTCCCCTAATTACCCATGTCCCCCTGTAGCCAATGTCCCCTAATTACCCATGTCCCCCTGTAGCCAATGTCCCCTAATTACCCATGTCCCCCTGTAGCCAATGTCCCCTAATTACCCATGTCCCCCTGTAGCCAATGTCCCCTAATTACCCATGTCCCCCTGTAGCCAATGTCCCCTAATTACCCATGTCCCCCTGTAGCCAATGTCCCCTAATTACCCATGTCCCCCTATAGCCAATGTCCCCTATAGCCAATGTCCCCTAATTACCCATGTCCCCCTGTAGCCAATGTCCCTTAATTACCCATGTCCCCCTGTAGCCAATGTCCCCTAATTACCCATGTCCCCCTGTAGCCCATGTCCCCTAATTACCCATGTCCCCCTATAGCCAATGTCCCCTATAGCCAATGTCCCCTAATTACCCATGTCCCCCTGTAGCCAATGTCCCCTAATTACCCATGTCCCCCTGTAGCCAATGTCCCCTAATTACCCATGTCCCCCTGTAGCCAATGTCCCCTAATTACCCATGTCCCCCTGTAGCCAATGTCCCCTAATTACCCATGTCCCCCTGTAGCCAATGTCCCCTAATTACCCATGTCCCCCTGTAGCCAATGTCCCCTAATTACCCATGTCCCCCTGTAGCCAATGTCCCCTAATTACCCATGTCCCCCTATAGCCAATGTCCCCTATAGCCAATGTCCCCTAATTACCCATGTCCCCCTGTAGCCAATGTCCCCTAATTACCCATGTCCCCCTATAGCCAATGTCCCCTATAGCCAATGTCCCCTAATTACCCATGTCCCCCTGTAGCCAATGTCCCTTAATTACCCATGTCCCCCTGTAGCCAATGTCCCCTAATTACCCATGTCCCCCTGTAGCCCATGTCCCCTAATTACCCATGTCCCCCTATAGCCAATGTCCCCTAATTACCCATGTCCCCCTGTAGCCAATGTCCCCTAATTACCCATGTCCCCCTGTAGCCAATGTCCCCCTAATTACCCATGTCCCCCTGTAGCCAATGTCCCCCTAATTACCCATGTCCCCCTATAGCCAATGTCCCCTAATTACCCATGTCCCCCTATAGCCAATGTCCCCTAATTACCCATGTCCCCCTGTAGCCAATGTCCCCTAATTACCCATGTCCCCCTGTAGCCAATGTCCCCTAATTACCCATGTCCCCCTATAGCCAATGTCCCCTATAGCAGAAGTGGAAGTAAGGAACTACAGCGTACCTTTATAAAATATGTTGTCAGTGCCCCGTACACCCCGTACCCCGTACACCCCGCATCCCCTCCTGCCGCTGCTGAGAGGAGTAGAACGGAAAGCAGCACTGCACCTTCCCCCGCCCCTCCCGCATCTCTCGGACATTTCAAATGCAGTGATTGGCTGCCAGGCCGTGAGCTCCGATTGGCTCACAAGTCGACATGCCATATTTAAAATGGGAGAGGGGATGTGATATTTGGCCAGGACCCTGTGACTTGTGGTATACCCCCACTGTGCACTGACACCGTTTGCAGCACCGAGCCGCCATGATCACCAGGAGTGAACACTGACAAAGTGAGCAGGTATGGCAATAGGGTCCACCTAACTGCCAAGGTACCCCCTCCCCTGGTGCATGAGAGCAGGAGGCTGGGCTATGAGGCATGATAGGGGTATGTGGGCAACACGGCGTCAGCGACTCCCCAGTGGTGGAAGTTACGGTTCAGGAGAGCAGGAAGCTGGGTAGTGATAGGGGTGTGTCGGCATAAGGGGGACTAAAGAGGAGGGTGGGAGACACTGTGCAGCTTCTGCCAGTGGGTGAGGGTCCAGCGTGGCAGCATAGGAGTACAGGACGTTGCCCCTGAGTCAGTGTCTCCTCCTACTGGGTGGGAGTTAGGGTGCATGAGAGCAGGAGGCTGGGTGGTAAAGCATGATAGGGGAATGTGGGCAACACAGGGTGAGCGGCTCCCCACTGGCGGAGGTCACGACACAGGAAAACAGGAGGCTGGGTAGTGATAGGGGTGTGTGGGCATAAGGGGGACTAAAGAGGAGGGTGGGGGACACTGTGCAGCTTCTGCCAGTGGGTGAGGGTCCAGCGTGTCAGCACAGGAGTACAGGACGGTGGCCCTGAGTCAGTGTCTCCTCCTACTAGGTGGGAGTTAGGGTGCATGAGAGCAGGAGGCTGGGCTATGAGGCATGATAGGGGTATGTGGGCAACACGGCGTCAGCGACTCCCCAGTGGTGGAAGTTACAATTCAGGAGAGCAGGAAGCTGGGTAGGGATAGGGGTGTGTGGGCAAACGGGGGACTAAAGAGGAGGGTGGGGGACACTGTGCAGCTTCTGCCAGTGGGTGAGGGTCCAGCGTGGCAACACAGGAGTACAGGACGGTGCCCCTGAGTCAGTGTCTCCTCCTACTGGGTGGGAGTTAGGGTGCATGAGAGCAGGAGGCTGGGCTATGAGGCATGATAGGGGTATGTGGGCAACACAGCGTCAGCGACTCCCCAGTGGTGGAAGTTACGGTTCAGGAGAGCAGGAAGCTGGGTAGTGATAGGGTTGTGTGGGCATACGGGGGACTAATATTTTTATAATATAGTTGCCGGTTCTTGTGTATTTTGGCGGCGCCCATCGCATCGCATACCATAACACATACGATGGTATGCGATGCGACGCGATATCGTACGATAGTGCACGATGGCATACAATTTTGAAATTGTATGCCATTGTACATGGCATACGATGCCATACGATGCGATGCGATGCGATTAAACATTGTATAAGCACCCTAATGGGTGCTTATACAATGTTAAGCACCCAAATGGGTGCTTACAATGTTAAATGCACCCCCACGCCACCCCCCACTATAAACGTGAACCCGAAGCGTGGCGAGCGCAGCGAGCCCGCTCGGGGCGGCGGTACGCGTCCTACGACCTTTTCATACCCCCACTATCCACGTCGGCGTGGAGTTGAGAATAGAATAGTGTGGCGAGCGCAGCGAGCCACCGTGCCCGAAGCGTGGCGAGCGCAGCGAGCCCCGCGAGGGGACGCGGATACCTTCACAGGTAAATGCGTCCCCTCGCGGGCTTCACAGGTGTCCGCGTCGCCACGGACACCTGTGAAGCCCGCGAGGGGACGCGGATACCTGTGAAGGTATCCGCGTCCCCTCGCGGGGCTCGCTGCGCTCGCCACGCTTCGGGCTCGGTGGCTCGCTGCGCTCGCCACACTATTCTATTCTCAACTCCACGCCGACGTGGATAGTGGGGGTATGAAAAGGTCGTAGGACGCGTACCGCCGCCCCTCGCGGGCTCGCTGCGCTCGCCACGCTTCGGGTTCACGTTTATAGTGGGGGGTGGCGTGGGGGTGCATTTAACATTGTAAGCACCCATTTGGGTGCTCAAAAGCACCCTTTAGGGTGCTTATACGATTTTTGGTCGTATAGGGGGTCAAAATCGCGTCGCATCGCATCGCATGCCATCGGGTGCATGGCATGCGATGCGATGCGATCTGTTCGTCGAACGACGGACATCGGGGGCGCCGCCAAAATACACAAGTACCTAGTTGCCTGCAGGGGATCAGATCGTGCGCTCACATGGGGCAGCTGCCAGCCATCCTCAGGACCGCGGGAGCAGCTGCGTGCGGCCGCGCATGTGCACCAGCCTTTTCCGTGGACATTTTTACTTTGGTGAGAGCTGAGGCTGGCGGCGGCCATCTTTAAGTTGGGCAAAATGCTGCGGCCGCTGACCGCGGAGGTGACGGTTTATGCGGTCCGCGGCCCAGCAAGGGGTTGTGCGGCCCCTTCATACTTGTAATGGGCACGGCCAACTGGGAAATGGCCCGGTTTCCCGGTGGGCCAATCCGCCCCTGATTACATATGTACGCTGCACAGTACTACCAAATAATTAATAGGTTGAGGCAGGGGTTCAACAATGGCGCCGTCCGTCTGCTGCCGGACTTGTCACAATGCCAACCACCGTAGCCGCTGCCGGTTGAGAGGGAGATCCCGGTCGTCACCGGCCCTCTGGTAAGTGATTTCTCCCTCTCTCAGCACCGCTCTCTGTTGCTGCTATGCTGCGTAACTCTGCTGTAATATTTATCCTCCTCAACAACTGCCCGCCAGCCGTTAACGGCTGTTTCCGGATATATATTTCTCCTCGCGCTCCCTTTTGCCCGCTCTCCCCGCGAGCATAAAACCTATCAGCAGGGACATTGTGATGGCCCTAGTATGAAATCCATACATACATATTGAATGTTCCCCCACGGGATGACACATATTTAAAACAACTTCAAGTACTTTATATTAAGGATAACTAGAATGCAGGGCCGGCGCCACCACTAGGCAGCTCTAGGCATTTGCCTAGGGCGCCGGCACCTGGAGGGCGGCAGTTCGCCCCTCACCCCCAGCGACCTGTGGAAAAAACTTGCGTCCCGGCGTCCCTGCAGTGCTGGGGCGGCGCGGGAAGCGCTAGTTATTTTCTATTCACTGCAGGGACCCCGCCGGCCGCAGCCAGCTTTATACACATGACGGCGCCGCAGGTACCCCTACGGCACGGACACCCCTGACCGCCCCAGTACTGCAGGGACGCCGGGGCCGCAAGTTTTTTCCACAGGTACCACTCCCCCCGGCACCGGGGCGCCCCCACCCCGACTCGCCTGGGGCGCTCCGGTGCCTTGCACCGGCCCTGCTAGAATGGCATTATATGCCTGTATATTTCTGTATACATATACACATGCCATGTATATGAGGTTATCACACTTTGTACCCCCTATAGCCAATGTCCCCTGTAACCAGTTTCCCCCTCTAAGCAATGTCCCCCTATAGCCAATAAGCAATGTTAAATCCTATTATTTAGTAAACCAATGGACAATAAGTCAGTTACGCTGTTTACATAGTGCTCCGAAAACCCTGTTACCCTTTATTCCTAACTACGGGTGTAACCAAACATAGCGCCATGTAGCGCACCTTCCCAGCGCTCGTGGCGCTATAGTAATACCCTTATGGTGGTATCTGTAGCAATAACAGCGCACTCACACAATCGGTAATATATCTCAGGGAGCGTCTCTGATGCGGCATCAGCTCTCAGTATAATTCAGACAACAATGTTGGGTCCAAGGGTCCAAACCCGTAACCATGTATTTAGTCCCCAGCGGACACATGGGGGTAACAAAATAGTACAATATTACAAAATACACATCACAGATACAATCTTATAATATCAACTAACAAGGGAAACAAACATAAGTACAATCAGCTGTAATACAACCACACCAATACAAAGAGCAAAGGTGGCCATACGTCAGAAAGACCGGTCTTATTGTGGCCATACGTCAGAAAGACCGGTCTTATTATGGCCATACGTCAGAAAGACCGGTCTTATTATGGCCATACGTCAGAAAGACCGGTCTTAAGGTGGCCATACGTCAGAAAGATCGGTCTTAGGGTGGCCATATGTCAGAAAGACCGGCCTTAAGGTGGCCATACATCAGAACGACCGGCCTTAAGGTGGCCATACGTCAGAAAGACCGGTCTTAAGGTGGCCATATGTCAGAAAGACCGGTCTTAGGTTGGCTATATGTCAGAAAGACCGGTCTTAAGGTGGCCATACGTCAGAAAGACCGGTCTTAGGTTGGCTATATGTCAGAAAGACCGGTCTTAAGTCCAACTTTCCCTTCAACTCCCCGGCAGTCATCGTGGTTTTTGGACACACAATGTACTCACAATCTGTCATATAACCAGGTGAGATTGTACGATTGGGTACAATATCTTTCTGATGTATGGGGGCCTTAACAGTTACCGTCATCACTCGATAGCGCCTTCCCGGACCAGGGACTGTGTTCAAGGTGTGAGCACAGCGTTTTGAGTTTATAGGGATTAGACAATAAGGTCTTGAAGGTCTTCCATTGGCCAAGGGGTCAGTTCTCACCTCTTCTGATTGGCACAGTGAAGATGCACAGCTGTCTTTGTTCTATGCTTGTCACCTTGTCCTAGAGGTCCTGCTGTGCCAGTGGTTCAAACTGGCAAGTGCCCCCCTGTCATTTATATATATATACTTTTACTTTTATACCCCGGACATGCTGGGCTGTCTGTCAGTCAGCCTGTAAGCCCTCTCTTATTGGCCAGGATCTGTCCGGATTGGCTCCCCTGCACACATGATCTGTGGAGCGCATACACTGCCCGCCACTGAACAGCCAACATGCATACACTGCCCGCCACTGAACAGCACAGCCTGGGGACGGGGCCCGGGAGACACATGCTGGCCAGCCCAGCTGTGACAACAAGCATGGAACCCCCATGGCCTCAAGCACGATACTCCTGGCAACTAGCATGTAGGTAATATACACATATGTGATATAAATATTTAATAGGCATTACATTGTGGAGCATAATGTGAAGTGGACATTATGGTGTGGGGCATAATGTGTAATGGGCATCAAGGCATATGGTGTAATAGGTAATGGCATTACGGAGTGGCTGCATAATGTGTAATGGGCATCACAGTGTAAGACATAATGTGTAATGGGCATTAGAGCATGTGGTATACTGTGTAATGGGCTTTACTGAGAGTAGCATAATGTGGCCACGCCCCTATTGTCATGTAGCCACTCCTCTAGTTTCATGACCACGGCCGTCACTTTTGGCTTGGGCTTATAGTACCAATAATATATCATTTATATTTGTATCACTGGGTACAGTGACCCTTTGAGGCCATACACCCTTTTCTAGAAACCTGCAATGTCCCCCTCTAACCAATGTCCCCCTTTAACCAGTGTCTCCCTCTAACCAATATCCCCCTCTAAGCAATGTCTCACAGTCCCTCTATAACCAATATCCTACTATAACCAGTGTCCCCCTATAACCAATTCCACCTTACAACAAATTTCCCCCTATTAGCAGTGTCCCCTTCTAAGTAATGTCCCCTATAACCAATTACATCCTTTAACTGTTATTCCCCTTATAACCATTGCACACCTATAACTAGTGTACCCCTATACCCAATGTCCCCCTTTAACCAATGTCCACCTCTAAGCAATATATCCTAAAACCAATGTCTTCCTATAACACACCACCCATATTATACATGTCACCCCCCAAAAGCGTTCCTCCTCCCCATTCCTGTAACTGATCCCATAGATTTCCGGGCTGTGATATGTAATAAGTAAACATGACCCAGGGTCCGGGAATCACCAGACGTGAGCACACAGGAGATCACAGGGGTCATGGTGACTACGCCGGCAGCCAAAATTACAGAGAGGAAGGAGGTATAGTGAGGTACGCACACAACCGCCTGGGTGTGAGGGGCGTCAGCCAACATTACAGAGAGGAAAGGAGGTATAGTGAGGTGCGCACACAACCGGGCTAGGCGTGAGGGGTTTCAGCCAATATTACAGAGAGGAAAGGAGGTATAGTGAGGTGCGCACACAACCGGGCTAGGCGTGAGGGGCATCAGCCAACATTACACAGAGGAAAGGAGGTATAGTGAGGTGCGTACACAACCTCGCTAGGTGTGAGGGGCGTCAGACAACATTACATAGAGGAAAGGAGGTATAGTGAGGTGCGCACACAACCGCGCAAGGCGTGAGGGGCGTCAGCCAACATTACACAGAGGAAAGGAGGTATAGTGAGGTGCGCAAACAACCGCGCTAGGTGTGAGGGGCGTCAGCCAACATTACACAGAGGAAAGGAGGTATAGTGAGGTGCGCACACAACCGCGCTAGGTGTGAGGGGTGTCAGCCAACATTACAGGGAGGAAAGGAGGTATAGTGAGGAGCGCACACAACCGCGCTAGGTGTGAGGGGCGTCAGCCAACATTACACAGAGGAAAGGAGGTATAGTGAGGTGCGCAAACAACCGCACTAGGCATGAGGGGCATCAGCCAACATTACACAGAGGAAAGGAGGTATAGTGAGGTGCGCACACAACCTCGCTAGGTGTGAGGGGCGTCAGCCAACATTACACAGAGGAAAGGAGGTATAGTGAGGTGCGCACACATCCGCGCTAGGTGTGAGGGGCGTCAGCCAACATTACACAGAGGAAAGGAGGTATAGTGAGGTGCGCACACAACCTCGCTAGGCGTGAGGGGTGTCAGCCAACATTACAGAGAGGAAAGGAGGTATAATGAGGTGCGCACACAACCGCGCTAGGTGTGAGGGGCGCCAGCCGACATTACAGAGAGGAAAGGAGGTATAGTGAGGTGCGCACACAACCGCACTAGGTGTGAGGGGCGCCAGCCAACATTACAGAGAGGAAAGGAGGTATAGTGAGGTGCGCACACAACCGCGCTAGGTGTGAGGGGCGTCAGCCGACATTACAGAGTGGAAAGGAGGTATAGTGAGGTGCGCACACAACCGCGCTAGGTGTGAGGGGCGTCAGCCAACATTACACAGAGGAAAGGAGGTATAGTGAGGTGCGCACACAACCGCGCTAGGTGTGAGGGGCGTCAGCCAACATTACACAGAGGAAAGGAGGTATAGTGAGGTGCGCACAGAACCGCGCTAGGTGTGAGGGGCGTCAGACAACATTACACAGAGGAAAGGAGGTATAGTGAGGTGCGCACAGAACCGCGCTAGGTGTGAGGGGCGTCAGACAACATTACACAGAGGAAAGGAGGTATAGTGAGGTACGCACACAACTGCGCTAGGTGTGAGGGGCGTCAGCCAACATTACACAGAGGAAAGGAGGTATAGTGAGGTGCGCACACAACCTCGCTAGGCGTGAGGGGCGTCAGCCAACATTACACAGAGGAAAGGAGGTATAGTGAGGTGCGCACAGAACCGCGCTAGGTGTGAGGGGCGTCAGACAACATTACACAGAGGAAAGGAGGTATAGTGAGGTACGCACACAACTGCGCTAGGTGTGAGGGGCGTCAGCCAACATTACACAGAGGAAAGGAGGTATAGTGAGGTGTGCACACAACCGCGCTAGGCGTGAGGGGCGTCAGCCAACATTACACAGAGGAAAGGAGGTATAGTGAGGTGCGCACACAACCGCGCTAGGTGTGAGGGGCGTCAGCCAACATTACACAGAGGAAAGGAGGTATAGTGAGGTGCGCACACAACCTCGCTAGGTGTGAGGGGCGTCAGACAACATTACAGATAGTAAAAGGAGGTATAGTGAGGTGCGCACACAACCTCGCTAGGCGTGAGGGGCGTCAGCCAACATTACACAGAGGAAAGGAGGTATAGTGAGGTGCGCACACAACCTCGCTAGGCGTGAGGGGTGTCAGCCAACATTACAGAGAGGAAAGGAGGTATAGTTAGGTGCGCACACAACCGCTTGGGTGTGAGGGGCGTCAGCCAACATTACAGAGAGGAAAGGAGGTATAGTGAGGTGCGCACACAACCGCGCTAGGTGTGAGGGGCGTCAGCCAACATTACACAGAGGAAAGGAGGTATAGTGAGGTGCGCACACAACCGCACTAGGTGTGAGGGGCATCAGCCAACATTACAGAGAGGAAAGGAGGTATAGTGAGGTGTGCACACAACCGCGCTAGGCGTGAGGGGCGTCAGCCAACATTACAGAGAGGAAAGGAGGTATAGTGAGGTGCGCACACAACCGCGCTAGGCGTGAGGGGCGTCAGCCAACATTACAGAGAGGAAAGGAGGTATAGTGAGGTGCGCACACAACCGCGCTAGGCGTGAGGGGCGTCAGCCAACATTACACAGAGGAAAGAAGGTATAGTGAGGTGCGCACACAACCGCCTGGGTGTGAGGGGCGTCAGCCAACATTACACAGAGGAAAGGAGGTATAGTGAGGTGCGCACACAAGCGCCTGGGTGTGAGGGGCGTCAGCCAACATTACACAGAGGAAAGGAGGTATAGTGAGGTGCGCACACAACCGCGCTAGGCGTGAGGGGCGTCAGCCAACATTACACAGAGGAAAGGAGGTATAGTGAGGTGCGCACACAACCGCCTGGGTGTGAGGGGCGTCAGCCAACATTACACAGAGGAAAGGAGGTATAGTGAGGTGCGCACACAACCTCGCTAGGCGTGAGGGGTGTCAGCCAACATTACAGAGAGGAAAGGAGGTATAATGAGGTGCGCACACAACTGCGCTAGGTGTGAGGGGCGTTAGCCGACATTACAGAGAGGAAAGGAGGTATAGTGAGGTGCGCACACAACCGCACTAGGTGTGAGGGGCGCCAGCCAACATTACAGAGAGGAAAGGAGGTATAGTGAGGTGCGCACACAACCGCGCTAGGTGTGAGGGGCGTCAGCCGACATTACAGAGAGGAAAGGAGGTATAGTGAGGTGCGCACACAACCGCGCTAGGTGTGAGGGGCGTCAGCCAACATTACACAGAGGAAAGGAGGTATAGTGAGGTGCGCACACAACCGCGCTAGGTGTGAGGGGCGTCAGCCAACATTACACAGAGGAAAGGAAGTATAGTGAGGTGCGCACAGAACCGCGCTAGGTGTGAGGGGCGTCAGACAACATTACACAGAGGAAAGGAGGTATAGTGAGGTACGCACACAACTGCGCTAGGTGTGAGGGGCGTCAGCCAACATTACACAGAGGAAAGGAGGTATAGTGAGGTGTGCACACAACCGTGCTAGGCGTGAGGGGCGTCAGCCAACATTACACAGAGGAAAGGAGGTATAGTGAGGTGCGCACACAATCGCGCTAGGCGTGAGGGGCGTCAGCCAACATTACAGAGAGGAAAGGAGGTATAGTGAGGTGCGCACACAACCTCGCTAGGTGTGAGGGGCGTCAGACAACATTACACAGAGGAAAGGAGGTATAGTGAGGTACGCACACAACTGCGCTAGGTGTGAGGGGCGTCAGCCAACATTACACAGAGGAAAGGAGGTATAGTGAGGTGCGCACACAACCACACTAGGTGTGAGGGGCGCCAGCCAACATTACACAGAGGAAAGGAGGTATAGTGAGGTGCGCAAACAACCGCGCTAGGCGTGAGGGGCATCAGCCAACATTACACGGAGGAAAGGAGGTATAGTGAGGTGCGCACACAACTGCGCTAGGTGTGAGGGGCGCCAGCCAACATTACACAGAGGAAAGGAGGTATAGTGAGGTGCGCAAACAACCGCGCTAGGCGTGAGGGGCATCAGCCAACATTACACGGAGGAAAGGAGGTATAGTGAGGTGCGCACACAACCGCGCTAGGCGTGAGGGGCGCCAGCCAACATTACACAGAGGAAAGGAGGTATAGTGAGGTGCGCACACAACCGCGCTAGGTGTGAGGGGCGTCAGCCGACATTACACAGAGGAAAGGAGGTATAGTGAGGTGCGCACACAACCGCCTGGGTGTGAGGGGCGTCAGCCAACATTACAGAGAGGAAAGGAAGTATAGTGAGGTGCGCACACAACCGCGCTAGGTGTGAGGGGCGTCAGCCAACATTACACAGAGGAAAGGAGGTATAGTGAGGTGCGCACACAACCGCGCTAGGCGTGAGGGGCATCAGCCAACATTACACAGAGGAAAGGTGGTATAGTGAGGTACGCACACAACCGCCTGGGTGTGAGGGGCGTCAGCCAACATTACACAGAGGAAAGGAGGTATAGTGAGGTGCGCACACAACTGCGCTAGGTGTGAGGGGCGTCAGCCAACATTACATAGAGGAAAGGAGGTATAGTGAGGTGCGCACACAACCGCGCTAGGTGTGAGGGGCATCAGCCAACATTACACAGAGGAAAGGAGGTATAGTGAGGTACGCACACAACTGCGCTAGGTGTGAGGGGCGTCAGCCAACATTACACAGAGGAAAGGAGGTATAGTGAGGTGCGCACACAACTGCGCTAGGTGTGAGGGGCGTCAGCCAACATTACACAGAGGAAAGGAGGTATAGTGAGGTGCGCACACAACTGCGCTAGGTGTGAGGGGCGTCAGCCAACATTACATAGAGGAAAGGAGGTATAGTGAGGTGCGCACACAACCGCGCTAGGTGTGAGGGGCATCAGCCAACATTACACAGAGGAAAGGAGGTATAGTGAGGTGCGCACACAACCGCGCTAGGTGTGAGGGGCGTCAGCCAACATTACACAGAGGAAAGGAGGTATAGTGAGGTGCGCACACAACCGCCTGGGTGTGAGGGACGTCAGCCAACATTACAGAGAGGAAAGGAAGTATAGTGAGGTGCGCACACAACCACGCTAGGTGTGAGGGGCGTCAGGCAACATTACACAGAGGAAAGGAGGTATAGTGAGGTGCGCACACAACCGCGCTAGGTGTGAGGGGCATCAGCCAACATTACAGAGAGGAAAAGAAGTATAGTGAGGTGCGCACACAACCTCGCTAGGTGTGAGGGGCGTCAGCCAACGTTACAGAGAGGAAAGGAGGTATAGTGAGGTGCGCACACAACCGCGCTAGGCGTGAGGGGCGTCAGCCAACATTACAGAGAGGAAAAGAAGTATAGTGAGGTGCGCAAACAACCGCGCTAGGCGTGAGGGGCATCAGCCAACATTACACAGAGGAAAGGAGGTATAGTGAGGTGCGCACACAACCTCGCTAGGTGTGAGGGGCGTCAGCCAACATTACACAGAGGAAAGGAGGTATAGTGAGGTGCACACACAACTGCGCTAGGCGTGAGGGGCATCAGCCAACATTACAGAGAGGAAAGGAGGTATAGTGAGGTGCGCACACAACCGCGCTAGGTGTGAGGGGCGTCAGCCAACATTACACAGAGGAAAGGAGGTATAGGCCCTTATTCAGATCTGTGCGGCCGGAGCCGCATACGGTGCTCCGGCCGCACAAACCAATCCCCGCCCACAATACGGATCGCCACGGCCATCCGTACACGGACGGCTGGCGATCCGCATGAAAATGGTGGGGCGTACGCCTCCACCATGGTGGGAGCTGCCCCCTGCATTCGATGGTCTGCGACCATCGAAGGCAGGGCCGCACGCCCCACCAGCTCCCGCAAGCTGAGACCACACGGACAATCGTCCGTGTGAAAGCTTGTATGGGGGCGGAGAACTGACATCCGGCGATGTCAGCTTTCCGCCCCCATCACTGGCGTCATAGCCTCATTACCATGCATACGCCCCGCGTTTGCATGGGAACGCCCATGAAACGCGGGGCGTATGCATAGGGAAATGAGGGTATGAAGCCCCTCACGCCCCTATACGCCCCCTTTGCTTCGTAGAAACTTTATGTGTGGCGATTTCGCCTGCACATGCGCAGATTGACCTCTGCGCATGTGCAGAGTGAAAACATCGGCGGTACGGCCGCACGCGGGCCGTACCGCTCAGTTCAGAATAAGGGCCATAGTGAGGTGTGCACACAACCGCGCTAGGTGTGAGGGGTGTCAGCCAACATTACAGGGAGGAAAGGAGGTATAGTGAGGTGCGCACACAACCGCGCTAGGCGTGAGGGGTGTCAGCCAATATTACAGAGAGGAAAGGAGGTATAGTGAGGTGCGCACACAACCGCCTGGGTGTGAGGGGCGTCAGCCAACATTACACAGAGGAAAGGAGGTATAGTGAGGTGCGCACACAACCGCGCTAGGTGTGAGGGGTGTCAGCCAACATTACAGGGAGGAAAGGAGGTATATTGACGTGCGTACACAACTGCGCTAGGCGTGAGGGGTGTCAGCCAATATTACAGAGAGGAAAGGAGGTATAGTGAGGTGCGCACACAACCGCCTGGGTGTGAGCTATGAGCGGTACCCTCCATGCGCAGCCTCAGCCGGGGTGTGAGCTATGAGTGGTACCCTCCATGTGCAGCCTCAGCAGCGCAGTGTGAGCTATGAGTGGTACCCTCCATGTGCAGCCTCAGCCGGGGTGTGAGCTATGAGCGGTACAGTCCATGCGCAGCCTCAGCCGGGGTGTGAGCTATGAGTGGTTCCCTTCATGCGCAGCCTCAGCCGGGGTGTGAGCTATGAGCGGTACCCTCCATGCGCAGCCTCAGCCGGGGTGTGAGCTATGAGTGGTACTGTCTATGCGCAGCCTCAGCCGGCGTGTGAGCTATGAGCGGTACCCTCCATGTGTGGCCTCAGCCGGGGTGTGAGCTATGAGCGGTTCCCTCCATGCGCGGCCTCAGCCGGGGTGTGAGCTATGAGCGGTTCCCTCCATGCGCGGCCTCAGCCGGGGTGTGAGCTATGAGCGGTACCCTCCATGCGCAGCCTCAGCCAGGGTGTGAGCTATGAGTGGTTCCCTCCATGCGCAGCCTCAGCCCGGGTATGAGCTATGAGTGGTTCCCTCCATGCGCGGCCTCAGCCGGGGTGTGAGCTATGAGCGGTTCCCTCCATGCGCGGCCTCAGCCGGGGTGTGAGCTATGAGCGGTACCCTCCATGCGCAGCCTCAGCCGGGGTGTGAGCTATGAGTGGTTCCCTCCATGCGTGGCCTCAGCTGGGGTGTGAGCTATGAGCGGTTCCCTTCATGCGCAGCCTCAGCCGGGGTGTGAGCTATGAGTGGTTCCCTCCATGCGCAGCCTCAGCCGGGGTGTGAGCTATGAGTGGTATCCTCCATGCGCAGCCTCAGCCGGGGTGTGAGCTATGAGTGGTACCCTCCATGCGCAGCCTCAGCCGCAGTGTGAGCTATGAGCGGTATCCTCCATGCGTGGCCTCAGCCGGGGTGTGAGCTATGAGCGGTTCCCTCCATGCGCAGCCTCAGCCGGGGTGTGAGCTATGAGTGGTTCCCTCCATGCGCAGCCTCAGCCGGGGTATGAGCTATGAGTGGTTCCCTCCATGCGCGGCCTCAGCCGGGGTGTGAGCTATGAGTGGTACAGTCCAGGCTCAGCCTCAGCCGGAGTGTGAGCTATGAGCGGTTCCCTCCATGCGCGGCCTCAGCCGGGGTGTGAGCTATGAGCGGTACACTCCATGCGCAGCCTCAGCCGGGGTGTGAGCTATGAGTGGTACCCTCCATGCGCAGCCTCAGCCGGGGTGTGAGCTATGAGTGGTACCCTCCATGCGCAGCCTCAGCCGGGGTGTACGCAATGAGCGGTACCGTCCATGCGCTGCCTCAGCCGGGGTGTGAGCTATGAGTGGTTCCCTCCATGCGCGGCCTCAGCCGGGGTGTGAGCTATGAGTGGTACAGTCCAGGCTCAGCCTCAGCCGGAGTGTGAGCTATGAGCGGTTCCCTCCATGCGCGGCCTCAGCCGGGGTGTGAGCTATGAGCGGTACACTCCATGCGCAGCCTCAGCCGGGGTGTGAGCTATGAGTGGTTCCCTCCATGCGCAGCCTCAGCCGGGGTGTGAGCTATGAGTGGTACCCTCCATGTGCAGCCTCAGCCGGGGTGTGAGCTATGAGCGGTTCCCTCCATGCGCAGCTTCAGACGGGTGTGAGCTATGAGTTGTTCCCTCCATGCGCAGCCTCAGCCGGGGTGTGAGCTATGAGTGGTTCCCTCCATGCGCAGCCTCAGCCGGGGTATGAGCTATGAGTGGTTCCCTCCATGCGCGGCCTCAGCCGGGGTGTGAGCTATGAGTGGTACAGTCCAGGCTCAGCCTCAGCCGGAGTGTGAGCTATGAGCGGTTCCCTCCATGCGCGGCCTCAGCCGGGGTGTGAGCTATGAGCGGTACTCTCCATGCGCAGCCTCAGCCGGGGTGTGAGCTATGAGTGGTACCCTCCATGCGCAGCCTCAGCCGGGGTGTGAGCTATGAGTGGTACCCTCCATGCGCAGCCTCAGCCGGGGTGTGAGCTATGAGTGGTTCCCTCCATGCGCAGCCTCAGCCGGGGTGTGAGCTATGAGCCGTACCGTCCATGTGCAGCCTCAGCCGGGGTGTGAGCTATGAGTGGTACTCTCCATGCGCAGCCTCAGCCGGGGTGTGAGCTATGAGCCGTACCGTCCATGTGCAGCCTCAGCTGGGGTGTACGCTATGAGCGGTACCGTCCATGCGCTGACTCAGCCGGGGTGTGAGCTATGAGTGGTTCCCTCCATGCGCAGCCTCAGCCGGGGTGTGAGCTATGAGCGGTTCCCTCCATGCGCAGCCTCAGCCGGGGTGTGAGCTATGAGCGGTACAGTCCATGCGCAGCCTCAGCCGGGGTGTGAGCTATGAGCAGTACCCTCCATGCGCGGCCTCAGCCGGGGTGTGAGCTATGAGTGGTACAGTCCATGCGCAGCCTCAGCCGGGGTGTGAGCTATAAGTGGTTCCCTCCATGTGCAGCCTCAGCCGGGGTGTGAGCTATGAGTGGTACCCTCCATGCACAGCCTCAGCCGGGGTGTGAGCTATGAGTGGTACAGTCCATGTGCAGCCTCAGCCGGGGTGTGAGCTATGAGCGGTACCCTCCATGTGCAGCCTCAGCCGGGGTATGAGCTATGAGCGGTTCCCTCCATGCGCAGCTTCAGACGGGTGTGAGCTATGAGTTGTTCCCTCCATACGCAGCCTCAGCCGGGGTGTGAGCTATGAGCGGTTCCCTCCATGCGCATCCTCAGCCGGGTGTGAGCTATGAGTGGTACAGTCCATGTGCAGCCTCAGCCGGGGTGTGAGCTATGAGCGGTACAGTCCATGCGCAGCCTCAGCCGGGGTGTGAGCTATGAGCGGTACAGTCCATGTGCAGCCTCAGCCGGGGTGTGAGCTATGAGCGGTACCCTCCATGCGCAGCCTCAGCCGGGGTGTGAGCTATGAGCGGTACAGTCCATGTGCAGCTTCACCTGGGGTGTGAGCTATGAGCGGTACCCACCATGCGCAGCCTCAGCCAGGGTGTGAGCTATGAGCGGTACCCTCCATGCGCAGCCTCAGCCGGGGTGTGAGCTATGAGTGGTTCCCTCCATGCGCAGCCTCAGCCGGGGTGTGAGCTATGAGCGGTTCCCTCCATGCGCGGCCTTAGCCGGGGTGTGAGCTATGAGTGGTTCCCTCCATGCGCAGCCTCAGCCGGGGTGTGAGCTATGAGTGGTACCCTCCATGTGCAGCCTCACCTGGGGTGTAAGCTATGAGCGGTACCCTCCATGCGCAGCCTCAGCCGGGGTGTGAGCTATGAGCGGTACCCTCCATGCGCAGCCTCAGCCGGGGTGTGAGCTATGAGTGGTACCCTCCATGTGCAGCCTCAGCCGGGGTGTGAGCTATGAGCGGTACCCTCCATGTGCGGCCTCAGCCGGGGTGTGAGCTATGAGTGGTTCCCTCCATGCGCAGTCTCAGCCGGGGTGTGAGCTATGAGTGGTACCCTCCATGCGCAGCCTCAGCCGGGGTGTGAGCTATGAGCGGTACCCTCCATGCGCGGACTCAGCCGGGGTGTGAGCTATGAGCGGTACCCTCCATGTGCAGCATCAGCCGGGGTGTGAGCTATGAGCGGTACCCTCCATGTGCAGCCTCAGCCGGGGTGTGAGCTATGAGTGGTTCCCTCCATGCGCAGCCTCAGCCGGGGTGTGAGCTATGAGTGGTACAGTCCATGCTCTGCCTCAGCCGGGGTGTGAGCTATGAGTGGTACAGTCCATGTGCAGCCTCAGCCAGGGTGTGAGCTATGAGTGGTTCCCTCCATGCGCAGCCTCAGCCGGGGTGTGAGCTATGAGCGGTACCCTCCATGCGCAGCCTCAGCCGGGGTGTGAGCTATGAGCGGTACCCTCCATGTGCAGCCTCAGCCGGGGTGTGAGCTATGAGCGGTACCCTCCATGTGCGACCTCAGCCGGGGTGTGAGCTATGAGTGGTTCCCTCCATGCGCAGCCTCAGCCGGGGTGTGAGCTATGAGTGGTTCCCTCCATGCGCAGCCTCAGCCGGGGTGTGAGCTATGAGCGGTACCCTCCATGCGCAGCCTCAGCCGGGGTGTGAGCTATGAGCGGTACCCTCCATGCGCGGCCTCAGCCGGGGTGTGAGCTATGAGTGGTACAGTCCATGTTCAGCCTCAGCTGGGGTGTGAGCTATGAGCGGTTCCCTCCATGCGCAGCCTCAGCCGGGGTGTGAGCTATGAGTGGTACCCTCCATGTGCAGCCTCAGCCGGGGTGTGAGCTATGAGCGGTACCCTCCATGTGCGGCCTCAGCCGGGGTGTGAGCTATGAGTGGTTCCCTCCATGCGCAGCCTAAGCCGGGGTGTGAGCTATGAGTGGTTCCCTCCATGCGCAGCCTCAGCCGGGGTGTGAGCTATGAGTGGTACCCTCGATGCGCAGCCTCAGCCTGGGTGTGAGCTATGAGTGGTACCCTCCATGTGCAGCCTCAGCCGGGGTGTGAGCTATGAGCAGTATCCTCCATGTGCAGCCTCAGCCGGGGTGTGAGTTATGAGTGGTTCCCTCCATGCGCAGCCTCAGCCGGGGTGTGAGCTATGAGTGGTACAGTCCATGCTCTGCCTCAGCCGGGGTGTGAGCTATGAGTGGTACAGTCCATGTGCAGCCTCAGCCGGGGTGTGAGCTATGAGCGGTTCCCTCCATGCGCAGCATCAGCGGGGGTGTGAGCTATGAGCAGTATCCTCCATGTGCAGCCTCAGCCGGGGTGTGAGCTATGAGCGGTACCCTCCATGCGCAGCCTCAGCCGGGGTGTGAGCTATGAGCGGTACCCTCCATGCGCAGCCTCAGCCGGGGTGTGAGCTATGATCGGTACCCCCCCATGCGCAGCCTAAGTCGGGGTGTGAGCTATGAGCGGTACCCTCCATGCGCAGCCTCAGCCGGGGTGTGAGCTATGAGCGGTACCCTCCATGCGCGGCCTCAGCCGGGGTGTGAGCTATGAGTGGTACAGTCCATGTTCAGCCTCAGCTGGGGTGTGAGCTATGAGCGGTTCCCTCCATGCGCAGCCTCAGCCGGGGTGTGAGCTATGAGTGGTTCCCTCCATGCGCAGCCTCAGCCGGGGTGTGAGCTATGAGTGGTACCCTCCATGCGCGGCCTCAGCCGGGGTGTGAGCTATGAGCGGTACAGTCCATGTGCAGCCTCAGCAGGGGTGTGAGCTATGAGCGGTACCCTCCATGCGCAGCCTCAGCCGGGGTGTGAGCTATGAGCGGTACCCTCCATGCGCAGCCTCAGCCGGGGTGTGAGCTATGAGCGGTACAGTCCATGCGCAGCCTCAGCCGGGGTGTGAGCTATGAGTGGTTCCCTCCATGCGCAGCCTCAGCCGGGGTGTGAGCTATGAGCGGTTCCCTCCATGTGCAGCCTCAGCCGGGGTGTGAGCTATGAGCGGTACAGTCCATGCGCAGCCTCAGCCGGGGTGTGAGCTATGAGTGGTACCCTCCATGCGCAGCCTCAGCCGGGGTGTGAGCTATGAGCGGTATCCTCCATGTGCAGCCTCTGCCGGGGTGTGAGCTATGAGTGGTTCCCTCCATGCGCAGCCTCAGCCGGGGTGTGAGCTATGAGTGGTTCCCTCCATGTGCAGCATCAGCCGGGGTGTGAGCTAGGAAATGAGGTATAGTGAGGTGCGCACACAACCACGCTAGGTGTGAGGGGCGTCAGCCAACATTACACAGAGGAAAGGAGGTATAGTGAGGTGCGCACACAACCGCGCTAGGCGTGAGGGGCGTCAGCCAACATTACAGAGAGGAAAGGAGGTATAGTGAGGTGCACACACAACCGCGCTAGGTGTGAGCTATGAGTGGTACAGTCCATGCTCAGCCTCAGCCGGGGTGTGAGCTATGAGTGGTACAGTCCATGCGCAGCCTCAGCCGGGGTGTGAGCTATGAGTGGTTCCCTCCATGCGCAGCCTCAGCCGGGGTGTGAGCTATGAGTGGTTCCCTCCATGCGCAGCCTCAGCCGGGGTGTGAGCTATGAGTGGTACAGTCCATGCGCAGCCTCAGCCGGGGTGTGAGCTATAAGTGGTTCCCTCCATGCGCAGCCTCAGCCGGGGTGTGAGCTATGAGCGGTTCCCTCCATGCGCAGCCTCAGCCGGGGTGTGAGCTATGACTGGTACCCTCCATGTGCAGCCTCAGCGCAGTGTGAGCTATGAGCGGTTCCCTCCATGCGCAGCCTCAGCCGGGGTGTGAGCTATGAGTGGTTCCCTCCATGCGCAGCCTTAGCCGGGGTGTGAGCTATGAGTGGTTCCGTCCATGCACAGCCTCAGCCGGGGTGTGAGCTATGAGCGGTTCCCTCCATGCGCAGCCTCAGCCGGGGTGTGAGCTATGACTGGTACCCTCCATGTGCAGCCTCAGCAGCGCAGTGTGAGCTATGAGCGGTTCCCTCCATGCGCAGCCTCAGCCGGGGTGTGAGCTATGAGTGGTTCCCTCCATGCACAGCCTCAGCCGGGGTGTGAGCTATGAGTGGTACCCTCCATGCGCAGCCTCAGCCGGGGTGTGAGTTATGAGCGGTTCCCTACATGCGCAGCCTCAGCCGGGGTGTGAGCTATGAGTGGTTCCCTCCATGTGCAGCCTCAGCTGGATTGTGAGCTATGAGTGGTTCCCTCCATGCGCAGCCTCAGCCGCGGTGTGAGCTATGAGTGGTACAGTCCATGTGCAGCCTCAGCCGGGGTGTGAGCTATGAGTGGTACAGTCCATGTGCAGCCTCAGCCGGGGTGTGAGCTATGAGTGGTTCCCTCCATGTGCAGCCTCAGTTGGGGTGTGAGCTATAAGCGGTTCCCTCCATGTGCAGCATCAGCCGGGGTGTGAGCTATGAGCGGTTTCCTCCATGCGCAGCATCAGCCGGGGTGTGAGCTATGAATGGTTCCCTCCATGCGCAGCCTCAGCCGGGGTGTGAGCTATGAGTGGTTCCCTCCATGCGCAGCCTCAGCCGGGGTGTGAGCTATGAGTGGTTCCCACCATGCGCAGCCTCAGCCGGGGTGTGAGCTTTGACTGGTACAGTCCATGCGCAGCATCAGCCGGAGTTTGAGCTATGAGCGGTATAGTCCATGCGCAGCCTCAGCCGGGGTGTGAGCTATGAGCGGTACAGTCCATGCGCAGCCTCAGCCGTAGTATGAGCTATAAGCGGTTCCCTCCATGTGCAGCATCGCCGGGGTGTGAGCTATGAGTGGTTCCCTCCATGCGCAGCCTCAGCCGGGGTGTGAGCTATGAGCGGTTCCCTCCATGCGCAGCATCAGCCGGGGTGTGAGCTATGAGCGGTTCCCTCCATGCGCAGCCTCAGCCGGGGTGTGAGCTATGAGCGGTTCCCTCCATGCGCAGCCTCAGCCGGGGTGTGAGCTATGAGCGGTTCCCTCCATGCGCAGCATCAGCCGGGATGTGAGCTATGAATGGTTCCCTCCATGCGCAGCCTCAGCCGGGGTGTGAGCTATGAGTGGTTACCTCCATGCGCAGCCTCAGCCGGGGTGTGAGCTATGAGTGGTTCCCACCATGCGCAGCCTCAGCCGGGGTGTGAGCTATGAGTGGTACAGTCCATGCGCAGCATCAGCCGGAGTTTGAGCTATGAGCGGTATAGTCCATGCGCAGCCTCAGCCGGGGTGTGAGCTATAAGTGGTATAGTCCATGCGCAGCCTCAGCCGGGGTGTGAGCTATGAGTGGTTCCCTCCATGTGCAGCCTCAGCCGGGGTGTGAGCTATGAGCGGTTCCCTCCATGCGCAGCATCAGCCGGGGTGTGAGCTATGAATGGTTCCCTCCATGCGCAGCCTCAGCCGGGGTGTGAGCTATGAGTGGTTCCCTCCATGCGCAGCCTCAGCCGGGGTGTAAGCTATGAGTGGTTCCCACCATGCGCAGCCTCAGCCGGGGTGTGAGCTATGAGTGGTACAGTCCATGCGCAGCATCAGCCGGAGTTTGAGCTATGAGCGGTATAGTCCATGCGTAGCCTCAGCCGGGGTGTGAGCTATAAGTGGTATAGTCCATGCGCAGCCTCAGCCGGGGTGTGAGCTATGAGTGGTTCCCTCCATGCGCAGCCTCAGCCGTAGTGTGAGCTATAAGTGGTATAGTCCATGCGCAGCCTCAGCCGGGGTGTGAGCTATGAGTGGTTCCCTCCATGTGCAGCCTCAGCCGGGGTGTGAGCTATGAGCGGTATCCTCCATGCACAGCCTCAGCCGGGGTGTGAGCTATGAGTGGTTCCCTCCATGCGCAGCCTCAGCTGGGGTGTGAGCTATGAGTGGTTCCCTCCATGCGCAGCCTCAGCCGGGGCGTGAGCTATGAGCGGTTCCCTCCATGCGCAGCCTCAGCCGGGGTGTGAGCTATGAGTGGTACAGTCCATGTGCAGCCTCAGCCGGGGTGTGAGCTATGAGTGGTTCCCTCCATGCGCAGCCTCAGCCGGGGTGTGAGCTATGAGCGGTAAGCTCCATGTGCAGCCTCAGCGGGGGTGTGAGCTATGAGTGGTTCCCTCCATGTGCAGCCTCAGCCGGGGTGTGAGCTATGAGCGGTTCAGTCCATGCGCAGCCTCAGCCGGGGTGTGAGCTATAAGCGGTTCCCTCCATGTGCAGCCTCAGCCGGGGTGTGAGCTATGAGTGGTACAGTCCATGTGCAGCCTCAGCCGGGGTGTGAGCTATGAGCGGTACCCTCCGTGTGCAGCCTCAGCCGGGGTGTGAGCTATGAGTGGTTCCCTCCATGCGCAGCCTCAGCTGGGGTGTGAGCTATGAGTGGTACCGTCCATGCGCAGCCTCAGCCGCGGTGTGAGCTATGAGCGGTTCCCTCCATGTGCGGCCTCAGCCGGGGCGTGAGCTATGAGCGGTTCCCTCCATGTGCAGCCTCAGCCGGGGTGTGAGCTATGAGTGGTTCCCTCCATGTGCAGCCTCAGCCGGGGTGTGAGCTATGAGCGGTACCCTCCATGTGCGGCCTCAGCCGGGGCGTGAGCTATGAGCGGTTCCCTCCATGTGCAGCCTCAGCCGGGGTGTGAGCTATGAGTGGTTCCCTCCATGTGCAGCCTCAGCCGGGGTGTGAGCTATGAGCGGTACCCTCCATTTGCGGCCTCAGCCGGGGTGTGAGCTATGAGTGGTTCCCTCCATGCGAAGCCTCAGCCGGGGCGTGAGCTATGAGCGGTACCCTCCATGTGCGGCCTCAGCCGGGGCGTGAGCTATGAGTGGTTCCCTCCATGTGCAGCCTCAGCCGGGGTGTGAGCTATGAGTGGTTCCCTCCATGTGCAGCCTCAGCCGGGGTGTGAGCTATGAGCGGTACCCTCCATTTGCGGCCTCAGCCGGGGTGTGAGCTATGAGTGGTTCCCTCCATGCGCAGCCTCAGCCGGGGCGTGAGCTATGAGCGGAACCCTCCATGCGCAGCCTCAGCCGGGGTGTGAGCTATGAGTGGTTCCCTCCATGTGCAGCCTCAGCCGGGTGTGAGCTATGAGTGGTTCCCTCCATGTGCAGCCTCAGCCGGGGTGTGAGCTATGAGCGGTACAGTCCATGTGCAGCCTCAGCCGGGGTGTGAGCTATGAGCGGTACCCTCCATGCGCAGCCTCAGCCGGGGTGTGAGCTATGAGTGGTTCCCTCCATGTGCAGCCTCAGCCGGGTGTGAGCTATGAGTGGTTCCCTCCATGTGCAGCCTCAGCCGGGGTGTGAGCTATGAGCGGTACAGTCCATGTGCAGCCTCAGCCGGGGTGTGAGCTATGAGTGGTACCCTCCATGCGCAGCCTCAGCCGGGGTGTGAGCTATGAGCGGTACCCTCCATGCGCAGCCTCAGCCGGGGTGTGAGCTATGAGCGGTTCCCTCCATGCGCAGCCTCAGCCTGGGTGTAAGCTATGAGTGGTTCCCTCCATGTGCAGCCTCAGCCGGGGTGTGAGCTATGAGCGGTACCCTCCATTTGCGGCCTCAGCCGGGGTGTGAGCTATGAGTGGTTCCCTCCATGCGCAGCCTCAGCCGGGGCGTGAGCTATGAGCGGTTCCCTCCATGCGCAGCCTCAGCCGGGGTGTGAGCTATGAGTGGTTCCCTCCATGCGCAGCCTCAGCCGGGGTGTGAGCTATGAGCGGTAAGCTCCATGTGCAGCCTCAGCGGGGGTGTGAGCTATGAGTGGTTCCCTCCATGTGCAGCCTCAGCCGGGGTGTGAGCTATAAGCGGTTCAGTCCATGCGCAGCCTCAGCCGGGGTGTGAGCTATAAGCGGTTCCCTCCATGTGCAGCCTCAGCCGGGGTGTGAGCTATGAGTGGTACAGTCCATGTGCAGCCTCAGCCGGGGTGTGAGCTATGAGCGGTACCCTCCGTGTGCAGCCTCAGCCGGGGTGTGAGCTATGAGTGGTTCCCTCCATGCGCAGCCTCAGCTGGGGTGTGAGCTATGAGTGGTACCGTCCATGCGCAGCCTCAGCCGCGGTGTGAGCTATTAGCGGTTCCCTCCATGTGCGGCCTCAGCCGGGGCGTGAGCTATGAGCGGTTCCCTCCATGTGCAGCCTCAGCCGGGGTGTGAGCTATAAGTGGTTCCCTCCATGTGCAGCCTCAGCCGGGGTGTAAGCTATGAGTGGTTCCCTCCATACGCAGCCTCAGCCGGGGCGTGAGCTATGAGCGGTACCCTCCATGTGCGGCCTCAGCCGGGGCGTGAGCTATGAGTGGTTCCCTTCATGTGCAGCCTCAGCCGGGGTGTGAGCTATGAGTGGTTCCCTCCATGTGCAGCCTCAGCCGGGGTGTGAGCTATGAGTGGTACCCTCCATTTGCGGCCTCAGCCGGGGTGTGAGCTATGAGTGGTTCCCTCCATGCGCAGCCTCAGCCGGGGCGTGAGCTATGAGCGGTACCCTCCATGTGCGGCCTCAGCCGGGGCGTGAGCTATGAGCGGTTCCCTCCATGTGCAGCCTCAGCCGGGGTGTAAGCTATGAGTGGTTCCCTCCATGTGCAGCCTCAGCCGGGGTGTGAGCTATGAGCGGTACCCTCCATGCGCAGCCTCAGCCGGGGTGTGAGCTATGAGTGGTTCCCTCCATGCGCAGCCTCAGCCGGGGTGTGAGCTATGAGCGGTACCCTCCATGCGCAGCCTCAGCCGGGGTGTGAGCTATGAGCGGTTCCCTCCATGCGCAGTCTCAGCCGGGGTGTGAGCTATGAGCGGTACCCTCCATGCACAGCCTCAGCCGGGGAATGAGCTATGAGCGGTTCCCTCCATGCGCAGCCTCAGCCGGGGTGTGAGCTATGAGTGGTTCCCTCCATGTGCAGCCTCAGCCGGGTGTGAGCTATGAGTGGTTCCCTCCATGTGCAGCCTCAGCCGGGGTGTGAGCTATGAGCGGTTCCCTCCATGCGCAGCCTCAGCCTGGGTGTAAGCTATGAGTGGTTCCCTCCATGTGCAGCCTCAGCCGGGGTGTGAGCTATGAGCGGTTCAGTCCATGTGCAGCCTCAGCCGGAGTGTGAGCTATGAGCGGTTCCCTCCATGTGCAGCCTCAGCCGGGGTGTGAGCTATGAGCGGTTCAGTCCATGTGCAGCCTCAGCCGGAGTGTGAGCTATGAGCGGTTCCCTCCATGTGCAGCCTCAGCCAGGGTGTGAGCTATGAGCGGTTCAGTCCATGTGCAGCCTCAGCCGGGGTGTGAGCTATGAGCGGTTCAGTCCATGTGCAGCCTCAGCCGGAGTGTGAGCTATGAGCGGTTCCCTCCATGTGCAGCCTCAGCCAGGGTGTGAGCTATGAGCGGTTCAGTCCATGTGCAGCCTCAGCCGGGGTGTGAGCTATGAGTGGTACAGTCCATGTGCAGCCTCAGCCGGGGTGTAAGCTATGAGTGGTTCCCTCCATACGCAGCCTCAGCCGGGGCGTGAGCTATGAGCGGTACCCTCCATGTGCGGCCTCAGCCGGGGCGTGAGCTATGAGTGGTTCCCTTCATGTGCAGCCTCAGCCGGGGTGTGAGCTATGAGTGGTTCCCTCCATGTGCAGCCTCAGCCGGGGTGTGAGCTATGAGTGGTACCCTCCATTTGCGGCCTCAGCCGGGGTGTGAGCTATGAGTGGTTCCCTCCATGCGCAGCCTCAGCCGGGGCGTGAGCTATGAGCGGTACCCTCCATGTGCGGCCTCAGCCGGGGCGTGAGCTATGAGCGGTTCCCTCCATGTGCAGCCTCAGCCGGGGTGTAAGCTATGAGTGGTTCCCTCCATGTGCAGCCTCAGCCGGGGTGTGAGCTATGAGCGGTACCCTCCATGCGCAGCCTCAGCCGGGGTGTGAGCTATGAGTGGTTCCCTCCATGCGCAGCCTCAGCCGGGGTGTGAGCTATGAGCGGTACCCTCCATGCGCAGCCTCAGCCGGGGTGTGAGCTATGAGCGGTTCCCTCCATGCGCAGTCTCAGCCGGGGTGTGAGCTATGAGCGGTACCCTCCATGCACAGCCTCAGCCGGGGAATGAGCTATGAGCGGTTCCCTCCATGCGCAGCCTCAGCCGGGGTGTGAGCTATGAGTGGTTCCCTCCATGTGCAGCCTCAGCCGGGTGTGAGCTATGAGTGGTTCCCTCCATGTGCAGCCTCAGCCGGGGTGTGAGCTATGAGCGGTTCCCTCCATGCGCAGCCTCAGCCTGGGTGTAAGCTATGAGTGGTTCCCTCCATGTGCAGCCTCAGCCGGGGTGTGAGCTATGAGCGGTTCAGTCCATGTGCAGCCTCAGCCGGAGTGTGAGCTATGAGCGGTTCCCTCCATGTGCAGCCTCAGCCGGGGTGTGAGCTATGAGCGGTTCAGTCCATGTGCAGCCTCAGCCGGAGTGTGAGCTATGAGCGGTTCCCTCCATGTGCAGCCTCAGCCAGGGTGTGAGCTATGAGCGGTTCAGTCCATGTGCAGCCTCAGCCGGGGTGTGAGCTATGAGTGGTACAGTCCATGTGCAGCTTTAGCCAGGGTGTGAGCTATGAGCGGTTCCCTCCATGCGCAGCCTCAGCCGGGGTGTGAGCTATGAGTGGTTCCCTCCATGTGCAGCCTCAGCCGGGGTGTGAGCTATGAGCGGTTCAGTCCATGTGCAGCCTCAGCCGGGGTGTGAGCTATGAGTGGTACAGTCCATGTGCAGCCTCAGCCGGGGTGTGAGCTATGAGCGGTTCCCTCCATGTGCAGCCTCAGCCGGGGTGTGAGCTATGAGCGGTTCAGTCCATGTGCAGCCTCAGCGGGGTGTGAGCTATGAGCGGTTCAGTCCATGTGCAGCCTCAGCCGGGGTGTGAGCTATGAGTGGTACAGTCCATGTGCAGCCTCAGCCGGGGTGTGAGCTATGAGCGGTTCCCTCCATGTGCAGCCTCAGCCGGGGTGTGAGCTATGAGCGGTTCAGTCCATGTGCAGCCTCAGCCGGAGTGTGAGCTATGAGCGGTACCCTCCATTTGCGGCCTCAGCCGGGGTATGAGCTATGAGCGGTACCATCCATGCACAGCCTCAGCCGGGGTGTGAGCTATGAGCAGTACCCTCCATGCGCAGCCTCAGCCGGGGTGTGAACTATGAGCGGTACCCTCCATGCGCAGCCTCAGCCGGGGTGTGAGCTATGAGTGGTACAGTCCATGCGCAGCCTCAGCCGGGGTGTGAGCTATGAGCGGTACCCTCCATGTGCAGCCTCAGCCGGGGTGTGAGCTATGAGTGGTACCGTCCATGCGCAGCCTCAGCCGGGGTGTGAGCTATGAGCGGTACAGTCCATGCGCAGCCTCAGCCGGGGTGTGAGCTATGAGTGGTTCCCTCCATGCGCAGCCTCAGCCGGGGTGTGAGCTATGAGAGGTACCACCCATGCGCAGCATCAGCCGGGGTGTGAGCTGTGAGCGGTTCCCTCCATGCGCAGCCTCAGCCGGGGTGTGAGCTATGAGTGGTTCCCTCCATGTGCAGCCTCAGCCGGGGTGTGAGCTATGAGTGGTTCCCTCCATGTGCAGCCTCAGCTGGGGTGTGAGCTATGAGTGGTTCCCTCCATGTGCAGCCTCAGCAGGGGTGTGAGCTATGAGCGGTTCCCTCCATGCGCAGCCTCAGCCGGGGTGTGAGCTATGAGCGGTTCCCTCCATGCGCAGCCTCAGCCGGGGTGTGAGCTATGAGCGGTACCCTCCATGTGCAGCCTCAGCCGGGGTGTGAGCTATGAGTGGTTCCCTCCATGTGCAGCCTCAGCCGGGGTGTGAGCTATGAGCAATACCGTCCATGCGCAGCCTCAGCCGGGGTGTGAGCTATGAGCAGTATCCTCCATGTGCAGCCTCAGCCGGAGTGTGAGCTATGAGCGGTACCCTCCATGTGCAGCCTCAGCCGGGGTGTGACCTATGAGCGGTTCCCTCCATGCGCAGCCTCAGCCGGGGTGTGAGCTATGAGCGGTACCCTCCATGTGCAGCCTCAGCCGGGGTGTGAGCTATGAGTGGTTCCCTCCATGTGCAGCCTCAGCCGGGGTGTGAGCTATGAGCAATACCGTCCATGCGCAGCCTCAGCCGGGGTGTGAGCTATGAGCGATACCCTCCATGCGCAGCCTCAGCCGGAGTGTGAGCTATGAGCGGTATCCTCCATGTGCAGCCTCAGCCGGGTGTGAGCTATGAGCGATACCCTCCATGCGCAGCCTCAGCCGGAGTGTGAGCTATGAGCCGTACCATCCATGCGCAGCCTCAGCCGTGGTGTGAGCTATGAGCGGTACCGTCCATGCGCAGCCTCAGCCGGGGTGTGAGCTATGAGCGGTACCGTCCATGTGCAGCCTCAGCCGGGGTGTGAGCTATGAGCGGTACCGTCCATGCGCAGCCTCAGCCTGGGTGTGAGCTATGAGCGCTTCCCTCCATGTGCAGCCTCAGCCGGGGTGTGAGCTATGAGTGGTACAGTCCATGTGCAGCCTCAGCCGGGGTGTGAGCTATGAGCGGTACCCTCCGTGTGCAGCCTCAGCCGGGTGTGAGCTATGAGTGGTTCCCTCCATGCGCAGCCTCAGCTGGGGTGTGAGCTATGAGTGGTACCGTCCATGCGCAGCCTCAGCCGCGGTGTGAGCTATGAGCGGTTCCCTCCATGTGCGGCCTCAGCCGGGGCGTGAGCTATGAGCGGATCCCTCCATGTGCAGCCTCAGCCGGGGTGTGAGCTATAAGTGGTTCCCTCCATGTGCAGCCTCAGCCGGGGTGTAAGCTATGAGTGGTTCCCTCCATACGCAGCCTCAGCCGGGGCGTGAGCTATGAGTGGTTCCCTCCATGTGCGGCCTCAGCCGGGGTGTGAGCTATGAGTGGTTCCCTCCATGTGCAGCCTCAGCCGGGGTGTGAGCTATGAGTGGTACCCTCCATTTGCGGCCTCAGCCGGGGTGTGAGCTATGAGTGGTTCCCTCCATGCGCAGCCTCAGCCGGGGCGTGAGCTTTGAGCGGTACCCTCCATGTGCGGCCTCAGCCGGGGCGTGAGCTATGAGCGGTTCCCTCCATGTGCAGCCTCAGCCGGGTGTGAGCTATGAGTGGTACCCTCCATTTGCGGCCTCAGCCGGGGTGTGAGCTATGAGTGGTTCCCTCCATGCGCAGCCTCAGCCGGGGCGTGAGCTTTGAGCGGTACCCTCCATGTGCGGCCTCAGCCGGGGCGTGAGCTATGAGCGGTTCCCTCCATGTGCAGCCTCAGCCGGGGTGTAAGCTATGAGTGGTTCCCTCCATGTGCAGCCTCAGCCGGGGTGTGAGCTATGAGCGGTACCCTCCATGCGCAGCCTCAGCCGGGGTGTGAGCTATGAGTGGTTCCCTCCATGCGCAGCCTCAGCCGAGGTGTGAGCTATGAGCGGTACCCTCCATACGCAGCCTCAGCCGGGGTGTGAGCTATGAGCGGTTCCCTCCATGCGCAGTCTCAGCCGGGGTGTGAGCTATGAGCGGTACCCTCCATGCACAGCCTCAGCCGGGGAATGAGCTATGAGCGGTACCCTCCATTTGCGGCCTCAGCCGGGGTGTGAGCTATGAGTGGTTCCCTCCATGTGCAGCCTCAGCCGGGGTGTGAGCTATGAGCGGTACCCTCCATGCGCAGCCTCAGCCGGGGTGTGAGCTATGAGTGGTACCCTCCATGCGCAGCCTCAGCCGGGTGTGAGCTATGAGCGGTACCCTCCATGCGCAGCCTCAGCCGGGGTGTGAGCTATGAGCGGTTCCCTCCATGCGCAGTCTCAGCCGGGGTGTGAGCTATGAGCGGTACCCTCCATGCACAGCCTCAGCCGGGGAATGAGCTATGAGCGGTTCCCTCCATGCGCAGCCTCAGCCGGGGTGTGAGCTATGAGTGGTTCCCTCCATGTGCAGCCTCAGCCGGGTGTGAGCTATGAGTGGTTCCCTCCATGTGCAGCCTCAGCCGGGGTGTGAGCTATGAGCGGTTCAGTCCATGTGCAGCCTCAGCCGGAGTGTGAGCTATGAGCGGTTCCCTCCATGTGCAGCCTCAGCCGGGTGTGAGCTATGAGCGGTTCAGTCCATGTGCAGCCTCAGCGGAGTGTGAGCTATGAGCGGTTCCCTCCATGTGCAGCCTCAGCCAGGGTGTGAGCTATGAGCGGTTCAGTCCATGTGCAGCCTTAGCCGGGGTGTGAGCTATGAGTGGTACAGTCCATGTGCAGCCTCAGCCGGGGTGTGAGCTATGAGCGGTTCAGTCCATGTGCAGCCTCAGCCGGAGTGTGAGCTATGAGCGGTACCCTCCATTTGCGGCCTCAGCCGGGGTATGAGCTATGAGTGGTACCCTCCATGTGCAGCCTCAGCCGGGGTGTGAGCTATGAGCGGTTCAGTCCATGTGCAGCCTCAGCCGGAGTGTGAGCTATGAGCGGTACCCTCCATTTGCGGCCTCAGCCGGGGTATGAGCTATGAGCGGTACCATCCATGCACAGCCTCAGCCGGGGTGTGAGCTATGAGCAGTACCCTCCATGCGAGGCCTCAGCCGGGTGTGAACTATGAGCGGTACCCTCCATGCGCAGCCTCAGCCGGGGTGTGAGCTATGAGTGGTACAGTCCATGCGCAGCCTCAGCGGGGTGTGAGCTATGAGCGGTACCCTCCATGTGCAGCCTCAGCCGGGGTGTGAGCTATGAGTGGTACCGTCCATGCGCAGCCTCAGCCGGGGTGTGAGCTATGAGCGGTACAGTCCATGCGCAGCCTCAGCCGGGTGTGAGCTATGAGTGGTTCCCTCCATGCGCAGCCTCAGCCGGGGTGTGAGCTATGAGAGGTACCACCCATGCGCAGCATCAGCCGGGGTGTGAGCTGTGAGCGGTTCCCTCCATGCGCAGCCTCAGCGGGGTGTGAGCTATGAGTGGTTCCCTCCATGTGCAGCCTCAGCCGGGGTGTGAGCTATGAGTGGTTCCCTCCATGTGCAGCCTCAGCTGGGGTGTGAGCTATGAGTGTTCCCTCCATGTGCAGCCTCAGCAGGGGTGTGAGCTATGAGCGGTTCCCTCCATGCGCAGCCTCAGCCGGGGTGTGAGCTATGAGCGGTTCCCTCCATGCGCAGCCTCAGCCGGGGTGTGAGCTATGAGCGGTACCCTCCATGTGCAGCCTCAGCCGGGGTGTGAGCTATGAGTGGTTCCCTCCATGTGCAGCCTTAGCCGGGGTGTGAGCTATGAGCAATACCGTCCATGCGCAGCCTCAGCCGGGGTGTGAGCTATGAGCAGTATCCTCCATGTGCAGCCTCAGCCGGAGTGTGAGCTATGAGCGGTACCCTCCATGTGCAGCCTCAGCCGGGGTGTGAGCTATGAGCGGTTCCCTCCATGCGCAGCCTCAGCCGGGGTGTGAGCTATGAGCGGTACCCTCCATGTGCAGCCTCAGCCGGAGTGTGAGCTATGAGCGGTACCCTCCATGTGCAGCCTCAGCCGGGGTGTGAGCTATGAGCGGTTCCCTCCATGCGCAGCCTCAGCCGGGGTGTGAGCTATGAGCGGTTCCCTCCATGTGCAGCCTCAGCCGGGGTGTGAGCTATGAGCGGTTCCCTCCATGTGCAGCCTCAGCCGGGGTGTGAGCTATGAGTGGTTCCCTCCATGCGCAGCCTCAGCCGGTGTGAGCTATGAGTGGTTCCCTCCATGTGCAGCCTCAACCGGGGTGTGAGCTATGAGCAATACCGTCCATGCGCAGCCTCAGCCGGGTGTGAGCTATGAGCGATACCCTCCATGCGCAGCCTCAGCCGGAGTGTGAGCTATGAGCGGTATCCTCCATGTGCAGCCTCAGCCGGGGTGTGAGCTATGAGCGCTTCCCTCCATGTGCAGCCTCAGCCGAGGTGTGAGCTATGAGCGATACCCTCCATGCGCAGCCTCAGCCGGAGTGTGAGCTATGAGCCGTACCATCCATGCGCAGCCTCAGCCGTGGTGTGAGCTATGAGCGGTACCGTCCATGCGCAGCCTCAGCGGGGTGTGAGCTATGAGCGGTACCGTCATGTGCAGCCTCAGCCGGGGTGTGAGCTATGAGCGGTACCGTCCATGCGCAGCCTCAGCCTGGGTGTGAGCTATGAGCGCTTCCCTCCATGTGCAGCCTCAGCCGGGTGTGAGCTATGAGTGGTACAGTCCATGTGCAGCCTCAGCCGGGTGTGAGCTATGAGCGGTACCCTCCGTGTGCAGCCTCAGCCGGGGTGTGAGCTATGAGTGGTTCCCTCCATGCGCAGCCTCAGCTAGGGTGTGAGCTATGAGTGGTACCGTCCATGCGCAGCCTCAGCCGCGGTGTGAGCTATGAGCGGTTCCCTCCATGTGCGGCCTCAGCCGGGGCGTGAGCTATGAGCGGATCCCTCCATGTGCAGCCTCAGCCGGGGTGTGAGCTATAAGTGGTTCCCTCCATGTGCAGCCTCACCGGGGTGTAAGCTATGAGTGGTTCCCTCCATACGCAGCCTCAGCCGGGGCGTGAGCTATGAGCGGTACCCTCCATGTGCGGCCTCAGCCGGGGCGTGAGCTATGAGTGGTTCCCTCCATGTGCGGCCTCAGCCGGGGTGTGAGCTATGAGTGGTTCCCTCCATGTGCAGCCTCAGCCGGGGTGTGAGCTATGAGTGGTACCCTCCATTTGCGGCCTCAGCCGGGGTGTGAGGCTATGAGTGGTTCCCTCCATGCGCAGCCTCAGCCGGGGCGTGAGCTTTGAGCGGTACCCTCCATGTGCGGCCTCAGCCGGGGCGTGAGCTATGAGCGGTTCCCTCCATGTGCAGCCTCAGCCGGGGTGTAAGCTATGAGTGGTTCCCTCCATGTGCAGCCTCAGCCGGGGTGTGAGCTATGAGCGGTACCCTCCATGCGCAGCCTCAGCCGGGGTGTGAGCTATGAGTGGTTCCCTCCATGGCGCAGCCTCAGCCGGGGTGTGAGCTATGAGCGGTACCCTCCATGCGCAGCCTCAGCCGGGTGTGAGCTATGAGCGGTTCCCTCCATGCGCAGTCTCAGCCGGGGTGTGAGCTATGAGCGGTACCCTCCATGCACAGCCTCAGCCGGGGAATGAGCTATGAGCGGTACCCTCCATTTGCGGCCTCAGCCGGGGTGTGAGCTATGAGTGGTTCCCTCCATGTGCAGCTCAGCCGGGGTGTGAGCTATGAGCGGTACCCTCCATGCGCAGCCTCAGCCGGGGTGTGAGCTATGAGTGGTTCCCTCCATGCGCAGCCTCAGCCGGGGTGTGAGCTATGAGCGGTACCCTCCATGCGCAGCCTCAGCCGGGGTGTGAGCTATGAGCGGTTCCCTCCATGCGCAGTCTCAGCCGGGGTGTGAGCTATGAGCGGTACCCTCCATGCACAGCCTCAGCCGGGGAATGAGCTATGAGCGGTTCCCTCCATGCGCAGCCTCAGCCGGGGTGTGAGCTATGAGTGGTTCCCTCCATGTGCAGCCTCAGCCGGGTGTGAGCTATGAGTGGTTCCCTCCATGTGCAGCCTCAGCCGGGGTGTGAGCTATGAGCGGTTCCCTCCATGCGCAGCCTCAGCCTGGGTGTAAGCTATGAGTGGTTCCCTCCATGTGCAGCCTCAGCCGGGGTGTGAGCTATGAGCGGTTCAGTCCATGTGCAGCCTCAGCCGGAGTGTGAGCTATGAGCGGTTCCCTCCATGTGCAGCCTCAGCCGGGGTGTGAGCTATGAGCGGTTCAGTCCATGTGCAGCCTCAGCCGGAGTGTGAGCTATGAGCGGTTCCCTCCATGTGCAGCCTCAGCCAGGGTGTGAGCTATGAGCGGTTCAGAACATGTGCAGCCTCAGCCGGGGTGTGAGCTATGAGTGGTACAGTCCATGTGCAGCCTCAGCCAGGGTGTGAGCTATGAGCGGTTCCCTCCATGCGCAGCCTCAGCCGGGGTGTGAGCTATGAGTGGTTCCCTCCATGTGCAGCCTCAGCCGGGGTGTGAGCTATGAGCGGTTCAGTCCATGTGCAGCCTCAGCCGGGGTGTGAGCTATGAGTGGTACAGTCCATGTGCAGCCTCAGCCGGGGTGTGAGCTATGAGCGGTTCCCTCCATGTGCAGCCTCAGCCGGGTGTGAGCTATGAGCGGTTCAGTCCATGTGCAGCCTCAGCCCGGAGTGTGAGCTATGAGCGGTTAAGTCCATGTGCAGCTCAGCCGGGGTGTGAGCTATGAGTGGTACCAGTCCATGTCACAGCCTCAGCCGGGGTGTGAGCTATGAGCAGTACCCTCCATGTGCAGCCTCAGCCGGGGTGTGAACTATGAGCGGTTCAGTCATGTGCAGCCCTCAGCCTGGGTGTGAGCTATGAGCGGTACATCCATTGCGCAGCCTCAGCCGGGGTATGAGCTATGAGCGGTACCCTCCATGCAGCCTCAGCCGGGGTGTGAGCTATGATTGGTACCTCCAGCGCAGCCCTCAGCCGGGGTGTGAACTATGAGCGGTACCTCCATGCGCCAGCCTCAGCCGGGGTGTGAGCTATGAGTGGTACAGTCCATGCGCAGCCTCAGCCGGGTGTGAGCCT